>NW_028247996.1:0-325624 GCF_964263255.1 Lissotriton vulgaris
AAAATTAGCATGTTTAAAGTGATTTTCATGCTTCCAGGGGCTCGGGAAGTGAAATAAATACCATTTGGAGGCATTTAATGTTCGAGCAAAAAAGGCTGATTTTCCACAAAAGAGATAACACCCCCCCATTACGTCATGCTTCAGAAATGTGGAAAATGGTCCGTTTTCAAATGTTTTATTTTTGAACGTCAGTTCACATTTGTAGGTGGATCATCAGTGTTAGAGCTAAAATTAGCATGTTTAAAGTGATTTTCATGCTTCCAGGGGCTCAGGAAGTTAATTAAATACCATTTGGAGGCATTTAATGTTCGAGCAAAAACGGCTGATTTTCGACAAAAGAGATAACACCCCCCCATTACGTCATGCTTCAGAAATGTGGAAAATGGTCCGTTTTCAAATGTTTTATTTTTGAACGTCAGTTCACATTTGTAGGTGGATCATCAGTGTTAGAGCTAAAATTAGCATGTTTAAAGTGATTTTCATGCTTCCAGGGGCTCGGGAAGTGAAATAAATACCATTTGGAGGCATTTAATGTTCGAGCAAAAAAGGCTGATTTTCCACAAAAGAGATAACACCCCCCCATTACGTCATGCTTCAGAAATGTGGAAAATGGTCCGTTTTCAAATGTTTTATTTTTGAACGTCAGTTCACATTTGTAGGTGGATCATCAGTGTTAGAGCTAAGATTAGCATGTTTAAAGTGATTTTCATGCTTCCAGGGGCTCGGGAAGTGAAATAAATACCATTTGGAGGCATTTAATGTTCGAGCAAAAACGGCTGATTTTCCACAAAAGAGATAACACCCCCCCATTACGTCATGCTTCAGAAATGTGGAAAATGGTCCGTTTTCAAATGTTTTATTTTTGAACGTCAGTTCACATTTGTAGGTGGATCATCAGTGTTAGAGCTAAAATTAGGATGTTTAAAGTGATTTTCATGCTTCCAGGGGCTCGGGAAGGTAATTAAATACCATTTGGAGGCATTTAATGTTCGAGCAAAAACGGCTGATTTTCGACAAAAGAGATAACACCCCCCCATTACGTCATGCTTCAGAAATGTGGAAAATGGTCCGTTTTCAAATGTTTTATTTTTGAACGTCAGTTCACATTTGTAGGTGGATCATCAGTGTTAGAGCTAAAATTAGCATGTTTAAAGTGATTTTCATGCTTCCAGGGGCTCGGGAAGTTAATTAAATACCATTTGGAGGCATTTAATGTTCGAGCAAAAAAGGCTGATTTTCCACAAAAGAGATAACACCCCCCCCATTACGTCATGCTTCAGAAATGTGGAAAATGGTCCGTTTTCAAATGTTTTATTTTTGAACGTCAGTTCACATTTGTAGGTGGATCATCAGTGTTAGAGCTAAAATTAGCATGTTTAAAGTGATTTTCATGCTTCCAGGGGCCCAAAACACAAGATTTATGGAATGGTTAAAAGTGCATGAAAATGGCCAATTTACTCACTCTGAGTTCTCAAAAAGGGTTTCTTCACCCCGGGAAGTTAATTAAATACCATTTGGAGGCATTTAATGTTAGAGCAAAAACGGCTGATTTTCGACAAAAGAGATAACACCCCCCATTACGTCATGCTTCAGAAATGTGGAAAATGGTCCGTTTTCAAATGTTTTATTTTTGAACGTCAGTTCACATTTGTAGGTGGATCATCAGTGTTAGAGCTAAAATTAGCATGTTTAAAGTGATTTTCATGCTTCCAGGGGCCAAAACACAAGATTTATGGAATGGTTAAAAGTGCATGAAAATGGCCAATTTACTCACTCTGAGTTCTCAAAAAGGGTTTCTTCACCCCGGGAAGTTAATTAAATACCATTTGGAGGCATTTAATGTTAGAGCAAAAACGGCTGATTTTCGACAAAAGAGATAACACCCCCCCATTACGTCATGCTTCAGAAATGTGGAAAATGGTCCGTTTTCAAATGTTTCATTTTTGAACGTCAGTTCACATTTGTAGGTGGATCATCAGTGTTAGAGCTAAAATTAGCATGTTTAAAGTGATTTTCATGCTTCCAGGGGCCCAAAACACAAGATTTATGGAATGGTTAAAAGTGCATGAAAATGGCCAATTTACTCACTCTGAGTTCTCAAAAAGGGTTTCTTCACCCCGGGAAGTTAATTAAATACCATTTGGAGGCATTTAATGTTCGAGCAAAAACGGCTGATTTTCGACAAAAGAGATAACACCCCCCCATTACGTCATGCTTCAGAAATGTGGAAAATGGTCCGTTTTCAAATGTTTTATTTTTGAACGTCAGTTCACATTTGTAGGTGGATCATCAGTGTTAGAGCTAAAATTAGCATGTTTAAAGTGATTTTCATGCTTCCAGGGGCCCAAAACACAAGATTTATGGAATGGTTAAAAGTGCATGAAAATGGCCAATTTACTCACTCTGAGTTCTCAAAAAGGGTTTCTTCACCCCGGGAAGTTAATTAAATACCATTTGGAGGCATTTAATGTTAGAGCAAAAACGGCTGATTTTCGACAAAAGAGATAACACCCCCCCATTACGTCATGCTTCAGAAATGTGGAAAATGGTCCGTTTTCAAATGTTTTATTTTTGAACGTCAGTTCACATTTGTAGGTGGATCATCAGTGTTAGAGCTAAAATTAGCATGTTTAAAGTGATTTTCATGCTTCCAGGGGACCAAAACACAAGATTTATGGAATGGTTAAAAGTGCATGAAAATGGCCAATCTACTCACTCTGAGTTCTCAAAAAGGGTTTCTTCACCCCGGGAAGTTAATTAAATACCATTTGGAGGCATTTAATGTTAGAGCAAGAACGGCTGATTTTCGACAAAAGAGATAACACCCCCCCATTACGTCATGCTTCAGAAATGTGGAAAATGGTCCGTTTTCAAATGTTTTATTTTTGAACGTCAGTTCACATTTGTAGGTGGATCATCAGTGTTAGAGCTAAAATTAGCATGTTTAAAGTGATTTTCATGCTTCCAGGGGCTCGGGAAGTGAAATAAATACCATTTGGAGGCATTTAATGTTCGAGCAAAAACGGCTGATTTTCGACAAAAGAGATAACACCCCCCCATTACGTCATGCTTCAGAAATGTGGAAAATGGTCCGTTTTCAAATGTTTTATTTTTGAACGTCAGTTCACATTTGTAGGTGGATCATCAGTGTTAGAGCTAAAATTAGCATGTTTAAAGTGATTTTCATGCTTCCAGGGGCCCAAAACACAAGATTTATGGAATGGTTAAAAGTGCATGAAAATGGCCAATTTACTCACTCTGAGTTCTCAAAAAGGGTTTCTTCACCCCGGGAAGTTAATTAAATACCATTTGGAGGCATTTAATGTTAGAGCAAAAACGGCTGATTTTCGACAAAAGAGATAACACCCCCCCATTACGTCATGCTTCAGAAATGTGGAAAATGGTCCGTTTTCAAATGTTTTATTTTTGAACGTCAGTTCACATTTGTAGGTGGATCATCAGTGTTAGAGCTAAAATTAGCATGTTTAAAGTGATTTTCATGCTTCCAGGGGACCAAAACACAAGATTTATGGAATGGTTAAAAGTGCATGAAAATGGCCAATTTACTCACTCTGAGTTCTCAAAAAGGGTTTCTTCACCCCGGGAAGTTAATTAAATACCATTTGGAGGCATTTAATGTTAGAGCAAAAACGGCTGATTTTCGACAAAAGAGATAACACCCCCCCCATTACGTCATGCTTCAGAAATGTGGAAAATGGTCCGTTTTCAAATGTTTTATTTTTGAACGTCAGTTCACATTTGTAGGTGGATCATCAGTGTTAGAGCTAAAATTAGCATGTTTAAAGTGATTTTCATGCTTCCAGGGGCTCGGGAAGTTAATTAAATACCATTTGGAGGCATTTAATGTTCGAGCAAAAAAGGCTGATTTTCCACAAAAGAGATAACACCCCCCCCATTACGTCATGCTTCAGAAATGTGGAAAATGGTCCGTTTTCAAATGTTTTATTTTTGAACGTCATTTCACATTTGTAGGTGGATCATCAGTGTTAGAGCTAAAATTAGCATGTTTAAAGTGATTTTCATGCTTCCAGGGGCTCGGGAAGTGAAATAAATACCATTTGGAGGCATTTAATGTTCGAGCAAAAAAGGCTGATTTTCCACAAAAGAGATAACACCCCCCCATTACGTCATGCTTCAGAAATGTGGAAAATGGTCCGTTTTCAAATGTTTTATTTTTGAACGTCAGTTCACATTTGTAGGTGGATCATCAGTGTTAGAGCTAAAATTAGCATGTTTAAAGTGATTTTCATGCTTCCAGGGGCTCAGGAAGTTAATTAAATACCATTTGGAGGCATTTAATGTTCGAGCAAAAACGGCTGATTTTCGACAAAAGAGATAACACCCCCCCATTACGTCATGCTTCAGAAATGTGGAAAATGGTCCGTTTTCAAATGTTTTATTTTTGAACGTCAGTTCACATTTGTAGGTGGATCATCAGTGTTAGAGCTAAAATTAGCATGTTTAAAGTGATTTTCATGCTTCCAGGGGCTCGGGAAGTGAAATAAATACCATTTGGAGGCATTTAATGTTCGAGCAAAAAAGGCTGATTTTCCACAAAAGAGATAACACCCCCCCATTACGTCATGCTTCAGAAATGTGGAAAATGGTCCGTTTTCAAATGTTTTATTTTTGAACGTCAGTTCACATTTGTAGGTGGATCATCAGTGTTAGAGCTAAGATTAGCATGTTTAAAGTGATTTTCATGCTTCCAGGGGCTCGGGAAGTGAAATAAATACCATTTGGAGGCATTTAATGTTCGAGCAAAAACGGCTGATTTTCCACAAAAGAGATAACACCCCCCCATTACGTCATGCTTCAGAAATGTGGAAAATGGTCCGTTTTCAAATGTTTTATTTTTGAACGTCAGTTCACATTTGTAGGTGGATCATCAGTGTTAGAGCTAAAATTAGCATGTTTAAAGTGATTTTCATGCTTCCAGGGGCTCGGGAAGTTAATTAAATACCATTTGGAGGCATTTAATGTTCGAGCAAAAACGGCTGATTTTCGACAAACGAGATAACACCCCCCCATTACGTCATGCTTCAGAAATGTGGAAAATGGTCCGTTTTCAAATGTTTTATTTTTGAACGTCAGTTCACATTTGTAGGTGGATCATCAGTGTTAGAGCTAAAATTAGCATGTTTAAAGTGATTTTCATGCTTCCAGGGGCTCGGGAAGTTAATTAAATACCATTTGGAGGCATTTAATGTTCGAGCAAAAACGGCTGATTTTCCACAAAAGAGATAACACCCCCCCATTACGTCATGCTTCAGAAATGTAGAAAATGGTCCGTTTTCAAATGTTTTATTTTTGAACGTCAGTTCACATTTGTAGGTGGATCATCAGTGTTAGAGCTAAAATTAGCATGTTTAAAGTGATTTTCATGCTTCCAGGGGCTCGGGAAGTGAAATAAATACCATTTGGAGGCATTTAATTTTCGAGCAAAAACGGCTGATTTTTGACAAAAGAGATAACACCCCCCATTACGTCATGCTTCAGAAATGTGGAAAATGGTCCGTTTTCAAATGTTTTATTTTTGAACGTCAGTTCACATTTGTAGGTGGATCATCAGTGTTAGAGCTAAAATTAGCATGTTTAAAGTGATTTTCATGCTTCCAGGGGCTCGGGAAGTTAATTAAATACCATTTGGAGGCATTTAATGTTTGAGCAAAAACGGCTGATTTTCGACAAAAGAGATAACACCCCCCCATTACGTCATGCTTCAGAAATGTGGAAAATGGTCCGTTTTCAAATGTTTTATTTTTGAACGTCAGTTCACATTTGTAGGTGGATCATCAGTGTTAGAGCTAAAATTAGCATGTTTAAAGTGATTTTCATGCTTCCAGGGGCTCGGGAAGTTAATTAAATACCATTTGGAGGCATTTAATGTTCGAGCAAAAAAGGCTGATTTTCCACAAAAGAGATAACACCCCCCCATTACGTCATGCTTCAGAAATGTGGAAAATGGTCCGTTTTCAAATGTTTTATTTTTGAACGTCAGTTCACATTTGTAGGTGGATCATCAGTGTTAGAGCTAAAATTAGCATGTTTAAAGTGATTTTCATGCTTCCAGGGGCTCGGGAAGTGAAATAAATACCATTTGGAGGCATTTAATGTTCGAGCAAAAAAGGCTGATTTTCCACAAAAGAGATAACACCCCCCCATTACGTCATGCTTCAGAAATGTGGAAAATGGTCCGTTTTCAAATGTTTTATTTTTGAACGTCAGTTCACATTTGTAGGTGGATCATCAGTGTTAGAGCTAAAATTAGCATGTTTAAAGTGATTTTCATGCTTCCAGGGGCTCAGGAAGTTAATTAAATACCATTTGGAGGCATTTAATGTTCGAGCAAAAACGGCTGATTTTCGACAAAAGAGATAACACCCCCCCATTACGTCATGCTTCAGAAATGTGGAAAATGGTCCGTTTTCAAATGTTTTATTTTTGAACGTCAGTTCACATTTGTAGGTGGATCATCAGTGTTAGAGCTAAAATTAGCATGTTTAAAGTGATTTTCATGCTTCCAGGGGCTCGGGAAGTGAAATAAATACCATTTGGAGGCATTTAATGTTCGAGCAAAAAAGGCTGATTTTCCACAAAAGAGATAACACCCCCCCATTACGTCATGCTTCAGAAATGTGGAAAATGGTCCGTTTTCAAATGTTTTATTTTTGAACGTCAGTTCACATTTGTAGGTGGATCATCAGTGTTAGAGCTAAGATTAGCATGTTTAAAGTGATTTTCATGCTTCCAGGGGCTCGGGAAGTGAAATAAATACCATTTGGAGGCATTTAATGTTCGAGCAAAAACGGCTGATTTTCCACAAAAGAGATAACACCCCCCCATTACGTCATGCTTCAGAAATGTGGAAAATGGTCCGTTTTCAAATGTTTTATTTTTGAACGTCAGTTCACATTTGTAGGTGGATCATCAGTGTTAGAGCTAAAATTAGGATGTTTAAAGTGATTTTCATGCTTCCAGGGGCTCGGGAAGTTAATTAAATACCATTTGGAGGCATTTAATGTTCGAGCAAAAACGGCTGATTTTCGACAAAAGAGATAACACCCCCCCATTACGTCATGCTTCAGAAATGTGGAAAATGGTCCGTTTTCAAATGTTTTATTTTTGAACGTCAGTTCACATTTGTAGGTGGATCATCAGTGTTAGAGCTAAAATTAGCATGTTTAAAGTGATTTTCATGCTTCCAGGGGCTCGGGAAGTTAATTAAATACCATTTGGAGGCATTTAATGTTCGAGCAAAAAAGGCTGATTTTCCACAAAAGAGATAACACCCCCCCATTACGTCATGCTTCAGAAATGTGGAAAATGGTCCGTTTTCAAATGTTTTATTTTTGAACGTCAGTTCACATTTGTAGGTGGATCATCAGTGTTAGAGCTAAAATTAGCATGTTTAAAGTGATTTTCATGCTTCCAGGGGCCCAAAACACAAGATTTATGGAATGGTTAAAAGTGCATGAAAATGGCCAATTTACTCACTCTGAGTTCTCAAAAAGGGTTTCTTCACCCCGGGAAGTTAATTAAATACCATTTGGAGGCATTTAATGTTAGAGCAAAAACGGCTGATTTTCGACAAAAGAGATAACACCCCCCATTACGTCATGCTTCAGAAATGTGGAAAATGGTCCGTTTTCAAATGTTTTATTTTTGAACGTCAGTTCACATTTGTAGGTGGATCATCAGTGTTAGAGCTAAAATTAGCATGTTTAAAGTGATTTTCATGCTTCCAGGGGCCCAAAACACAAGATTTATGGAATGGTTAAAAGTGCATGAAAATGGCCAATTTACTCACTCTGAGTTCTCAAAAAGGGTTTCTTCACCCCGGGAAGTTAATTAAATACCATTTGGAGGCATTTAATGTTAGAGCAAAAACGGCTGATTTTCGACAAAAGAGATAACACCCCCCCATTACGTCATGCTTCAGAAATGTGGAAAATGGTCCGTTTTCAAATGTTTCATTTTTGAACGTCAGTTCACATTTGTAGGTGGATCATCAGTGTTAGAGCTAAAATTAGCATGTTTAAAGTGATTTTCATGCTTCCAGGGGCCCAAAACACAAGATTTATGGAATGGTTAAAAGTGCATGAAAATGGCCAATTTACTCACTCTGAGTTCTCAAAAAGGGTTTCTTCACCCCGGGAAGTTAATTAAATACCATTTGGAGGCATTTAATGTTCGAGCAAAAACGGCTGATTTTCGACAAAAGAGATAACACCCCCCCATTACGTCATGCTTCAGAAATGTGGAAAATGGTCCGTTTTCAAATGTTTTATTTTTTAACATCAGTTCACATTTGTAGGTGGATCATCAGTGTTAGAGCTAAAATTAGCATGTTTAAAGTGATTTTCATGCTTCCAGGGGCCCAAAACACAAGATTTATGGAATGGTTAAAAGTGCATGAAAATGGCCAATTTACTCACTCTGAGTTCTCAAAAAGGGTTTCTTCACCCCGGGAAGTTAATTAAATACCATTTGGAGGCATTTAATGTTAGAGCAAAAACGGCTGATTTTCGACAAAAGAGATAACACCCCCCCATTACGTCATGCTTCAGAAATGTGGAAAATGGTCCGTTTTCAAATGTTTTATTTTTGAACGTCAGTTCACATTTGTAGGTGGATCATCAGTGTTAGAGCTAAAATTAGCATGTTTAAAGTGATTTTCATGCTTCCAGGGGACCAAAACACAAGATTTATGGAATGGTTAAAAGTGCATGAAAATGGCCAATCTACTCACTCTGAGTTCTCAAAAAGGGTTTCTTCACCCCGGGAAGTTAATTAAATACCATTTGGAGGCATTTAATGTTAGAGCAAGAACGGCTGATTTTCGACAAAAGAGATAACACCCCCCCATTACGTCATGCTTCAGAAATGTGGAAAATGGTCCGTTTTCAAATGTTTTATTTTTGAACGTCAGTTCACATTTGTAGGTGGATCATCAGTGTTAGAGCTAAAATTAGCATGTTTAAAGTGATTTTCATGCTTCCAGGGGCTCGGGAAGTGAAATAAATACCATTTGGAGGCATTTAATGTTCGAGCAAAAACGGCTGATTTTCGACAAAAGAGATAACACCCCCCCATTACGTCATGCTTCAGAAATGTGGAAAATGGTCCGTTTTCAAATGTTTTATTTTTGAACGTCAGTTCACATTTGTAGGTGGATCATCAGTGTTAGAGCTAAAATTAGCATGTTTAAAGTGATTTTCATGCTTCCAGGGGCCCAAAACACAAGATTTATGGAATGGTTAAAAGTGCATGAAAATGGCCAATTTACTCACTCTGAGTTCTCAAAAAGGGTTTCTTCACCCCGGGAAGTTAATTAAATACCATTTGGAGGCATTTAATGTTAGAGCAAAAACGGCTGATTTTCGACAAAAGAGATAACACCCCCCCATTACGTCATGCTTCAGAAATGTGGAAAATGGTCCGTTTTCAAATGTTTTATTTTTGAACGTCAGTTCACATTTGTAGGTGGATCATCAGTGTTAGAGCTAAAATTAGCATGTTTAAAGTGATTTTCATGCTTCCAGGGGACCAAAACACAAGATTTATGGAATGGTTAAAAGTGCATGAAAATGGCCAATTTACTCACTCTGAGTTCTCAAAAAGGGTTTCTTCACCCCGGGAAGTTAATTAAATACCATTTGGAGGCATTTAATGTTAGAGCAAAAACGGCTGATTTTCGACAAAAGAGATAACACCCCCCCCATTACGTCATGCTTCAGAAATGTGGAAAATGGTCCGTTTTCAAATGTTTTATTTTTGAACGTCAGTTCACATTTGTAGGTGGATCATCAGTGTTAGAGCTAAAATTAGCATGTTTAAAGTGATTTTCATGCTTCCAGGGGCTCGGGAAGTTAATTAAATACCATTTGGAGGCATTTAATGTTCGAGCAAAAAAGGCTGATTTTCCACAAAAGAGATAACACCCCCCCCATTACGTCATGCTTCAGAAATGTGGAAAATGGTCCGTTTTCAAATGTTTTATTTTTGAACGTCATTTCACATTTGTAGGTGGATCATCAGTGTTAGAGCTAAAATTAGCATGTTTAAAGTGATTTTCATGCTTCCAGGGGCTCGGGAAGTGAAATAAATACCATTTGGAGGCATTTAATGTTCGAGCAAAAAAGGCTGATTTTCCACAAAAGAGATAACACCCCCCCATTACGTCATGCTTCAGAAATGTGGAAAATGGTCCGTTTTCAAATGTTTTATTTTTGAACGTCAGTTCACATTTGTAGGTGGATCATCAGTGTTAGAGCTAAAATTAGCATGTTTAAAGTGATTTTCATGCTTCCAGGGGCTCAGGAAGTTAATTAAATACCATTTGGAGGCATTTAATGTTCGAGCAAAAACGGCTGATTTTCGACAAAAGAGATAACACCCCCCCATTACGTCATGCTTCAGAAATGTGGAAAATGGTCCGTTTTCAAATGTTTTATTTTTGAACGTCAGTTCACATTTGTAGGTGGATCATCAGTGTTAGAGCTAAAATTAGCATGTTTAAAGTGATTTTCATGCTTCCAGGGGCTCGGGAAGTGAAATAAATACCATTTGGAGGCATTTAATGTTCGAGCAAAAAAGGCTGATTTTCCACAAAAGAGATAACACCCCCCCATTACGTCATGCTTCAGAAATGTGGAAAATGGTCCGTTTTCAAATGTTTTATTTTTGAACGTCAGTTCACATTTGTAGGTGGATCATCAGTGTTAGAGCTAAGATTAGCATGTTTAAAGTGATTTTCATGCTTCCAGGGGCTCGGGAAGTGAAATAAATACCATTTGGAGGCATTTAATGTTCGAGCAAAAACGGCTGATTTTCCACAAAAGAGATAACACCCCCCCATTACGTCATGCTTCAGAAATGTGGAAAATGGTCCGTTTTCAAATGTTTTATTTTTGAACGTCAGTTCACATTTGTAGGTGGATCATCAGTGTTAGAGCTAAAATTAGCATGTTTAAAGTGATTTTCATGCTTCCAGGGGCTCGGGAAGTTAATTAAATACCATTTGGAGGCATTTAATGTTCGAGCAAAAACGGCTGATTTTCGACAAACGAGATAACACCCCCCCCATTACGTCATGCTTCAGAAATGTGGAAAATGGTCCGTTTTCAAATGTTTTATTTTTGAACGTCAGTTCACATTTGTAGGTGGATCATCAGTGTTAGAGCTAAAATTAGCATGTTTAAAGTGATTTTCATGCTTCCAGGGGCTCGGGAAGTTAATTAAATACCATTTGGAGGCATTTAATGTTCGAGCAAAAACGGCTGATTTTCCACAAAAGAGATAACACCCCCCCATTACGTCATGCTTCAGAAATGTAGAAAATGGTCCGTTTTCAAATGTTTTATTTTTGAACGTCAGTTCACATTTGTAGGTGGATCATCAGTGTTAGAGCTAAAATTAGCATGTTTAAAGTGATTTTCATGCTTCCAGGGGCTCGGGAAGTGAAATAAATACCATTTGGAGGCATTTAATTTTCGAGCAAAAACGGCTGATTTTTGACAAAAGAGATAACACCCCCCATTACGTCATGCTTCAGAAATGTGGAAAATGGTCCGTTTTCAAATGTTTTATTTTTGAACGTCAGTTCACATTTGTAGGTGGATCATCAGTGTTAGAGCTAAAATTAGCATGTTTAAAGTGATTTTCATGCTTCCAGGGGCTCGGGAAGTTAATTAAATACCATTTGGAGGCATTTAATGTTTGAGCAAAAACGGCTGATTTTCGACAAAAGAGATAACACCCCCCCATTACGTCATGCTTCAGAAATGTGGAAAATGGTCCGTTTTCAAATGTTTTATTTTTGAACGTCAGTTCACATTTGTAGGTGGATCATCAGTGTTAGAGCTAAAATTAGCATGTTTAAAGTGATTTTCATGCTTCCAGGGGCTCGGGAAGTTAATTAAATACCATTTGGAGGCATTTAATGTTCGAGCAAAAAAGGCTGATTTTCCACAAAAGAGATAACACCCCCCCATTACGTCATGCTTCAGAAATGTGGAAAATGGTCCGTTTTCAAATGTTTTATTTTTGAACGTCAGTTCACATTTGTAGGTGGATCATCAGTGTTAGAGCTAAAATTAGCATGTTTAAAGTGATTTTCATGCTTCCAGGGGCTCGGGAAGTGAAATAAATACCATTTGGAGGCATTTAATGTTCGAGCAAAAAAGGCTGATTTTCCACAAAAGAGATAACACCCCCCCATTACGTCATGCTTCAGAAATGTGGAAAATGGTCCGTTTTCAAATGTTTTATTTTTGAACGTCAGTTCACATTTGTAGGTGGATCATCAGTGTTAGAGCTAAAATTAGCATGTTTAAAGTGATTTTCATGCTTCCAGGGGCTCAGGAAGTTAATTAAATACCATTTGGAGGCATTTAATGTTCGAGCAAAAACGGCTGATTTTCGACAAAAGAGATAACACCCCCCCATTACGTCATGCTTCAGAAATGTGGAAAATGGTCCGTTTTCAAATGTTTTATTTTTGAACGTCAGTTCACATTTGTAGGTGGATCATCAGTGTTAGAGCTAAAATTAGCATGTTTAAAGTGATTTTCATGCTTCCAGGGGCTCGGGAAGTGAAATAAATACCATTTGGAGGCATTTAATGTTCGAGCAAAAAAGGCTGATTTTCCACAAAAGAGATAACACCCCCCCATTACGTCATGCTTCAGAAATGTGGAAAATGGTCCGTTTTCAAATGTTTTATTTTTGAACGTCAGTTCACATTTGTAGGTGGATCATCAGTGTTAGAGCTAAGATTAGCATGTTTAAAGTGATTTTCATGCTTCCAGGGGCTCGGGAAGTGAAATAAATACCATTTGGAGGCATTTAATGTTCGAGCAAAAACGGCTGATTTTCCACAAAAGAGATAACACCCCCCCATTACGTCATGCTTCAGAAATGTGGAAAATGGTCCGTTTTCAAATGTTTTATTTTTGAACGTCAGTTCACATTTGTAGGTGGATCATCAGTGTTAGAGCTAAAATTAGGATGTTTAAAGTGATTTTCATGCTTCCAGGGGCTCGGGAAGTTAATTAAATACCATTTGGAGGCATTTAATGTTCGAGCAAAAACGGCTGATTTTCGACAAAAGAGATAACACCCCCCCATTACGTCATGCTTCAGAAATGTGGAAAATGGTCCGTTTTCAAATGTTTTATTTTTGAACGTCAGTTCACATTTGTAGGTGGATCATCAGTGTTAGAGCTAAAATTAGCATGTTTAAAGTGATTTTCATGCTTCCAGGGGCTCGGGAAGTTAATTAAATACCATTTGGAGGCATTTAATGTTCGAGCAAAAAAGGCTGATTTTCCACAAAAGAGATAACACCCCCCCATTACGTCATGCTTCAGAAATGTGGAAAATGGTCCGTTTTCAAATGTTTTATTTTTGAACGTCAGTTCACATTTGTAGGTGGATCATCAGTGTTAGAGCTAAAATTAGCATGTTTAAAGTGATTTTCATGCTTCCAGGGGCCCAAAACACAAGATTTATGGAATGGTTAAAAGTGCATGAAAATGGCCAATTTACTCACTCTGAGTTCTCAAAAAGGGTTTCTTCACCCCGGGAAGTTAATTAAATACCATTTGGAGGCATTTAATGTTAGAGCAAAAACGGCTGATTTTCGACAAAAGAGATAACACCCCCCATTACGTCATGCTTCAGAAATGTGGAAAATGGTCCGTTTTCAAATGTTTTATTTTTGAACGTCAGTTCACATTTGTAGGTGGATCATCAGTGTTAGAGCTAAAATTAGCATGTTTAAAGTGATTTTCATGCTTCCAGGGGCCCAAAACACAAGATTTATGGAATGGTTAAAAGTGCATGAAAATGGCCAATTTACTCACTCTGAGTTCTCAAAAAGGGTTTCTTCACCCCGGGAAGTTAATTAAATACCATTTGGAGGCATTTAATGTTAGAGCAAAAACGGCTGATTTTCGACAAAAGAGATAACACCCCCCCATTACGTCATGCTTCAGAAATGTGGAAAATGGTCCGTTTTCAAATGTTTCATTTTTGAACGTCAGTTCACATTTGTAGGTGGATCATCAGTGTTAGAGCTAAAATTAGCATGTTTAAAGTGATTTTCATGCTTCCAGGGGCCCAAAACACAAGATTTATGGAATGGTTAAAAGTGCATGAAAATGGCCAATTTACTCACTCTGAGTTCTCAAAAAGGGTTTCTTCACCCCGGGAAGTTAATTAAATACCATTTGGAGGCATTTAATGTTCGAGCAAAAACGGCTGATTTTCGACAAAAGAGATAACACCCCCCCATTACGTCATGCTTCAGAAATGTGGAAAATGGTCCGTTTTCAAATGTTTTATTTTTGAACGTCAGTTCACATTTGTAGGTGGATCATCAGTGTTAGAGCTAAAATTAGCATGTTTAAAGTGATTTTCATGCTTCCAGGGGCCCAAAACACAAGATTTATGGAATGGTTAAAAGTGCATGAAAATGGCCAATTTACTCACTCTGAGTTCTCAAAAAGGGTTTCTTCACCCCGGGAAGTTAATTAAATACCATTTGGAGGCATTTAATGTTAGAGCAAAAACGGCTGATTTTCGACAAAAGAGATAACACCCCCCCATTACGTCATGCTTCAGAAATGTGGAAAATGGTCCGTTTTCAAATGTTTTATTTTTGAACGTCAGTTCACATTTGTAGGTGGATCATCAGTGTTAGAGCTAAAATTAGCATGTTTAAAGTGATTTTCATGCTTCCAGGGGACCAAAACACAAGATTTATGGAATGGTTAAAAGTGCATGAAAATGGCCAATCTACTCACTCTGAGTTCTCAAAAAGGGTTTCTTCACCCCGGGAAGTTAATTAAATACCATTTGGAGGCATTTAATGTTAGAGCAAGAACGGCTGATTTTCGACAAAAGAGATAACACCCCCCCATTACGTCATGCTTCAGAAATGTGGAAAATGGTCCGTTTTCAAATGTTTTATTTTTGAACGTCAGTTCACATTTGTAGGTGGATCATCAGTGTTAGAGCTAAAATTAGCATGTTTAAAGTGATTTTCATGCTTCCAGGGGCTCGGGAAGTGAAATAAATACCATTTGGAGGCATTTAATGTTCGAGCAAAAACGGCTGATTTTCGACAAAAGAGATAACACCCCCCCATTACGTCATGCTTCAGAAATGTGGAAAATGGTCCGTTTTCAAATGTTTTATTTTTGAACGTCAGTTCACATTTGTAGGTGGATCATCAGTGTTAGAGCTAAAATTAGCATGTTTAAAGTGATTTTCATGCTTCCAGGGGCCCAAAACACAAGATTTATGGAATGGTTAAAAGTGCATGAAAATGGCCAATTTACTCACTCTGAGTTCTCAAAAAGGGTTTCTTCACCCCGGGAAGTTAATTAAATACCATTTGGAGGCATTTAATGTTAGAGCAAAAACGGCTGATTTTCGACAAAAGAGATAACACCCCCCCATTACGTCATGCTTCAGAAATGTGGAAAATGGTCCGTTTTCAAATGTTTTATTTTTGAACGTCAGTTCACATTTGTAGGTGGATCATCAGTGTTAGAGCTAAAATTAGCATGTTTAAAGTGATTTTCATGCTTCCAGGGGACCAAAACACAAGATTTATGGAATGGTTAAAAGTGCATGAAAATGGCCAATTTACTCACTCTGAGTTCTCAAAAAGGGTTTCTTCACCCCGGGAAGTTAATTAAATACCATTTGGAGGCATTTAATGTTAGAGCAAAAACGGCTGATTTTCGACAAAAGAGATAACACCCCGCCCATTACGTCATGCTTCAGAAATGTGGAAAATGGTCCGTTTTCAAATGTTTTATTTTTGAACGTCAGTTCACATTTGTAGGTGGATCATCAGTGTTAGAGCTAAAATTAGCATGTTTAAAGTGATTTTCATGCTTCCAGGGGCTCGGGAAGTTAATTAAATACCATTTGGAGGCATTTAATGTTCGAGCAAAAAAGGCTGATTTTCCACAAAAGAGATAACACCCCCCCCATTACGTCATGCTTCAGAAATGTGGAAAATGGTCCGTTTTCAAATGTTTTATTTTTGAACGTCATTTCACATTTGTAGGTGGATCATCAGTGTTAGAGCTAAAATTAGCATGTTTAAAGTGATTTTCATGCTTCCAGGGGCTCGGGAAGTGAAATAAATACCATTTGGAGGCATTTAATGTTCGAGCAAAAAAGGCTGATTTTCCACAAAAGAGATAACACCCCCCCATTACGTCATGCTTCAGAAATGTGGAAAATGGTCCGTTTTCAAATGTTTTATTTTTGAACGTCAGTTCACATTTGTAGGTGGATCATCAGTGTTAGAGCTAAAATTAGCATGTTTAAAGTGATTTTCATGCTTCCAGGGGCTCAGGAAGTTAATTAAATACCATTTGGAGGCATTTAATGTTCGAGCAAAAACGGCTGATTTTCGACAAAAGAGATAACACCCCCCCATTACGTCATGCTTCAGAAATGTGGAAAATGGTCCGTTTTCAAATGTTTTATTTTTGAACGTCAGTTCACATTTGTAGGTGGATCATCAGTGTTAGAGCTAAAATTAGCATGTTTAAAGTGATTTTCATGCTTCCAGGGGCTCGGGAAGTGAAATAAATACCATTTGGAGGCATTTAATGTTCGAGCAAAAAAGGCTGATTTTCCACAAAAGAGATAACACCCCCCCATTACGTCATGCTTCAGAAATGTGGAAAATGGTCCGTTTTCAAATGTTTTATTTTTGAACGTCAGTTCACATTTGTAGGTGGATCATCAGTGTTAGAGCTAAGATTAGCATGTTTAAAGTGATTTTCATGCTTCCAGGGGCTCGGGAAGTGAAATAAATACCATTTGGAGGCATTTAATGTTCGAGCAAAAACGGCTGATTTTCCACAAAAGAGATAACACCCCCCCATTACGTCATGCTTCAGAAATGTGGAAAATGGTCCGTTTTCAAATGTTTTATTTTTGAACGTCAGTTCACATTTGTAGGTGGATCATCAGTGTTAGAGCTAAAATTAGCATGTTTAAAGTGATTTTCATGCTTCCAGGGGCTCGGGAAGTTAATTAAATACCATTTGGAGGCATTTAATGTTCGAGCAAAAACGGCTGATTTTCGACAAACGAGATAACACCCCCCCATTACGTCATGCTTCAGAAATGTGGAAAATGGTCCGTTTTCAAATGTTTTATTTTTGAACGTCAGTTCACATTTGTAGGTGGATCATCAGTGTTAGAGCTAAAATTAGCATGTTTAAAGTGATTTTCATGCTTCCAGGGGCTCGGGAAGTTAATTAAATACCATTTGGAGGCATTTAATGTTCGAGCAAAAACGGCTGATTTTCCACAAAAGAGATAACACCCCCCCATTACGTCATGCTTCAGAAATGTAGAAAATGGTCCGTTTTCAAATGTTTTATTTTTGAACGTCAGTTCACATTTGTAGGTGGATCATCAGTGTTAGAGCTAAAATTAGCATGTTTAAAGTGATTTTCATGCTTCCAGGGGCTCGGGAAGTGAAATAAATACCATTTGGAGGCATTTAATTTTCGAGCAAAAACGGCTGATTTTTGACAAAAGAGATAACACCCCCCATTACGTCATGCTTCAGAAATGTGGAAAATGGTCCGTTTTCAAATGTTTTATTTTTGAACGTCAGTTCACATTTGTAGGTGGATCATCAGTGTTAGAGCTAAAATTAGAATGTTTAAAGTGATTTTCATGCTTCCAGGGGCTCGGGAAGTTAATTAAATACCATTTGGAGGCATTTAATGTTTGAGCAAAAACGGCTGATTTTCGACAAAAGAGATAACACCCCCCCATTACGTCATGCTTCAGAAATGTGGAAAATGGTCCGTTTTCAAATGTTTTATTTTTGAACGTCAGTTCACATTTGTAGGTGGATCATCAGTGTTAGAGCTAAAATTAGCATGTTTAAAGTGATTTTCATGCTTCCAGGGGCTCGGGAAGTTAATTAAATACCATTTGGAGGCATTTAATGTTCGAGCAAAAAAGGCTGATTTTCCACAAAAGAGATAACACCCCCCCATTACGTCATGCTTCAGAAATGTGGAAAATGGTCCGTTTTCAAATGTTTTATTTTTGAACGTCAGTTCACATTTGTAGGTGGATCATCAGTGTTAGAGCTAAAATTAGCATGTTTAAAGTGATTTTCATGCTTCCAGGGGCTCGGGAAGTGAAATAAATACCATTTGGAGGCATTTAATGTTCGAGCAAAAAAGGCTGATTTTCCACAAAAGAGATAACACCCCCCCATTACGTCATGCTTCAGAAATGTGGAAAATGGTCCGTTTTCAAATGTTTTATTTTTGAACGTCAGTTCACATTTGTAGGTGGATCATCAGTGTTAGAGCTAAAATTAGCATGTTTAAAGTGATTTTCATGCTTCCAGGGGCTCAGGAAGTTAATTAAATACCATTTGGAGGCATTTAATGTTCGAGCAAAAACGGCTGATTTTCGACAAAAGAGATAACACCCCCCCATTACGTCATGCTTCAGAAATGTGGAAAATGGTCCGTTTTCAAATGTTTTATTTTTGAACGTCAGTTCACATTTGTAGGTGGATCATCAGTGTTAGAGCTAAAATTAGCATGTTTAAAGTGATTTTCATGCTTCCAGGGGCTCGGGAAGTGAAATAAATACCATTTGGAGGCATTTAATGTTCGAGCAAAAAAGGCTGATTTTCCACAAAAGAGATAACACCCCCCCATTACGTCATGCTTCAGAAATGTGGAAAATGGTCCGTTTTCAAATGTTTTATTTTTGAACGTCAGTTCACATTTGTAGGTGGATCATCAGTGTTAGAGCTAAGATTAGCATGTTTAAAGTGATTTTCATGCTTCCAGGGGCTCGGGAAGTGAAATAAATACCATTTGGAGGCATTTAATGTTCGAGCAAAAACGGCTGATTTTCCACAAAAGAGATAACACCCCCCCATTACGTCATGCTTCAGAAATGTGGAAAATGGTCCGTTTTCAAATGTTTTATTTTTGAACGTCAGTTCACATTTGTAGGTGGATCATCAGTGTTAGAGCTAAAATTAGGATGTTTAAAGTGATTTTCATGCTTCCAGGGGCTCGGGAAGTTAATTAAATACCATTTGGAGGCATTTAATGTTCGAGCAAAAACGGCTGATTTTCGACAAAAGAGATAACACCCCCCCATTACGTCATGCTTCAGAAATGTGGAAAATGGTCCGTTTTCAAATGTTTTATTTTTGAACGTCAGTTCACATTTGTAGGTGGATCATCAGTGTTAGAGCTAAAATTAGCATGTTTAAAGTGATTTTCATGCTTCCAGGGGCTCGGGAAGTTAATTAAATACCATTTGGAGGCATTTAATGTTCGAGCAAAAAAGGCTGATTTTCCACAAAAGAGATAACACCCCCCCATTACGTCATGCTTCAGAAATGTGGAAAATGGTCCGTTTTCAAATGTTTTATTTTTGAACGTCAGTTCACATTTGTAGGTGGATCATCAGTGTTAGAGCTAAAATTAGCATGTTTAAAGTGATTTTCATGCTTCCAGGGGCCCAAAACACAAGATTTATGGAATGGTTAAAAGTGCATGAAAATGGCCAATTTACTCACTCTGAGTTCTCAAAAAGGGTTTCTTCACCCCGGGAAGTTAATTAAATACCATTTGGAGGCATTTAATGTTAGAGCAAAAACGGCTGATTTTCGACAAAAGAGATAACACCCCCCATTACGTCATGCTTCAGAAATGTGGAAAATGGTCCGTTTTCAAATGTTTTATTTTTGAACGTCAGTTCACATTTGTAGGTGGATCATCAGTGTTAGAGCTAAAATTAGCATGTTTAAAGTGATTTTCATGCTTCCAGGGGCCCAAAACACAAGATTTATGGAATGGTTAAAAGTGCATGAAAATGGCCAATTTACTCACTCTGAGTTCTCAAAAAGGGTTTCTTCACCCCGGGAAGTTAATTAAATACCATTTGGAGGCATTTAATGTTAGAGCAAAAACGGCTGATTTTCGACAAAAGAGATAACACCCCCCCATTACGTCATGCTTCAGAAATGTGGAAAATGGTCCGTTTTCAAATGTTTCATTTTTGAACGTCAGTTCACATTTGTAGGTGGATCATCAGTGTTAGAGCTAAAATTAGCATGTTTAAAGTGATTTTCATGCTTCCAGGGGCCCAAAACACAAGATTTATGGAATGGTTAAAAGTGCATGAAAATGGCCAATTTACTCACTCTGAGTTCTCAAAAAGGGTTTCTTCACCCCGGGAAGTTAATTAAATACCATTTGGAGGCATTTAATGTTCGAGCAAAAACGGCTGATTTTCGACAAAAGAGATAACACCCCCCCATTACGTCATGCTTCAGAAATGTGGAAAATGGTCCGTTTTCAAATGTTTTATTTTTGAACGTCAGTTCACATTTGTAGGTGGATCATCAGTGTTAGAGCTAAAATTAGCATGTTTAAAGTGATTTTCATGCTTCCAGGGGCCCAAAACACAAGATTTATGGAATGGTTAAAAGTGCATGAAAATGGCCAATTTACTCACTCTGAGTTCTCAAAAAGGGTTTCTTCACCCCGGGAAGTTAATTAAATACCATTTGGAGGCATTTAATGTTAGAGCAAAAACGGCTGATTTTCGACAAAAGAGATAACACCCCCCCATTACGTCATGCTTCAGAAATGTGGAAAATGGTCCGTTTTCAAATGTTTTATTTTTGAACGTCAGTTCACATTTGTAGGTGGATCATCAGTGTTAGAGCTAAAATTAGCATGTTTAAAGTGATTTTCATGCTTCCAGGGGACCAAAACACAAGATTTATGGAATGGTTAAAAGTGCATGAAAATGGCCAATCTACTCACTCTGAGTTCTCAAAAAGGGTTTCTTCACCCCGGGAAGTTAATTAAATACCATTTGGAGGCATTTAATGTTAGAGCAAGAACGGCTGATTTTCGACAAAAGAGATAACACCCCCCCATTACGTCATGCTTCAGAAATGTGGAAAATGGTCCGTTTTCAAATGTTTTATTTTTGAACGTCAGTTCACATTTGTAGGTGGATCATCAGTGTTAGAGCTAAAATTAGCATGTTTAAAGTGATTTTCATGCTTCCAGGGGCTCGGGAAGTGAAATAAATACCATTTGGAGGCATTTAATGTTCGAGCAAAAAAGGCTGATTTTCCACAAAAGAGATAACACCCCCCCATTACGTCATGCTTCAGAAATGTGGAAAATGGTCCGTTTTCAAATGTTTTATTTTTGAACGTCAGTTCACATTTGTAGGTGGATCATCAGTGTTAGAGCTAAAATTAGCATGTTTAAAGTGATTTTCATGCTTCCAGGGGCCCAAAACACAAGATTTATGGAATGGTTAAAAGTGCATGAAAATGGCCAATTTACTCACTCTGAGTTCTCAAAAAGGGTTTCTTCACCCCGGGAAGTTAATTAAATACCATTTGGAGGCATTTAATGTTAGAGCAAAAACGGCTGATTTTCGACAAAAGAGATAACACCCCCCCATTACGTCATGCTTCAGAAATGTGGAAAATGGTCCGTTTTCAAATGTTTTATTTTTGAACGTCAGTTCACATTTGTAGGTGGATCATCAGTGTTAGAGCTAAAATTAGCATGTTTAAAGTGATTTTCATGCTTCCAGGGGACCAAAACACAAGATTTATGGAATGGTTAAAAGTGCATGAAAATGGCCAATTTACTCACTCTGAGTTCTCAAAAAGGGTTTCTTCACCCCGGGAAGTTAATTAAATACCATTTGGAGGCATTTAATGTTAGAGCAAAAACGGCTGATTTTCGACAAAAGAGATAACACCCCCCCCATTACGTCATGCTTCAGAAATGTGGAAAATGGTCCGTTTTCAAATGTTTTATTTTTGAACGTCAGTTCACATTTGTAGGTGGATCATCAGTGTTAGAGCTAAAATTAGCATGTTTAAAGTGATTTTCATGCTTCCAGGGGCTCGGGAAGTTAATTAAATACCATTTGGAGGCATTTAATGTTCGAGCAAAAAAGGCTGATTTTCCACAAAAGAGATAACACCCCCCCCATTACGTCATGCTTCAGAAATGTGGAAAATGGTCCGTTTTCAAATGTTTTATTTTTGAACGTCATTTCACATTTGTAGGTGGATCATCAGTGTTAGAGCTAAAATTAGCATGTTTAAAGTGATTTTCATGCTTCCAGGGGCTCGGGAAGTGAAATAAATACCATTTGGAGGCATTTAATGTTCGAGCAAAAAAGGCTGATTTTCCACAAAAGAGATAACACCCCCCCATTACGTCATGCTTCAGAAATGTGGAAAATGGTCCGTTTTCAAATGTTTTATTTTTGAACGTCAGTTCACATTTGTAGGTGGATCATCAGTGTTAGAGCTAAAATTAGCATGTTTAAAGTGATTTTCATGCTTCCAGGGGCTCAGGAAGTTAATTAAATACCATTTGGAGGCATTTAATGTTCGAGCAAAAACGGCTGATTTTCGACAAAAGAGATAACACCCCCCCATTACGTCATGCTTCAGAAATGTGGAAAATGGTCCGTTTTCAAATGTTTTATTTTTGAACGTCAGTTCACATTTGTAGGTGGATCATCAGTGTTAGAGCTAAAATTAGCATGTTTAAAGTGATTTTCATGCTTCCAGGGGCTCGGGAAGTGAAATAAATACCATTTGGAGGCATTTAATGTTCGAGCAAAAAAGGCTGATTTTCCACAAAAGAGATAACACCCCCCCATTACGTCATGCTTCAGAAATGTGGAAAATGGTCCGTTTTCAAATGTTTTATTTTTGAACGTCAGTTCACATTTGTAGGTGGATCATCAGTGTTAGAGCTAAGATTAGCATGTTTAAAGTGATTTTCATGCTTCCAGGGGCTCGGGAAGTGAAATAAATACCATTTGGAGGCATTTAATGTTCGAGCAAAAACGGCTGATTTTCCACAAAAGAGATAACACCCCCCCATTACGTCATGCTTCAGAAATGTGGAAAATGGTCCGTTTTCAAATGTTTTATTTTTGAACGTCAGTTCACATTTGTAGGTGGATCATCAGTGTTAGAGCTAAAATTAGCATGTTTAAAGTGATTTTCATGCTTCCAGGGGCTCGGGAAGTTAATTAAATACCATTTGGAGGCATTTAATGTTCGAGCAAAAACGGCTGATTTTCGACAAACGAGATAACACCCCCCCATTACGTCATGCTTCAGAAATGTGGAAAATGGTCCGTTTTCAAATGTTTTATTTTTGAACGTCAGTTCACATTTGTAGGTGGATCATCAGTGTTAGAGCTAAAATTAGCATGTTTAAAGTGATTTTCATGCTTCCAGGGGCTCGGGAAGTTAATTAAATACCATTTGGAGGCATTTAATGTTCGAGCAAAAACGGCTGATTTTCCACAAAAGAGATAACACCCCCCCATTACGTCATGCTTCAGAAATGTAGAAAATGGTCCGTTTTCAAATGTTTTATTTTTGAACGTCAGTTCACATTTGTAGGTGGATCATCAGTGTTAGAGCTAAAATTAGCATGTTTAAAGTGATTTTCATGCTTCCAGGGGCTCGGGAAGTGAAATAAATACCATTTGGAGGCATTTAATTTTCGAGCAAAAACGGCTGATTTTTGACAAAAGAGATAACACCCCCCATTACGTCATGCTTCAGAAATGTGGAAAATGGTCCGTTTTCAAATGTTTTATTTTTGAACGTCAGTTCACATTTGTAGGTGGATCATCAGTGTTAGAGCTAAAATTAGCATGTTTAAAGTGATTTTCATGCTTCCAGGGGCTCGGGAAGTTAATTAAATACCATTTGGAGGCATTTAATGTTTGAGCAAAAACGGCTGATTTTCGACAAAAGAGATAACACCCCCCCATTACGTCATGCTTCAGAAATGTGGAAAATGGTCCGTTTTCAAATGTTTTATTTTTGAACGTCAGTTCACATTTGTAGGTGGATCATCAGTGTTAGAGCTAAAATTAGCATGTTTAAAGTGATTTTCATGCTTCCAGGGGCTCGGGAAGTTAATTAAATACCATTTGGAGGCATTTAATGTTCGAGCAAAAAAGGCTGATTTTCCACAAAAGAGATAACACCCCCCCATTACGTCATGCTTCAGAAATGTGGAAAATGGTCCGTTTTCAAATGTTTTATTTTTGAACGTCAGTTCACATTTGTAGGTGGATCATCAGTGTTAGAGCTAAAATTAGCATGTTTAAAGTGATTTTCATGCTTCCAGGGGCTCGGGAAGTGAAATAAATACCATTTGGAGGCATTTAATGTTCGAGCAAAAAAGGCTGATTTTCCACAACAGAGATAACACCCCCCCATTACGTCATGCTTCAGAAATGTGGAAAATGGTCCGTTTTCAAATGTTTTATTTTTGAACGTCAGTTCACATTTGTAGGTGGATCATCAGTGTTAGAGCTAAAATTAGCATGTTTAAAGTGATTTTCATGCTTCCAGGGGCTCAGGAAGTTAATTAAATACCATTTGGAGGCATTTAATGTTCGAGCAAAAACGGCTGATTTTCGACAAAAGAGATAACACCCCCCCATTACGTCATGCTTCAGAAATGTGGAAAATGGTCCGTTTTCAAATGTTTTATTTTTGAACGTCAGTTCACATTTGTAGGTGGATCATCAGTGTTAGAGCTAAAATTAGCATGTTTAAAGTGATTTTCATGCTTCCAGGGGCTCGGGAAGTGAAATAAATACCATTTGGAGGCATTTAATGTTCGAGCAAAAAAGGCTGATTTTCCACAAAAGAGATAACACCCCCCCATTACGTCATGCTTCAGAAATGTGGAAAATGGTCCGTTTTCAAATGTTTTATTTTTGAACGTCAGTTCACATTTGTAGGTGGATCATCAGTGTTAGAGCTAAGATTAGCATGTTTAAAGTGATTTTCATGCTTCCAGGGGCTCGGGAAGTGAAATAAATACCATTTGGAGGCATTTAATGTTCGAGCAAAAACGGCTGATTTTCCACAAAAGAGATAACACCCCCCCATTACGTCATGCTTCAGAAATGTGGAAAATGGTCCGTTTTCAAATGTTTTATTTTTGAACGTCAGTTCACATTTGTAGGTGGATCATCAGTGTTAGAGCTAAAATTAGGATGTTTAAAGTGATTTTCATGCTTCCAGGGGCTCGGGAAGTTAATTAAATACCATTTGGAGGCATTTAATGTTCGAGCAAAAACGGCTGATTTTCCACAAAAGAGATAACACCCCCCCATTACGTCATGCTTCAGAAATGTGGAAAATGGTCCGTTTTCAAATGTTTTATTTTTGAACGTCAGTTCACATTTGTAGGTGGATCATCAGTGTTAGAGCTAAGATTAGCATGTTTAAAGTGATTTTCATGCTTCCAGGGGCTCGGGAAGTGAAATAAATACCATTTGGAGGCATTTAATGTTCGAGCAAAAACGGCTTATTTTCCACAAAAGAGATAACACCCCCCCATTACGTCATGCTTCAGAAATGTGGAAAATGGTCCGTTTTCAAATGTTTTATTTTTGAACGTCAGTTCACATTTGTAGGTGGATCATCAGTGTTAGAGCTAAAATTAGCATGTTTAAAGTGATTTTCATGCTTCCAGGGGCTCGGGAAGTTAATTAAATACCATTTGGAGGCATTTAATGTTCGAGCAAAAAAGGCTGATTTTCCACAAAAGAGATAACACCCCCCCATTACGTCATGCTTCAGAAATGTGGAAAATGGTCCGTTTTCAAATGTTTTATTTTTGAACGTCAGTTCACATTTGTAGGTGGATCATCAGTGTTAGAGCTAAAATTAGCATGTTTAAAGTGATTTTCATGCTTCCAGGGGCCCAAAACACAAGATTTATGGAATGGTTAAAAGTGCATGAAAATGGCCAATTTACTCACTCTGAGTTCTCAAAAAGGGTTTCTTCACCCCGGGAAGTTAATTAAATACCATTTGGAGGCATTTAATGTTAGAGCAAAAACGGCTGATTTTCGACAAAAGAGATAACACCCCCCATTACGTCATGCTTCAGAAATGTGGAAAATGGTCCGTTTTCAAATGTTTTATTTTTGAACGTCAGTTCACATTTGTAGGTGGATCATCAGTGTTAGAGCTAAAATTAGCATGTTTAAAGTGATTTTCATGCTTCCAGGGGCCCAAAACACAAGATTTATGGAATGGTTAAAAGTGCATGAAAATGGCCAATTTACTCACTCTGAGTTCTCAAAAAGGGTTTCTTCACCCCGGGAAGTTAATTAAATACCATTTGGAGGCATTTAATGTTAGAGCAAAAACGGCTGATTTTCGACAAAAGAGATAACACCCCCCCATTACGTCATGCTTCAGAAATGTGGAAAATGGTCCGTTTTCAAATGTTTCATTTTTGAACGTCAGTTCACATTTGTAGGTGGATCATCAGTGTTAGAGCTAAAATTAGCATGTTTAAAGTGATTTTCATGCTTCCAGGGGCCCAAAACACAAGATTTATGGAATGGTTAAAAGTGCATGAAAATGGCCAATTTACTCACTCTGAGTTCTCAAAAAGGGTTTCTTCACCCCGGGAAGTTAATTAAATACCATTTGGAGGCATTTAATGTTCGAGCAAAAACGGCTGATTTTCGACAAAAGAGATAACACCCCCCCATTACGTCATGCTTCAGAAATGTGGAAAATGGTCCGTTTTCAAATGTTTTATTTTTGAACGTCAGTTCACATTTGTAGGTGGATCATCAGTGTTAGAGCTAAAATTAGCATGTTTAAAGTGATTTTCATGCTTCCAGGGGCCCAAAACACAAGATTTATGGAATGGTTAAAAGTGCATGAAAATGGCCAATTTACTCACTCTGAGTTCTCAAAAAGGGTTTCTTCACCCCGGGAAGTTAATTAAATACCATTTGGAGGCATTTAATGTTAGAGCAAAAACGGCTGATTTTCGACAAAAGAGATAACACCCCCCCATTACGTCATGCTTCAGAAATGTGGAAAATGGTCCGTTTTCAAATGTTTTATTTTTGAACGTCAGTTCACATTTGTAGGTGGATCATCAGTGTTAGAGCTAAAATTAGCATGTTTAAAGTGATTTTCATGCTTCCAGGGGACCAAAACACAAGATTTATGGAATGGTTAAAAGTGCATGAAAATGGCCAATCTACTCACTCTGAGTTCTCAAAAAGGGTTTCTTCACCCCGGGAAGTTAATTAAATACCATTTGGAGGCATTTAATGTTAGAGCAAGAACGGCTGATTTTCGACAAAAGAGATAACACCCCCCCATTACGTCATGCTTCAGAAATGTGGAAAATGGTCCGTTTTCAAATGTTTTATTTTTGAACGTCAGTTCACATTTGTAGGTGGATCATCAGTGTTAGAGCTAAAATTAGCATGTTTAAAGTGATTTTCATGCTTCCAGGGGCTCGGGAAGTGAAATAAATACCATTTGGAGGCATTTAATGTTCGAGCAAAAACGGCTGATTTTCGACAAAAGAGATAACACCCCCCCCATTACGTCATGCTTCAGAAATGTGGAAAATGGTCCGTTTTCAAATGTTTTATTTTTGAACGTCAGTTCACATTTGTAGGTGGATCATCAGTGTTAGAGCTAAAATTAGCATGTTTAAAGTGATTTTCATGCTTCCAGGGGCCCAAAACACAAGATTTATGGAATGGTTAAAAGTGCATGAAAATGGCCAATTTACTCACTCTGAGTTCTCAAAAAGGGTTTCTTCACCCCGGGAAGTTAATTAAATACCATTTGGAGGCATTTAATGTTAGAGCAAAAACGGCTGATTTTCGACAAAAGAGATAACACCCCCCCATTACGTCATGCTTCAGAAATGTGGAAAATGGTCCGTTTTCAAATGTTTTATTTTTGAACGTCAGTTCACATTTGTAGGTGGATCATCAGTGTTAGAGCTAAAATTAGCATGTTTAAAGTGATTTTCATGCTTCCAGGGGACCAAAACACAAGATTTATGGAATGGTTAAAAGTGCATGAAAATGGCCAATTTACTCACTCTGAGTTCTCAAAAAGGGTTTCTTCACCCCGGGAAGTTAATTAAATACCATTTGGAGGCATTTAATGTTAGAGCAAAAACGGCTGATTTTCGACAAAAGAGATAACACCCCCCCCATTACGTCATGCTTCAGAAATGTGGAAAATGGTCCGTTTTCAAATGTTTTATTTTTGAACGTCAGTTCACATTTGTAGGTGGATCATCAGTGTTAGAGCTAAAATTAGCATGTTTAAAGTGATTTTCATGCTTCCAGGGGCTCGGGAAGTGAAATAAATACCATTTGGAGGCATTTAATGTTCGAGCAAAAACGGCTGATTTTCGACAAAAGAGATAACACCCCCCCATTACGTCATGCTTCAGAAATGTGGAAAATGGTCCGTTTTCAAATGTTTTATTTTTGAACGTCAGTTCACATTTGTAGGTGGATCATCAGTGTTAGAGCTAAAATTAGCATGTTTAAAGTGATTTTCATGCTTCCAGGGGCTCGGGAAGTGAAATAAATACCATTTGGAGGCATTTAATGTTTGAGCAAAAAAGGCTGATTTTCCACAAAAGAGATAACACCCCCCCATTACGTCATGCTTCAGAAATGTGGAAAATGGTCCGTTTTCAAATGTTTTATTTTTGAACGTCAGTTCACATTTGTAGGTGGATCATCAGTGTTAGAGCTAAAATTAGCATGTTTAAAGTGATTTTCATGCTTCCAGGGGCTCGGGAAGTGAAATAAATACCATTTGGAGGCATTTAATGTTCGAGCAAAAAAGGCTGATTTTCCACAAAAGAGATAACACCCCCCCCATTACGTCATGCTTCAGAAATGTGGAAAATGGTCCGTTTTCAAATGTTTTATTTTTGAACGTCAGTTCACATTTGTAGGTGGATCATCAGTGTTAGAGCTAAAATTAGCATGTTTAAAGTGATTTTCATGCTTCCAGGGGCTCGGGAAGTTAATTAAATACCATTTGGAGGCATTTAATGTTCGAGCAAAAACGGCTGATTTTCCACAAAAGAGATAACACCCCCCATTACGTCATGCTTCAGAAATGTGGAAAATGGTCCGTTTTCAAATGTTTTATTTTTGAACGTCAGTTCACATTTGTAGGTGGATCATCAGTGTTAGAGCTAAAATTAGCATGTTTAAAGTGATTTTCATGCTTCCAGGTGCTCGGGAAGTGAAATAAATACCATTTGGAGGCATTTAATGTTCGAGCAAAAACGGCTGATTTTTGACAAAAGAGATAACACCCCCCCATTACGTCATGCTTCAGAAATGTGGAAAATGGTCCGTTTTCAAATGTTTTATTTTTGAACGTCAGTTCACATTTGTAGGTGGATCATCAGTGTTAGAGCTAAAATTAGCATGTTTAAAGTGATTTTCATGCTTCCAGGGGCTCGGGAAGTTAATTAAATACCATTTGGAGGCATTTAATGTTCGAGCAAAAACGGCTGATTTTCGACAAAAGAGATAACACCCCCCCATTACGTCATGCTTCAGAAATGTGGAAAATGGTCCGTTTTCAAATGTTTTATTTTTGAACGTCAGTTCACATTTGTAGGTGGATCATCAGTGTTAGAGCTAAAATTAGCATGTTTAAAGTGATTTTCATGCTTCCAGGGGCTCGGGAAGTTAATTAAATACCATTTGGAGGCATTTAATGTTCGAGCAAAAAAGGCTGATTTTCCACAAAAGAGATAACACCCCCCCCATTACGTCATGCTTCAGAAATGTGGAAAATGGTCCGTTTTCAAATGTTTTATTTTTGAACGTCATTTCACATTTGTAGGTGGATCATCAGTGTTAGAGCTAAAATTAGCATGTTTAAAGTGATTTTCATGCTTCCAGGGGCTCGGGAAGTGAAATAAATACCATTTGGAGGCATTTAATGTTCGAGCAAAAAAGGCTGATTTTCCACAAAAGAGATAACACCCCCCCATTACGTCATGCTTCAGAAATGTGGAAAATGGTCCGTTTTCAAATGTTTTATTTTTGAACGTCAGTTCACATTTGTAGGTGGATCATCAGTGTTAGAGCTAAAATTAGCATGTTTAAAGTGATTTTCATGCTTCCAGGGGCTCAGGAAGTTAATTAAATACCATTTGGAGGCATTTAATGTTCGAGCAAAAACGGCTGATTTTCGACAAAAGAGATAACACCCCCCCATTACGTCATGCTTCAGAAATGTGGAAAATGGTCCGTTTTCAAATGTTTTATTTTTGAACGTCAGTTCACATTTGTAGGTGGATCATCAGTGTTAGAGCTAAAATTAGCATGTTTAAAGTGATTTTCATGCTTCCAGGGGCTCGGGAAGTGAAATAAATACCATTTGGAGGCATTTAATGTTCGAGCAAAAAAGGCTGATTTTCCACAAAAGAGATAACACCCCCCCATTACGTCATGCTTCAGAAATGTGGAAAATGGTCCGTTTTCAAATGTTTTATTTTTGAACGTCAGTTCACATTTGTAGGTGGATCATCAGTGTTAGAGCTAAGATTAGCATGTTTAAAGTGATTTTCATGCTTCCAGGGGCTCGGGAAGTGAAATAAATACCATTTGGAGGCATTTAATGTTCGAGCAAAAACGGCTGATTTTCCACAAAAGAGATAACACCCCCCCATTACGTCATGCTTCAGAAATGTGGAAAATGGTCCGTTTTCAAATGTTTTATTTTTGAACGTCAGTTCACATTTGTAGGTGGATCATCAGTGTTAGAGCTAAAATTAGCATGTTTAAAGTGATTTTCATGCTTCCAGGGGCTCGGGAAGTTAATTAAATACCATTTGGAGGCATTTAATGTTCGAGCAAAAACGGCTGATTTTCGACAAACGAGATAACACCCCCCCATTACGTCATGCTTCAGAAATGTGGAAAATGGTCCGTTTTCAAATGTTTTATTTTTGAACGTCAGTTCACATTTGTAGGTGGATCATCAGTGTTAGAGCTAAAATTAGCATGTTTAAAGTGATTTTCATGCTTCCAGGGGCTCGGGAAGTTAATTAAATACCATTTGGAGGCATTTAATGTTCGAGCAAAAAAGGCTGATTTTCCACAAAAGAGATAACACCCCCCCATTACGTCATGCTTCAGAAATGTGGAAAATGGTCCGTTTTCAAATGTTTTATTTTTGAACGTCAGTTCACATTTGTAGGTGGATCATCAGTGTTAGAGCTAAAATTAGCATGTTTAAAGTGATTTTCATGCTTCCAGGGGCCCAAAACACAAGATTTATGGAATGGTTAAAAGTGCATGAAAATGGCCAATTTACTCACTCTGAGTTCTCAAAAAGGGTTTCTTCACCCCGGGAAGTTAATTAAATACCATTTGGAGGCATTTAATGTTCGAGCAAAAACGGCTGATTTTCGACAAAAGAGATAACACCCCCCCATTACGTCATGCTTCAGAAATGTGGAAAATGGTCCGTTTTCAAATGTTTTATTTTTGAACGTCAGTTCACATTTGTAGGTGGATCATCAGTGTTAGAGCTAAAATTAGCATGTTTAAAGTGATTTTCATGCTTCCAGGGGCTCGGGAAGTGAAATAAATACCATTTGGAGGCATTTAATGTTCGAGCAAAAAAGGCTGATTTTCCACAAAAGAGATAACACCCCCCCATTACGTCATGCTTCAGAAATGTGGAAAATGGTCCGTTTTCAAATGTTTTATTTTTGAACGTCAGTTCACATTTGTAGGTGGATCATCAGTGTTAGAGCTAAGATTAGCATGTTTAAAGTGATTTTCATGCTTCCAGGGGCTCGGGAAGTGAAATAAATACCATTTGGAGGCATTTAATGTTCGAGCAAAAACGGCTGATTTTCCACAAAAGAGATAACACCCCCCCATTACGTCATGCTTCAGAAATGTGGAAAATGGTCCGTTTTCAAATGTTTTATTTTTGAACGTCAGTTCACATTTGTAGGTGGATCATCAGTGTTAGAGCTAAAATTAGCATGTTTAAAGTGATTTTCATGCTTCCAGGGGCTCGGGAAGTTAATTAAATACCATTTGGAGGCATTTAATGTTCGAGCAAAAACGGCTGATTTTCGACAAACGAGATAACACCCCCCCATTACGTCATGCTTCAGAAATGTGGAAAATGGTCCGTTTTCAAATGTTTTATTTTTGAACGTCAGTTCACATTTGTAGGTGGATCATCAGTGTTAGAGCTAAAATTAGCATGTTTAAAGTGATTTTCATGCTTCCAGGGGCTCGGGAAGTTAATTAAATACCATTTGGAGGCATTTAATGTTCGAGCAAAAAAGGCTGATTTTCCACAAAAGAGATAACACCCCCCCATTACGTCATGCTTCAGAAATGTGGAAAATGGTCCGTTTTCAAATGTTTTATTTTTGAACGTCAGTTCACATTTGTAGGTGGATCATCAGTGTTAGAGCTAAAATTAGCATGTTTAAAGTGATTTTCATGCTTCCAGGGGCCCAAAACACAAGATTTATGGAATGGTTAAAAGTGCATGAAAATGGCCAATTTACTCACTCTGAGTTCTCAAAAAGGGTTTCTTCACCCCGGGAAGTTAATTAAATACCATTTGGAGGCATTTAATGTTAGAGCAAAAATGGCTGATTTTCGACAAAAGAGATAACACCCCCCATTACGTCATGCTTCAGAAATGTGGAAAATGGTCCGTTTTCAAATGTTTTATTTTTGAACGTCAGTTCACATTTGTAGGTGGATCATCAGTGTTAGAGCTAAAATTAGCAAGTTTAAAGTGATTTTCATGCTTCCAGGGGCCCAAAACACAAGATTTATGGAATGGTTAAAAGTGCATGAAAATGGCCAATTTACTCACTCTGAGTTCTCAAAAAGGGTTTCTTCACCCCGGGAAGTTAATTAAATACCATTTGGAGGCATTTAATGTTAGAGCAAAAACGGCTGATTTTCGACAAAAGAGATAACACCCCCCCATTACGTCATGCTTCAGAAATGTGGAAAATGGTCCGTTTTCAAATGTTTCATTTTTGAACGTCAGTTCACATTTGTAGGTGGATCATCAGTGTTAGAGCTAAAATTAGCATGTTTAAAGTGATTTTCATGCTTCCAGGGGCCCAAAACACAAGATTTATGGAATGGTTAAAAGTGCATGAAAATGGCCAATTTACTCACTCTGAGTTCTCAAAAAGGGTTTCTTCACCCCGGGAAGTTAATTAAATACCATTTGGAGGCATTTAATGTTAGAGCAAAAACGGCTGATTTTCGACAAAAGAGATAACACCCCCCCCATTACGTCATGCTTCAGAAATGTGGAAAATGGTCCGTTTTCAAATGTTTTATTTTTGAACGTCAGTTCACATTTGTAGGTGGATCATCAGTGTTAGAGCTAAAATTAGCATGTTTAAAGTGATTTTCATGCTTCCAGGGGCCCAAAACACAAGATTTATGGAATGGTTAAAAGTGCATGAAAATGGCCAATTTACTCACTCTGAGTTCTCAAAAAGGGTTTCTTCACCCCGGGAAGTTAATTAAATACCATTTGGAGGCATTTAATGTTCGAGCAAAAACGGCTGATTTTCGACAAAAGAGATAACACCCCCCCATTACGTCATGCTTCAGAAATGTGGAAAATGGTCAGTTTTCAAATGTTTTATTTTTGAACGTCAGTTCACATTTGTAGGTGGATCATCAGTGTTAGAGCTAAAATTAGCATGTTTAAAGTGATTTTCATGCTTCCAGGGGCCCAAAACACAAGATTTATGGAATGGTTAAAAGTGCATGAAAATGGCCAATTTACTCACTCTGAGTTCTCAAAAAGGGTTTCTTCACCCCGGGAAGTTAATTAAATACCATTTGGAGGCATTTAATGTTCGAGCAAAAACGGCTGATTTTCGACAAAAGAGATAACACCCCCCCATTACGTCATGCTTCAGAAATGTGGAAAGTGGTCCGTTTTCAAATGTTTTATTTTTGAACGCCAGTTCACATTTGTAGGTGGATCATCAGTGTTAGAGCTAAAATTAGCATGTTTAAAGTGATTTTCATGCTTCCAGGGGCCCAAAACACAAGATTTATGGAATGGTTAAAAGTGCATGAAAATGGCCAATTTACTCACTCTGAGTTCTCAAAAAGGGTTTCTTCACCCCGGGAAGTTAATTAAATACCATTTGGAGGCATTTAATGTTCGAGCAAAAACGGCTGATTTTCGACAAAAGAGATAACACCCCCCCATTACGTCATGCTTCAGAAATGTGGAAAATGGTCCGTTTTCAAATGTTTTATTTTTGAACGTCAGTTCACATTTGTAGGTGGATCATCAGTGTTAGAGCTAAAATTAGCATGTTTAAAGTGATTTTCATGCTTCCAGGGGCTCGGGAAGTGAAATAAATACCATTTGGAGGCATTTAATGTTCGAGCAAAAAAGGCTGATTTTCCACAAAAGAGATAACACCCCCCCATTACGTCATGCTTCAGAAATGTGGAAAATGGTCCGTTTTCAAATGTTTTATTTTTGAACGTCAGTTCACATTTGTAGGTGGATCATCAGTGTTAGAGCTAAAATTAGCATGTTTAAAGTGATTTTCATGCTTCCAGGGGCTCAGGAAGTTAATTAAATACCATTTGGAGGCATTTAATGTTCGAGCAAAAACGGCTGATTTTCGACAAAAGAGATAACACCCCCCCATTACGTCATGCTTCAGAAATGTGGAAAATGGTCCGTTTTCAAATGTTTTATTTTTGAACGTCAGTTCACATTTGTAGGTGGATCATCAGTGTTAGAGCTAAAATTAGCATGTTTAAAGTGATTTTCATGCTTCCAGGGGCTCGGGAAGTGAAATAAATACCATTTGGAGGCATTTAATGTTCGAGCAAAAAAGGCTGATTTTCCACAAAAGAGATAACACCCCCCCATTACGTCATGCTTCAGAAATGTGGAAAATGGTCCGTTTTCAAATGTTTTATTTTTGAACGTCAGTTCACATTTGTAGGTGGATCATCAGTGTTAGAGCTAAGATTAGCATGTTTAAAGTGATTTTCATGCTTCCAGGGGCTCGGGAAGTGAAATAAATACCATTTGGAGGCATTTAATGTTCGAGCAAAAACGGCTGATTTTCCACAAAAGAGATAACACCCCCCCCATTACGTCATGCTTCAGAAATGTGGAAAATGGTCCGTTTTCAAATGTTTTATTTTTGAACGTCAGTTCACATTTGTAGGTGGATCATCAGTGTTAGAGCTAAAATTAGCATGTTTAAAGTGATTTTCATGCTTCCAGGGGCTCGGGAAGTTAATTAAATACCATTTGGAGGCATTTAATGTTCGAGCAAAAACGGCTGATTTTCGACAAAAGAGATAACACCCCCCCATTACGTCATGCTTCAGAAATGTGGAAAATGGTCCGTTTTCAAATGTTTTATTTTTGAACGTCAGTTCACATTTGTAGGTGGATCATCAGTGTTAGAGCTAAAATTAGCATGTTTAAAGTGATTTTCATGCTTCCAGGGGCTCGGGAAGTTAATTAAATACCATTTGGAGGCATTTAATGTTCGAGCAAAAAAGGCTGATTTTCCACAAAAGAGATAACACCCCCCCATTACGTCATGCTTCAGAAATGTGGAAAATGGTCCGTTTTCAAATGTTTTATTTTTGAACGTCAGTTCACATTTGTAGGTGGATCATCAGTGTTAGAGCTAAAATTAGCATGTTTAAAGTGATTTTCATGCTTCCAGGGGCCCAAAACACAAGATTTATGGAATGGTTAAAAGTGCATGAAAATGGCCAATTTACTCACTCTGAGTTCTCAAAAAGGGTTTCTTCACCCCGGGAAGTTAATTAAATACCATTTGGAGGCATTTAATGTTAGAGCAAAAATGGCTGATTTTCGACAAAAGAGATAACACCCCCCATTACGTCATGCTTCAGAAATGTGGAAAATGGTCCGTTTTCAAATGTTTTATTTTTGAACGTCAGTTCACATTTGTAGGTGGATCATCAGTGTTAGAGCTAAAATTAGCAAGTTTAAAGTGATTTTCATGCTTCCAGGGGCCCAAAACACAAGATTTATGGAATGGTTAAAAGTGCATGAAAATGGCCAATTTACTCACTCTGAGTTCTCAAAAAGGGTTTCTTCACCCCGGGAAGTTAATTAAATACCATTTGGAGGCATTTAATGTTAGAGCAAAAACGGCTGATTTTCGACAAAAGAGATAACACCCCCCCATTACGTCATGCTTCAGAAATGTGGAAAATGGTCCGTTTTCAAATGTTTTATTTTTGAACGTCAGTTCACATTTGTAGGTGGATCATCAGTGTTAGAGCTAAAATTAGCATGTTTAAAGTGATTTTCATGCTTCCAGGGGCCCAAAACACAAGATTTATGGAATGGTTAAAAGTGCATGAAAATGGCCAATTTACTCACTCTGAGTTCTCAAAAAGGGTTTCTTCACCCCGGGAAGTTAATTAAATACCATTTGGAGGCATTTAATGTTAGAGCAAAAACGGCTGATTTTCGACAAAAGAGATAACACCCCCCCCATTACGTCATGCTTCAGAAATGTGGAAAATGGTCCGTTTTCAAATGTTTTATTTTTGAACGTCAGTTCACATTTGTAGGTGGATCATCAGTGTTAGAGCTAAAATTAGCATGTTTAAAGTGATTTTCATGCTTCCAGGGGCCCAAAACACAAGATTTATGGAATGGTTAAAAGTGCATGAAAATGGCCAATTTACTCACTCTGAGTTCTCAAAAAGGGTTTCTTCACCCCGGGAAGTTAATTAAATACCATTTGGAGGCATTTAATGTTCGAGCAAAAACGGCTGATTTTCGACAAAAGAGATAACACCCCCCCATTACGTCATGCTTCAGAAATGTGGAAAATGGTCAGTTTTCAAATGTTTTATTTTTGAACGTCAGTTCACATTTGTAGGTGGATCATCAGTGTTAGAGCTAAAATTAGCATGTTTAAAGTGATTTTCATGCTTCCAGGGGCCCAAAACACAAGATTTATGGAATGGTTAAAAGTGCATGAAAATGGCCAATTTACTCACTCTGAGTTCTCAAAAAGGGTTTCTTCACCCCGGGAAGTTAATTAAATACCATTTGGAGGCATTTAATGTTCGAGCAAAAACGGCTGATTTTCGACAAAAGAGATAACACCCCCCCATTACGTCATGCTTCAGAAATGTGGAAAGTGGTCCGTTTTCAAATGTTTTATTTTTGAACGCCAGTTCACATTTGTAGGTGGATCATCAGTGTTAGAGCTAAAATTAGCATGTTTAAAGTGATTTTCATGCTTCCAGGGGCCCAAAACACAAGATTTATGGAATGGTTAAAAGTGCATGAAAATGGCCAATTTACTCACTCTGAGTTCTCAAAAAGGGTTTCTTCACCCCGGGAAGTTAATTAAATACCATTTGGAGGCATTTAATGTTCGAGCAAAAACGGCTGATTTTCGACAAAAGAGATAACACCCCCCCATTACGTCATGCTTCAGAAATGTGGAAAATGGTCCGTTTTCAAATGTTTTATTTTTGAACGTCAGTTCACATTTGTAGGTGGATCATCAGTGTTAGAGCTAAAATTAGCATGTTTAAAGTGATTTTCATGCTTCCAGGGGCCCAAAACACAAGATTTATGGAATGGTTAAAAGTGCATGAAAATGGCCAATTTACTCACTCTGAGTTCTCAAAAAGGGTTTCTTCACCCCGGGAAGTTAATTAAATACCATTTGGAGGTATTTAATGTTAGAGCAAAAACGGCTGATTTTCGACAAAAGAGATAACACCCCCCCATTACGTCATGCTTCAGAAATGTGGAAAATGGTCCGTTTTCAAATGTTTTATTTTTGAACGTCAGTTCACATTTGTAGGTGGATCATCAGTGTTAGAGCTAAAATTAGCATGTTTAAAGTGATTTTCATGCTTCCAGGGGCCCAAAACACAAGATTTATGGAATGGTTAAAAGTGCATGAAAATGGCCAATTTACTCACTCTGAGTTCTCAAAAAGGGTTTCTTCACCCCGGGAAGTTAATTAAATACCATTTGGAGGCATTTAATGTTCGAGCAAAAACGGCTGATTTTCGACAAAAGAGATAACACCCCCCCATTACGTCATGCTTCAGAAATGTGGAAAATGGTCCGTTTTCAAATGTTTTATTTTTGAACGTCAGTTCACATTTGTAGGTGGATCATCAGTGTTAGAGCTAAAATTAGCATGTTTAAAGTGATTTTCATGCTTCCAGGGGCCCAAAACACAAGATTTATGGAATGGTTAAAAGTGCATGAAAATGGCCAATTTACTCACTCTGAGTTCTCAAAAAGGGTTTCTTCACCCCGGGAAGTTAATTAAATACCATTTGGAGGCATTTAATGTTAGAGCAAAAATGGCTGATTTTCGACAAAAGAGATAACACCCCCCATTACGTCATGCTTCAGAAATGTGGAAAATGGTCCGTTTTCAAATGTTTTATTTTTGAACGTCAGTTCACATTTGTAGGTGGATCATCAGTGTTAGAGCTAAAATTAGCAAGTTTAAAGTGATTTTCATGCTTCCAGGGGCCCAAAACACAAGATTTATGGAATGGTTAAAAGTGCATGAAAATGGCCAATTTACTCACTCTGAGTTCTCAAAAAGGGTTTCTTCACCCCGGGAAGTTAATTAAATACCATTTGGAGGCATTTAATGTTAGAGCAAAAACGGCTGATTTTCGACAAAAGAGATAACACCCCCCCATTACGTCATGCTTCAGAAATGTGGAAAATGGTCCGTTTTCAAATGTTTCATTTTTGAAGGTCAGTTCACATTTGTAGGTGGATCATCAGTGTTAGAGCTAAAATTAGCATGTTTAAAGTGATTTTCATGCTTCCAGGGGCCCAAAACACAAGATTTATGGAATGGTTAAAAGTGCATGAAAATGGCCAATTTACTCACTCTGAGTTCTCAAAAAGGGTTTCTTCACCCCGGGAAGTTAATTAAATACCATTTGGAGGCATTTAATGTTCGAGCAAAAACGGCTGATTTTCGACAAAAGAGATAACACCCCCCCATTACGTCATGCTTCAGAAATGTGGAAAATGGTCAGTTTTCAAATGTTTTATTTTTGAACGACAGTTCACATTTGTAGGTGGATCATCAGTGTTAGAGCTAAAATTAGCATGTTTAAAGTGATTTTCATGCTTCCAGGGGCCCAAAACACAAGATTTATGGAATGGTTAAAAGTGCATGAAAATGGCCAATTTACTCACTCTGAGTTCTCAAAAAGGGTTTCTTCACCCCGGGAAGTTAATTAAATACCATTTGGAGGCATTTAATGTTCGAGCAAAAACGGCTGATTTTCGACAAAAGAGATAACACCCCCCCATTACGTCATGCTTCAGAAATGTGGAAAGTGGTCCGTTTTCAAATGTTTTATTTTTGAACGCCAGTTCACATTTGTAGGTGGATCATCAGTGTTAGAGCTAAAATTAGCATGTTTAAAGTGATTTTCATGCTTCCAGGGGCCCAAAACACAAGATTTATGGAATGGTTAAAAGTGCATGAAAATGGCCAATTTACTCACTCTGAGTTCTCAAAAAGGGTTTCTTCACCCCGGGAAGTTAATTAAATACCATTTGGAGGCATTTAATGTTCGAGCAAAAACGGCTGATTTTCGACAAAAGAGATAACACCCCCCCATTACGTCATGCTTCAGAAATGTGGAAAATGGTCCGTTTTCAAATGTTTTATTTTTGAACGTCAGTTCACATTTGTAGGTGGATCATCAGTGTTAGAGCTAAAATTAGCATGTTTAAAGTGATTTTCATGCTTCCAGGGGCCCAAAACACAAGATTTATGGAATGGTTAAAAGTGCATGAAAATGGCCAATTTACTCACTCTGAGTTCTCAAAAAGGGTTTCTTCACCCCGGGAAGTTAATTAAATACCATTTGGAGGCATTTAATGTTAGAGCAAAAACGGCTGATTTTCGACAAAAGAGATAACACCCCCCCATTACGTCATGCTTCAGAAATGTGGAAAATGGTCCGTTTTCAAATGTTTTATTTTTGAACGTCAGTTCACATTTGTAGGTGGATCATCAGTGTTAGAGCTAAAATTAGCATGTTTAAAGTGATTTTCATGCTTCCAGGGGCTCGGGAAGTGAAATAAATACCATTTGGAGGCATTTAATGTTCGAGCAAAAAAGGCTGATTTTCCACAAAAGAGATAACACCCCCCCATTACGTCATGCTTCAGAAATGTGGAAAATGGTCCGTTTTCAAATGTTTTATTTTTGAACGTCAGTTCACATTTGTAGGTGGATCATCAGTGTTAGAGCTAAAATTAGCATGTTTAAAGTGATTTTCATGCTTCCAGGGGCTCAGGAAGTTAATTAAATACCATTTGGAGGCATTTAATGTTCGAGCAAAAACGGCTGATTTTCGACAAAAGAGATAACACCCCCCCATTACGTCATGCTTCAGAAATGTGGAAAATGGTCCGTTTTCAAATGTTTTATTTTTGAACGTCAGTTCACATTTGTAGGTGGATCATCAGTGTTAGAGCTAAAATTAGCATGTTTAAAGTGATTTTCATGCTTCCAGGGGCTCGGGAAGTGAAATAAATACCATTTGGAGGCATTTAATGTTCGAGCAAAAAAGGCTGATTTTCCACAAAAGAGATAACACCCCCCCATTACGTCATGCTTCAGAAATGTGGAAAATGGTCCGTTTTCAAATGTTTTATTTTTGAACGTCAGTTCACATTTGTAGGTGGATCATCAGTGTTAGAGCTAAGATTAGCATGTTTAAAGTGATTTTCATGCTTCCAGGGGCTCGGGAAGTGAAATAAATACCATTTGGAGGCATTTAATGTTCGAGCAAAAACGGCTGATTTTCCACAAAAGAGATAACACCCCCCCATTACGTCATGCTTCAGAAATGTGGAAAATGGTCCGTTTTCAAATGTTTTATTTTTGAACGTCAGTTCACATTTGTAGGTGGATCATCAGTGTTAGAGCTAAAATTAGCATGTTTAAAGTGATTTTCATGCTTCCAGGGGCTCGGGAAGTTAATTAAATACCATTTGGAGGCATTTAATGTTCGAGCAAAAACGGCTGATTTTCGACAAAAGAGATAACACCCCCCCATTACGTCATGCTTCAGAAATGTGGAAAATGGTCCGTTTTCAAATGTTTTATTTTTGAACGTCAGTTCACATTTGTAGGTGGATCATCAGTGTTAGAGCTAAAATTAGCATGTTTAAAGTGATTTTCATGCTTCCAGGGGCTCGGGAAGTTAATTAAATACCATTTGGAGGCATTTAATGTTCGAGCAAAAAAGGCTGATTTTCCACAAAAGAGATAACACCCCCCCATTACGTCATGCTTCAGAAATGTGGAAAATGGTCCGTTTTCAAATGTTTTATTTTTGAACGTCAGTTCACATTTGTAGGTGGATCATCAGTGTTAGAGCTAAAATTAGCATGTTTAAAGTGATTTTCATGCTTCCAGGGGCCCAAAACACAAGATTTATGGAATGGTTAAAAGTGCATGAAAATGGCCAATTTACTCACTCTGAGTTCTCAAAAAGGGTTTCTTCACCCCGGGAAGTTAATTAAATACCATTTGGAGGCATTTAATGTTAGAGCAAAAATGGCTGATTTTCGACAAAAGAGATAACACCCCCCATTACGTCATGCTTCAGAAATGTGGAAAATGGTCCGTTTTCAAATGTTTTATTTTTGAACGTCAGTTCACATTTGTAGGTGGATCATCAGTGTTAGAGCTAAAATTAGCAAGTTTAAAGTGATTTTCATGCTTCCAGGGGCCCAAAACACAAGATTTATGGAATGGTTAAAAGTGCATGAAAATGGCCAATTTACTCACTCTGAGTTCTCAAAAAGGGTTTCTTCACCCCGGGAAGTTAATTAAATACCATTTGGAGGCATTTAATGTTAGAGCAAAAACGGCTGATTTTCGACAAAAGAGATAACACCCCCCCATTACGTCATGCTTCAGAAATGTGGAAAATGGTCCGTTTTCAAATGTTTCATTTTTGAACGTCAGTTCACATTTGTAGGTGGATCATCAGTGTTAGAGCTAAAATTAGCATGTTTAAAGTGATTTTCATGCTTCCAGGGGCCCAAAACACAAGATTTATGGAATGGTTAAAAGTGCATGAAAATGGCCAATTTACTCACTCTGAGTTCTCAAAAAGGGTTTCTTCACCCCGGGAAGTTAATTAAATACCATTTGGAGGCATTTAATGTTAGAGCAAAAACGGCTGATTTTCGACAAAAGAGATAACACCCCCCCCATTACGTCATGCTTCAGAAATGTGGAAAATGGTCCGTTTTCAAATGTTTTATTTTTGAACGTCAGTTCACATTTGTAGGTGGATCATCAGTGTTAGAGCTAAAATTAGCATGTTTAAAGTGATTTTCATGCTTCCAGGGGCCCAAAACACAAGATTTATGGAATGGTTAAAAGTGCATGAAAATGGCCAATTTACTCACTCTGAGTTCTCAAAAAGGGTTTCTTCACCCCGGGAAGTTAATTAAATACCATTTGGAGGCATTTAATGTTCGAGCAAAAACGGCTGATTTTCGACAAAAGAGATAACACCCCCCCATTACGTCATGCTTCAGAAATGTGGAAAATGGTCAGTTTTCAAATGTTTTATTTTTGAACGTCAGTTCACATTTGTAGGTGGATCATCAGTGTTAGAGCTAAAATTAGCATGTTTAAAGTGATTTTCATGCTTCCAGGGGCCCAAAACACAAGATTTATGGAATGGTTAAAAGTGCATGAAAATAGCCAATTTACTCACTCTGAGTTCTCAAAAAGGGTTTCTTCACCCCGGGAAGTTAATTAAATACCATTTGGAGGCATTTAATGTTCGAGCAAAAACGGCTGATTTTCGACAAAAGAGATAACACCCCCCCATTACGTCATGCTTCAGAAATGTGGAAAGTGGTCCGTTTTCAAATGTTTTATTTTTGAACGCCAGTTCACATTTGTAGGTGGATCATCAGTGTTAGAGCTAAAATTAGCATGTTTAAAGTGATTTTCATGCTTCCAGGGGCCCAAAACACAAGATTTATGGAATGGTTAAAAGTGCATGAAAATGGCCAATTTACTCACTCTGAGTTCTCAAAAAGGGTTTCTTCACCCCGGGAAGTTAATTAAATACCATTTGGAGGCATTTAATGTTCGAGCAAAAACGGCTGATTTTCGACAAAAGAGATAACACCCCCCCCATTACGTCATGCTTCAGAAATGTGGAAAATGGTCCGTTTTCAAATGTTTTATTTTTGAACGTCAGTTCACATTTGTAGGTGGATCATCAGTGTTAGAGCTAAAATTAGCATGTTTAAAGTGATTTTCATGCTTCCAGGGGCCCAAAACACAAGATTTATGGAATGGTTAAAAGTGCATGAAAATGGCCAATTTACTCACTCTGAGTTCTCAAAAAGGGTTTCTTCACCCCGGGAAGTTAATTAAATACCATTTGGAGGCATTTAATGTTAGAGCAAAAACGGCTGATTTTCGACAAAAGAGATAACACCCCCCCATTACGTCATGCTTCAGAAATGTGGAAAATGGTCCGTTTTCAAATGTTTTATTTTTGAACGTCAGTTCACATTTGTAGGTGGATCATCAGTGTTAGAGCTAAAATTAGCATGTTTAAAGTGATTTTCATGCTTCCAGGGGCCCAAAACACAAGATTTATGGAATGGTTAAAAGTGCATGAAAATGGCCAATTTACTCACTCTGAGTTCTCAAAAAGGGTTTCTTCACCCCGGGAAGTTAATTAAATACCATTTGGAGGCATTTAATGTTCGAGCAAAAACGGCTGATTTTCGACAAAAGAGATAACACCCCCCCATTACGTCATGCTTCAGAAATGTGGAAAATGGTCCGTTTTCAAATGTTTTATTTTTGAACGTCAGTTCACATTTGTAGGTGGATCATCAGTGTTAGAGCTAAAATTAGCATGTTTAAAGTGATTTTCATGCTTTCAGGGGCACAAAACACAAGATTTATAGAATGGTTAAAAGTGCATGAAAATGGCCAATTTACTCACTCTGAGTTCTCAAAAAGGGTTTCTTCACCCCGGGAAGTTAATTAAATACCATTTGGAGGCATTTAATGTTCGAGCAAAACGGCTGATTTTCGACAAAAGAGATAACACCCCCCCATTACGTCATGCTTCAGAAATGTGGAAAATGGTCCGTTTTCAAATGTTTTATTTTTGAACGTCAGTTCACATTTGTAGGTGGATCATCAGTGTTAGAGCTAAAATTAGCATGTTTAAAGTGATTTTCATGCTTCCAGGGGCTCGGGAAGTGAAATAAATACCATTTGGAGGCATTTAATGTTCGAGCAAAAAAGGCTGATTTTCCACAAAAGAGATAACACCCCCCCATTACGTCATGCTTCAGAAATGTGGAAAATGGTCCGTTTTCAAATGTTTTATTTTTGAACGTCAGTTCACATTTGTAGGTGGATCATCAGTGTTAGAGCTAAGATTAGCATGTTTAAAGTGATTTTCATGCTTCCAGGGGCTCGGGAAGTGAAATAAATACCATTTGGAGGCATTTAATGTTCGAGCAAAAACGGCTGATTTTCCACAAAAGAGATAACACCCCCCCATTACGTCATGCTTCAGAAATGTGGAAAATGGTCCGTTTTCAAATGTTTTATTTTTGAACGTCAGTTCACATTTGTAGGTGGATCATCAGTGTTAGAGCTAAAATTAGCATGTTTAAAGTGATTTTCATGCTTCCAGGGGCTCGGGAAGTTAATTAAATACCATTTGGAGGCATTTAATGTTCGAGCAAAAACGGCTGATTTTCGACAAAAGAGATAACACCCCCCCATTACGTCATGCTTCAGAAATGTGGAAAATGGTCCGTTTTCAAATGTTTTATTTTTGAACGTCAGTTCACATTTGTAGGTGGATCATCAGTGTTAGAGCTAAAATTAGCATGTTTAAAGTGATTTTCATGCTTCCAGGGGCTCGGGAAGTTAATTAAATACCATTTGGAGGCATTTAATGTTCGAGCAAAAAAGGCTGATTTTCCACAAAAGAGATAACACCCCCCCATTACGTCATGCTTCAGAAATGTGGAAAATGGTCCGTTTTCAAATGTTTTATTTTTGAACGTCAGTTCACATTTGTAGGTGGATCATCAGTGTTAGAGCTAAAATTAGCATGTTTAAAGTGATTTTCATGCTTCCAGGGGCCCAAAACACAAGATTTATGGAATGGTTAAAAGTGCATGAAAATGGCCAATTTACTCACTCTGAGTTCTCAAAAAGGGTTTCTTCACCCCGGGAAGTTAATTAAATACCATTTGGAGGCATTTAATGTTAGAGCAAAAATGGCTGATTTTCGACAAAAGAGATAACACCCCCCATTACGTCATGCTTCAGGAATGTGGAAAATGGTCCGTTTTCAAATGTTTTATTTTTGAACGTCAGTTCACATTTGTAGGTGGATCATCAGTGTTAGAGCTAAAATTAGCAAGTTTAAAGTGATTTTCATGCTTCCAGGGGCCCAAAACACAAGATTTATGGAATGGTTAAAAGTGCATGAAAATGGCCAATTTACTCACTCTGAGTTCTCAAAAAGGGTTTCTTCACCCCGGGAAGTTAATTAAATACCATTTGGAGGCATTTAATGTTAGAGCAAAAACGGCTGATTTTCGACAAAAGAGATAACACCCCCCCATTACGTCATGCTTCAGAAATGTGGAAAATGGTCCGTTTTCAAATGTTTCATTTTTGAACGTCAGTTCACATTTGTAGGTGGATCATCAGTGTTAGAGCTAAAATTAGCATGTTTAAAGTGATTTTCATGCTTCCAGGGGCCCAAAACACAAGATTTATGGAATGGTTAAAAGTGCATGAAAATGGCCAATTTACTCACTCTGAGTTCTCAAAAAGGGTTTCTTCACCCCGGGAAGTTAATTAAATACCATTTGGAGGCATTTAATGTTCGAGCAAAAACGGCTGATTTTCGACAAAAGAGATAACACCCCCCCATTACGTCATGCTTCAGAAATGTGGAAAGTGGTCCGTTTTCAAATGTTTTATTTTTGAACGCCAGTTCACATTTGTAGGTGGATCATCAGTGTTAGAGCTAAAATTAGCATGTTTAAAGTGATTTTCATGCTTCCAGGGGCCCAAAACACAAGATTTATGGAATGGTTAAAAGTGCATGAAAATGGCCAATTTACTCACTCTGAGTTCTCAAAAAGGGTTTCTTCACCCCGGGAAGTTAATTAAATACCATTTGGAGGCATTTAATGTTCGAGCAAAAACGGCTGATTTTCGACAAAAGAGATAACACCCCCCCATTACGTCATGCTTCAGAAATGTGGAAAATGGTCCGTTTTCAAATGTTTTATTTTTGAACGTCAGTTCACATTTGTAGGTGGATCATCAGTGTTAGAGCTAAAATTAGCATGTTTAAAGTGATTTTCATGCTTCCAGGGGCCCAAAACACAAGATTTATGGAATGGTTAAAAGTGCATGAAAATGGCCAATTTACTCACTCTGAGTTCTCAAAAAGGGTTTCTTCACCCCGGGAAGTTAATTAAATACCATTTGGAGGCATTTAATGTTAGAGCAAAAACGGCTGATTTTCGACAAAAGAGATAACACCCCCCCATTACGTCATGCTTCAGAAATGTGGAAAATGGTCCGTTTTCAAATGTTTTATTTTTGAACGTCAGTTCACATTTGTAGGTGGATCATCAGTGTTAGAGCTAAAATTAGCATGTTTAAAGTGATTTTCATGCTTCCAGGGGCCCAAAACACAAGATTTATGGAATGGTTAAAAGTGCATGAAAATGGCCAATTTACTCACTCTGAGTTCTCAAAAAGGGTTTCTTCACCCCGGGAAGTTAATTAAATACCATTTGGAGGCATTTAATGTTCGAGCAAAAACGGCTGATTTTCGACAAAAGAGATAACACCCCCCCATTACGTCATGCTTCAGAAATGTGGAAAATGGTCCGTTTTCAAATGTTTTATTTTTGAACGTCAGTTAACATTTGTAGGTGGATCATCAGTGTTAGAGCTAAAATTAGCATGTTTAAAGTGATTTTCATGCTTTCAGGGGCACAAAACACAAGATTTATAGAATGGTTAAAAGTGCATGAAAATGGCCAATTTACTCACTCTGAGTTCTCAAAAAGGGTTTCTTCACCCCGGGAAGTTAATTAAATACCATTTGGAGGCATTTAATGTTCGAGCAAAACGGCTGATTTTCGACAAAAGAGATAACACCCCCCCATTACGTCATGCTTCAGAAATGTGGAAAATGGTCCGTTTTCAAATGTTTTATTTTTGAACGTCAGTTCACATTTGTAGGTGGATCATCAGTGTTAGAGCTAAAATTAGCATGTTTAAAGTGATTTTCATGCTTCCAGGGGCCCAAAACACAAGATTTATGGAATGGTTACAAGTGCATGAAAATGGCCAATTTACTCACTCTGAGTTCTCAAAAAGGGTTTCTTCACCCCAGGAAGTTAATTAAATACCATTTGGAGGCATTTAATGTTAGAGCAAAAACGGCTGATTTTCGACAAAAGAGATAACACCCCCCCATTACGTCATGCTTCAGAAATGTGGAAAATGGTCCGTTTTCAAATGTTTTATTTTTGAACGTAAGTTCACATTTGTAGGTGGATCATCAGTGTTAGAGCTAAAATTAGCATGTTTAAAGTGATTTTCATGCTTCCAGGGGCTCGGGAAGTGAAATAAATACCATTTGGAGGTATTTAATGTTCGAGCAAAAAAGGCTGATTTTCCACAAAAGAGATAACACCCCCCCATTACGTCATGCTTCAGAAATGTGGAAAATGGTCCGTTTTCAAATGTTTCATTTTTGAACGTCAGTTCACATTTGTGGGTGGATCATCAGTGTTAGAGCTAAAATTAGCATGTTTAAAGTGATTTTTATGCTTCCAGGGGCCCAAAACACAAGATTTATGGAATGGTTAAAAGTGCATGAAAATGGCCAATTTACTCACTCTGAGTTCTCAAAAAGGGTTTCTTCACCCCGGGAAGTTAATTAAATACCATTTGGAGGCATTTAATGTTAGAGCAAAAACGGCTGATTTTCGACAGAAGAGATAACACCCCCCCATTACGTCATGCTTCAGAAATGTGGAAAATGGTCCGTTTTCAAATGTTTCATTTTTGAACGTCAGTTCACATTTGTAGGTGGATCATCAGTGTTAGAGCTAAAATTAGCATGTTTAAAGTGATTTTCATGCTTCCAGGGGCTCGGGAAGTTAATTAAATACCATTTGGAGGCATTTAATGTTCGAGCAAAAACGGCTGTTTTTCGACAAAAGAGATAACACCCCCCCCTTACGTCATGCTTCAGAAATGTGGAAAATGGTCCGTTTTCAAATGTTTTATTTTTGAACGTCAGTTCACATTTGTAGGTGGATCATCAGTGTTAGAGCTAAAATTAGCATGTTTAAAGTGATTTTCATGCTTCCAGGGGCTCGGGAAGTTAATTAAATACCATTTGGAGGCATTTAATGTTCGAGCAAAAACGGCTGATTTTCGACAAAAGAGATAACACCCCCCCATTACGTCATGCTTCAGAAATGTGGAAAATGGTCCGTTTTCAAATGTTTTATTTTTGAACGTCAGTTCACATTTGTAGGTGGATCATCCGTGTTAGAGCTAAAATTAGCATGTTTAAAGTGATTTTTATGCTTCCAGGGGCCCAAAACACAAGATTTATGGAATGGTTAAAAGTGCATGAAAATGGCCAATTTACTCACTCTGAGTTCTCAAAAAGGGTTTCTTCACCCCGGGAAGTTAATTAAATACCATTTGGAGGCATTTAATGTTCGAGCAAAAACGGCTGATTTTCGACAAAAGAGATAACACTCCCCCATTACGTCATGCTTCAGAAATGTGGAAAATGGTCCGTTTTCAAAATTTTTATTTTTGAACGTCAGTTCACATTTGTAGGTGGATCATCAGTGTTAGAGCTAAAATTAGCATGTTTAAAATGATTTTCATGCTTCCAGGGGCCCAAAACACAAGATTTATGGAATGGTTAAAAGTGCATGAAAATGGCCAATTTACTCACTCTGAGTTCTCAAAAAGGGTTTCTTCACCCCGGGAAGTTAATTAAATACCATTTGGAGGCATTTAATGTTAGAGCAAAAACGGCTGATTTTCGACAAAAGAGATAACACCCCCCCATTACGTCATGCTTCAGAAATGTGGAAAATGGTCCGTTTTCAAATGTTTTATTTTTGAACGTCAGTTCACATTTGTAGGTGGATCATCAGTGTTAGAGTTAAAATTAGCATGTTTAAAGTGATTTTCAAGCTTCTGGGGGCCCAAAACACAAGATTTATGGAATGGTTAAAAGTGCATGAAAATGGCCAATTTACTCACTCTGAGTTCTCAAAAAGGGTTTCTTCACCCCGGGAAGTTAATTAAATACCATTTGGAGGCATTTAATGTTCAAGCAAAAACGGCTGATTTTCGACAAAAGAGATAACACCCCCCATTACGTCATGCTTCAGAAATGTGGAAAATGGTCCGTTTTCAAATGTTTTATTTTTGAACGTCAGTTCACATTTGTAGGTGGATCATCAGTGTTAGAGCTAAAATTAGCATGTTTAAAGTGATTTTCATGCTTCCAGGGGCCCAAAACACAAGATTTATGGAATGGTTAAAAGTGCATGAAAATGGCCAATTTACTCACTCTGAGTTCTCAAAAAGGGTTTCTTCACCCCGGGAAGTTAATTAAATACCATTTGGAGGCATTTAATGTTCAAGCAAAAACGGCTGATTTTCGACAAAAGAGATAACACCCCCCCATTACGTCATGCTTCAGAAATGTGGAAAATGGTCCGTTTTCAAATGTTTTATTTTTGAACGTCAGTTCACATTTGTAGGTGGATCATCAGTGTTAGAGCTAAAATTAGCATGTTTAAAGTGATTTTCATGCTTCCAGGGGCCCAAAACACAAGATTTATGGAATGGTTAAAAGTGCATGAAAATGGCCAATTTACTCACTCTGAGTTCTCAAAAAGGGTTTCTTCACCCCAGGAAGTTAATTAAATACCATTTGGAGGCATTTAATGTTAGAGCAAAAACGGCTGATTTTCGACAAAAGAGATAACACCCCCCCATTACGTCATGCTTCAGAAATGTGGAAAATGGTCCGTTTTCAAATGTTTTATTTTTGAACGTCAGTTCACATTTGTAGGTGGATCATCAGTGTTAGAGCTAAAATTAGCATGTTTAAAGTGATTTTCATGCTTCCAGGGGCTCGGGAAGTGAAATAAATACCATTTGGAGGCATTTAATGTTCGAGCAAAAAAGGCTGATTTTCCACAAAAGAGATAACACCCCCCCATTACGTCATGCTTCAGAAATGTGGAAAATGGCCCGTTTTCGAATGTTTCATTTTTGAACGTCAGTTCACATTTGTAGGTGGATCATCAGTGTTAGAGCTAAAATTAGCATGTTTAAAGTGATTTTCATGCTTCCAGGGGCTCGGGAAGTTAATTAAATACCATTTGGAGGCATTTAATGTTCGAGCAAAAACGGCTGATTTTCGACAAAAGAGATAACACCCCCCCATTACGTCATGCTTCAGAAATGTGGAAAATGGTCCGTTTTCAAATGTTTTATTTTTGAACGTCAGTTCACATTTGTAGGTGGATCATCAGTGTTAGAGCTAAAATTAGCATGTTTAAAGTGATTTTCATGCTTCCAGGGGCCCAAAACACAAGATTTATGGAATGGTTAAAAGTGCATGAAAATGGCCAATTTACTCACTCTGAGTTCTCAAAAAGGGTTTCTTCACCCCGGGAAGTTATTTAAATACCATTTGGAGGCATTTAATGTTCGAGCAAAAACGGCTGATTTTCGACAAAAGAGATAACACCCCCCATTACGTCATGCTTCAGAAATGTGGAAAATGGTCCGTTTTCAAATGTTTTATTTTTGAACGTCAGTTCACATTTGTAGGTGGATCATCAGTGTTAGAGCTAAAATTAGCATGTTTAAAGTGATTTTCATGCTTCCAGGGGCCCAAAACACAAGATTTATGGAATGGTTAAAAGTGCATGAAAATGGCCAATTTACTCACTCTGAGTTCTCAAAAAGGGTTTCTTCACCCCGGGAAGTTAATTAAATACCATTTGGAGGCATTTAATGTTCGAGCAAAAACGGCTGATTTTCGACAAAAGAGATAACACCCCCCCATTACGTCATGCTTCAGAAATGTGGAAAATGGTCCGTTTTCAAATGTTTTATTTTTGAACGTCAGTTCACATTTGTAGGTGGATCATCAGTGTTAGAGCTAAAATTAGCATGTTTAAAGTGATTTTCATGCTTCCAGGGGCTCGGGAAGTGAAATAAATACCATTTGGAGGCATTTAATGTTCGAGCAAAAACGGCTGATTTTCGACAAAAGAGATAACACCCCCCCATTACGTCATGCTTCAGAAATGTGGAAAATGGTCCGTTTTCAAATGTTTTATTTTTGAACGTCAGTTCACATTTGTAGGTGGATCATCAGTGTTAGAGCTAAAATTAGCATGTTTAAAGTGATTTTCATGCTTCCAGGGGCTCGGGAAGTGAAATAAATACCATTTGGAGGCATTTAATGTTCGAGCAAAAAAGGCTGATTTTCCACAAAAGAGATAACACCCCCCCATTACGTCATGCTTCAGAAATGTGGAAAATGGTCCGTTTTCAAATGTTTTATTTTTGAACGTCAGTTCACATTTGTAGGTGGATCATCAGTGTTAGAGCTAAAATTAGCATGTTTAAAGTGATTTTCATGCTTCCAGGGGCTCGGGAAGTTAATTAAATACCATTTGGAGGCATTTAATGTTCGAGCAAAAACGGCTGATTTTCGACAAAAGAGATAACACCCCCCCATTACGTCATGCTTCAGAAATGTGGAAAATGGTCCGTTTTCAAATGTTTTATTTTTGAACGTCAGTTCACATTTGTAGGTGGATCATCAGTGTTAGAGCTAAAATTAGCATGTTTAAAGTGATTTTCATGCTTCCAGGGGCTCGGGAAGTGAAATAAATACCATTTGGAGGCATTTAATGTTCGAGCAAAAACGGCTGATTTTCGACAAAAGAGATAACACCCCCCCATTACGTCATGCTTCAGAAATGTGGAAAATGGTCCGTTTTCAAATGTTTCATTTTTGAACGTCAGTTCACATTTGTAGGTGGATCATCAGTGTTAGAGCTAAAATTAGCATGTTTAAAGTGATTTTCATGCTTCCAGGGGCTCGGGAAGTTAATTAAATACCATTTGGAGGCATTTAATGTTCGAGCAAAAACGGCTGATTTTCGACAAAAGAGATAACACCCCCCCATTACGTCATGCTTCAGAAATGTGGAAAATGGTCCGTTTTCAAATGTTTTATTTTTGAACGTCAGTTCACATTTGTAGGTGGATCATCAGTGTTAGAGCTAAAATTAGCATGTTTAAAGTGATTTTCATGCTTCCAGGGGCTCGGGAAGTGAAATAAATACCATTTGGCGGCATTTAATGTTCGAGCAAAAAAGGCTGATTTTCCACAAAAGAGATAACACCCCCCCATTACGTCATGCTTCAGAAATGTGGAAAATGGTCCGTTTTCAAATGTTTTATTTTTGAACGTCAGTTCACATTTGTAGGTGGATCATCAGTGTTAGAGCTAAAATTAGCATGTTTAAAGTGATTTTCATGCTTCCAGGGGCTCGGGAAGTGAAATAAATACCATTTGGAGGCATTTAATGTTCGAGCAAAAAAGGCTGATTTTCCACAAAAGAGATAACACCCCCCCATTACGTCATGCTTCAGAAATGTGGAAAATGGTCCGTTTTCAAATTTTTTATTTTTGAACGTCAGTTCACATTTGTAGGTGGATCATCAGTGTTAGAGCTAAAATTAGCATGTTTAAAGTGATTTTCATGCTTCCAGGGGCTCGGGAAGTTAATTAAATACCATTTGGAGGCATTTAATGTTCGAGCAAAAACGGCTGATTTTCGACAAAAGAGATAACACCCCCCCATTGCGTCATGCTTCAGAAATGTGGAAAATGGTCCGTTTTCAAATGTTTTATTTTTGAACGTCAGTTCACATTTGTAGGTGGATCATCAGTGTTAGAGCTAAAATTAGCATGTTTAAAGTGATTTTCATGCTTCCAGGGGCTCGGGAAGTTAATTAAATACCATTTGGAGGCATTTAATGTTCGAGCAAAAACGGCTGATTTTCGACAAAAGAGATAACACCCCCCCATTACGTCATGCTTCAGAAATGTGGAAAATGGTCCGTTTTCAAATGTTTTATTTTTGAACGTCAGTTCACATTTGTAGGTGGATCATCAGTGTTAGAGCTAAAATTAGCATGTTTAAAGTGATTTTCATGCTTCCAGGGGCTCGGGAAGTTAATTAAATACCATTTGGAGGCATTTAATGTTCGAGCAAAAAAGGCTGATTTTCCACAAAAGAGATAACACCCCCCCATTACGTCATGCTTCAGAAATGTGGAAAATGGTCCGTTTTCAAATGTTTTATTTTTGAACGTCAGTTCACATTTGTAGGTGGATCATCAGTGTTAGAGCTAAAATTAGCATGTTTAAAGTGATTTTCATGCTTCCAGGGGCTCAGGAAGTTAATTAAATACCATTTGGAGGCATTTAATGTTCGAGCAAAAACGGCTGATTTTCGACAAAAGAGATAACACCCCCCCATTACGTCATGCTTCAGAAATGTGGAAAATGGTCCGTTTTCAAATGTTTTATTTTTGAACGTCAGTTCACATTTGTAGGTGGATCATCAGTGTTAGAGCTAAAATTAGCATGTTTAAAGTGATTTTCATGCTTCCAGGGGCTCGGGAAGTGAAATAAATACCATTTGGAGGCATTTAATGTTCGAGCAAAAAAGGCTGATTTTCCACAAAAGAGATAACACCCCCCCATTACGTCATGCTTCAGAAATGTGGAAAATGGTCCGTTTTCAAATGTTTTATTTTTGAACGTCAGTTCACATTTGTAGGTGGATCATCAGTGTTAGAGCTAAGATTAGCATGTTTAAAGTGATTTTCATGCTTCCAGGGGCTCGGGAAGTGAAATAAATACCATTTGGAGGCATTTAATGTTCGAGCAAAAACGGCTGATTTTCCACAAAAGAGATAACACCCCCCCATTACGTCATGCTTCAGAAATGTGGAAAATGGTCCGTTTTCAAATGTTTTATTTTTGAACGTCAGTTCACATTTGTAGGTGGATCATCAGTGTTAGAGCTAAAATTAGCATGTTTAAAGTGATTTTCATGCTTCCAGGGGCTCGGGAAGTTAATTAAATACCATTTGGAGGCATTTAATGTTCGAGCAAAAACGGCTGATTTTCGACAAAAGAGATAACACCCCCCCATTACGTCATGCTTCAGAAATGTGGAAAATGGTCCGTTTTCAAATGTTTTATTTTTGAACGTCAGTTCACATTTGTAGGTGGATCATCAGTGTTAGAGCTAAAATTAGCATGTTTAAAGTGATTTTCATGCTTCCAGGGGCTCGGGAAGTTAATTAAATACCATTTGGAGGCATTTAATGTTCGAGCAAAAAAGGCTGATTTTCCACAAAAGAGATAACACCCCCCCATTACGTCATGCTTCAGAAATGTGGAAAATGGTCCGTTTTCAAATGTTTTATTTTTGAACGTCAGTTCACATTTGTAGGTGGATCATCAGTGTTAGAGCTAAAATTAGCATGTTTAAAGTGATTTTCATGCTTCCAGGGGCCCAAAACACAAGATTTATGGAATGGTTAAAAGTGCATGAAAATGGCCAATTTACTCACTCTGAGTTCTCAAAAAGGGTTTCTTCACCCCGGGAAGTTAATTAAATACCATTTGGAGGCATTTAATGTTAGAGCAAAAACGGCTGATTTTCGACAAAAGAGATAACACCCCCCATTACGTCATGCTTCAGAAATGTGGAAAATGGTCCGTTTTCAAATGTTTTATTTTTGAACGTCAGTTCACATTTGTAGGTGGATCATCAGTGTTGGAGCTAAAATTAGCATGTTTAAAGTGATTTTCATGCTTCCAGGGGCCCAAAACACAAGATTTATGGAATGGTTAAAAGTGCATGAAAATGGCCAATTTACTCACTCTGAGTTCTCAAAAAGGGTTTCTTCACCCCGGGAAGTTAATTAAATACCATTTGGAGGCATTTATTGTTAGAGCAAAAACGGCTGATTTTCGACAAAAGAGATAACACCCCCCCATTACGTCATGCTTCAGAAATGTGGAAAATGGTCCGTTTTCAAATGTTTCATTTTTGAACGTCAGTTCACATTTGTAGGTGGATCATCAGTGTTAGAGCTAAAATTAGCATGTTTAAAGTGATTTTCATGCTTCCAGGGGCCCAAAACACAAGATTTATGGAATGGTTAAAAGTGCATGAAAATGGCCAATTTACTCACTCTGAGTTCTCAAAAAGGGTTTCTTCACCCCGGGAAGTTAATTAAATACCATTTGGAGGCATTTAATGTTAGAGCAAAAAGGCTGATTTTCGACAAAAGAGATAACGCCCCCCCATTACGTCATGCTTCAGAAATGTGGAAAATGGTCCGTTTTCAAATGTTTTATTTTTGAACGTCAGTTCACATTTGTAGGTGGATCATCAGTGTTAGAGCTAAAATTAGCATGTTTAAAGTGATTTTCATGCTTCCAGGGGCCCAAAACACAAGATTTATGGAATGGTTAAAAGTGCATGAAAATGGCCAATTTACTCACTCTGAGTTCTCAAAAAGGGTTTCTTCACCCCGGGAAGTTAATTAAATACCATTTGGAGGCATTTAATGTTAGAGCAAAAACGGCTGATTTTCGACAAAAGAGATAACACCCCCCCATTACGTCATGCTTCAGAAATGTGGAAAATGGTCCGTTTTCAAATGTTTTATTTTTGAACGTCAGTTCACATTTGTAGGTGGATCATCAGTGTTAGAGCTAAAATTAGCATGTTTAAAGTGATTTTCATGCTTCCAGGGGCCCAAAACACAAGATTTATGGAATGGTTAAAAGTGCATGAAAATGGCCAATTTACTCACTCTGAGTTCTCAAAAAGGGTTTCTTCACCCCGGGAAGTTAATTAAATACCATTTGGAGGCATTTAATGTTAGAGCAAAAACGGCTGATTTTCGACAAAAGAGATAACACCCCCCCATTACGTCATGCTTCAGAAATGTGGAAAATGGTCCGTTTTCAAATGTTTTATTTTTGAACGTCAGTTCACATTTGTAGGTGGATCATCAGTGTTAGAGCTAAAATTAGCATGTTTAAAGTGATTTTCATGCTTCCAGGGGCCCAAAACACAAGATTTATGGAATGGTTAAAAGTGCATGAAAATGGCCAATTTACTCACTCTGAGTTCTCAAAAAGGGTTTCTTCACCCCGGGAAGTTAATTAAATACCATTTGGAGGCATTTAATGTTAGAGCAAAAACGGCTGATTTTCGACAAAAGAGATAACACCCCCCCATTACGTCATGCTTCAGAAATGTGGAAAATGGTCCGTTTTCAAATGTTTTATTTTTGAACGTCAGTTCACATTTGTAGGTGGATCATCAGTGTTAGAGCTAAAATTAGCATGTTTAAAGTGATTTTCATGCTTCCAGGGGCCCAAAACACAAGATTTATGGAATGGTTAAAAGTGCATGAAAATGGCCAATTTACTCACTCTGAGTTCTCAAAAAGGGTTTCTTCACCCCGGGAAGTTAATTAAATACCATTTGGAGGCATTTAATGTTCGAGCAAAAACGGCTGATTTTCGACAAAAGAGATAACACCCCCCCATTACGTCATGCTTCAGAAATGTGGAAAATGGTCCGTTTTCAAATGTTTTATTTTTGAACGTCAGTTCACATTTGTAGGTGGATCATCAGTGTTAGAGCTAAAATTAGCATGTTTAAAGTGATTTTCATGCTTCCAGGGGCACAAAACACAAGATTTATAGAATGGTTAAAAGTGCATGAAAATGGCCAATTTACTAACTCTGAGTTCTCAAAAAGGGTTTCTTCACCCCGGGAAGTTAATTAAATACCATTTGGAGGCATTTAATGTTCGAGCAAAAACGGCTGATTTTCAACAAAAGAGATAACACCCCCCCATTACGTCATGCTTCAGAAATGTGGAAAATGGTCCGTTTTCAAATGTTTTATTTTTGAACGTCAGTTCACATTTGTAGGTGGATCATCAGTGTTAGAGCTAAAATTAGCATGTTTAAAGTGATTTTCATGCTTCCAGGGGCCCAAAACACAAGATTTATGGAATGGTTAAAAGTGCATGAAAATGGCCAATTTACTCACTCTGAGTTCTCAAAAAGGGTTTCTTCACCCCAGGAAGTTAATTAAATACCATTTGGAGGCATTTAATGTTAGAGCAAAAACGGCTGATTTTCGACAAAAGAGATAACACCCCCCCATTACGTCATGCTTCAGAAATGTGGAAAATGGTCCGTTTTCAAATGTTTTATTTTTGAACGTCAGTTCACATTTGTAGGTGGATCATCAGTGTTAGAGCTAAAATTAGCATGTTTAAAGTGATTTTCATGCTTCCAGGGGCTCGGGAAGTGAAATAAATACCATTTGGAGGTATTTAATGTTCGAGCAAAAAAGGCTGATTTTCCACAAAAGAGATAACACCCCCCCATTACGTCATGCTTCAGAAATGTGGAAAATGGTCCGTTTTCAAATGTTTCATTTTTGAACGTCAGTTCACATTTGTGGGTGGATCATCAGTGTTAGAGCTAAAATTAGCATGTTTAAAGTGATTTTTATGCTTCCAGGGGCCCAAAACACAAGATTTATGGAATGGTTAAAAGTGCATGAAAATGGCCAATTTACTCACTCTGAGTTCTCAAAAAGGGTTTCTTCACCCCGGGAAGTTAATTAAATACCATTTGGAGGCATTTAATGTTCGAGCAAAAACGGCTGATTTTCGACAAAAGAGATAACACCCCCCCATTACGTCATGCTTCAGAAATGTGGAAAATGGTCCGTTTTCAAATGTTTTATTTTTGAACGTCAGTTCACATTTGTAGGTGGATCATCAGTGTTAGAGCTAAAATTAGCATGTTTAAAGTGATTTTCATGCTTCCAGGGGCCCAAAACACAAGATTTATGGAATGGTTAAAAGTGCATGAAAATGGCCAATTTACTCACTCTGAGTTCTCAAAAAGGGTTTCTTCACCCCAGGAAGTTAATTAAATACCATTTGGAGGCATTTAATGTTAGAGCAAAAACGGCTGATTTTCGACAAAAGAGATAACACCCCCCCATTACGTCATGCTTCAGAAATGTGGAAAATGGTCCGTTTTCAAATGTTTTATTTTTGAACGTCAGTTCACATTTGTAGGTGGATCATCAGTGTTAGAGCTAAAATTAGCATGTTTAAAGTGATTTTCATGCTTCCAGGGGCTCGGGAAGTTAATTAAATACCATTTGGAGGCATTTAATGTTCGAGCAAAAAAGGCTGATTTTCCACAAAAGAGATAACACCCCCCCATTACGTCATGCTTCAGAAATGTGGAAAATGGTCCGTTTTCAAATGTTTTATTTTTGAACGTCAGTTCACATTTGTAGGTGGATCATCAGTGTTAGAGCTAAAATTAGCATGTTTAAAGTGATTTTCATGCTTCCAGGGGCCCAAAACACAAGATTTATGGAATGGTTAAAAGTGCATGAAAATGGCCAATTTACTCACTCTGAGTTCTCAAAAAGGGTTTCTTCACCCCGGGAAGTTAATTAAATACCATTTGGAGGCATTTAATGTTAGAGCAAAAACGGCTGATTTTCGACAAAAGAGATAACACCCCCCATTACGTCATGCTTCAGAAATGTGGAAAATGGTCCGTTTTCAAATGTTTTATTTTTGAACGTCAGTTCACATTTGTAGGTGGATCATCAGTGTTAGAGCTAAAATTAGCATGTTTAAAGTGATTTTCATGCTTCCAGGGGCCCAAAACACAAGATTTATGGAATGGTTAAAAGTGCATGAAAATGGCCAATTTACTCACTCTGAGTTCTCAAAAAGGGTTTCTTCACCCCGGGAAGTTAATTAAATACCATTTGGAGGCATTTGATGTTAGAGCAAAAACGGCTGATTTTCGACAAAAGAGATAACACCCCCCCATTACGTCATGCTTCAGAAATGTGGAAAATGGTCCGTTTTCAAATGTTTCATTTTTGAACGTCAGTTCACATTTGTAGGTGGATCATCAGTGTTAGAGCTAAAATTAGCATGTTTAAAGTGATTTTCATGCTTCCAGGGGCCCAAAACACAAGATTTATGGAATGGTTAAAAGTGCATGAAAATGGCCAATTTACTCACTCTGAGTTCTCAAAAAGGGTTTCTTCACCCCGGGAAGTTAATTAAATACCATTTGGAGGCATTTAATGTTCGAGCAAAAACGGCTGATTTTCGACAAAAGAGATAACACCCCCCCAGTACGTCATGCTTCAGAAAAGTGGAAAATGGTCCGTTTTCAAATGTTTTATTTTTGAACGTCAGTTCACATTTGTAGGTGGATCATCAGTGTTAGAGCTAAAATTAGCATGTTTAAAGTGATTTTCATGCTTCCAGGGGCCCAAAACACAAGATTTATGGAATGGTTAAAAGTGCATGAAAATGGCCAATTTACTCACTCTGAGTTCTCAAAAAGGGTTTCTTCACCACGGGAAGTTAATTAAATACCATTTGGAGGCATTTAATGTTAGAGCAAAAACGGCTGATTTTCGACAAAAGAGATAACACCCCCCCATTACGTCATGCTTCAGAAATGTGGAAAATGGTCCGTTTTCAAATGTTTTATTTTTGAACGTCAGTTCACATTTGTAGGTGGATCATCAGTGTTAGAGCTAAAATTAGCATGTTTAAAGTGATTTTCATGCTTCCAGGGGACCAAAACACAAGATTTATGGAATGGTTAAAAGTGCATGAAAATGGCCAATTTACTCACTCTGAGTTCTCAAAAAGGGTTTCTTCACCCCGGGAAGTTAATTAAATACCATTTGGAGGCATTTAATGTTAGAGCAAAAACGGCTGATTTTCGACAAAAGAGATAACACCCCCCCATTACGTCATGCTTCAGAAATGTGGAAAATGGTCCGTTTTCAAATGTTTTATTTTTGAACGTCAGTTCACATTTGTAGGTGGATCATCAGTGTTAGAGCTAAAATTAGCATGTTTAAAGTGATTTTCATGCTTCCAGGGGCCCAAAACACAAGATTTATGGAATGGTTAAAAGTGCATGAAAATGGCCAATTTACTCACTCTGAGTTCTCAAAAAGGGTTTCTTCACCCCGGGAAGTTAATTAAATACCATTTGGAGGCATTTAATGTTCGAGCAAAAACGGCTGATTTTCGACAAAAGAGATAACACCCCCCCATTACGTCATGCTTCAGAAATGTGGAAAATGGTCCGTTTTCAAATGTTTTATTTTTGAACGTCAGTTCACATTTGTAGGTGGATCATCAGTGTTAGAGCTAAAATTAGCATGTTTAAAGTGATTTTCATGCTTCCAGGGGCACAAAACACAAGATTTATAGAATGGTTAAAAGTGCATGAAAATGGCCAATTTACTAACTCTGAGTTCTCAAAAAGGGTTTCTTCACCCCGGGAAGTTAATTAAATACCATTTGGAGGCATTTAATGTTCGAGCAAAAACGGCTGATTTTCAACAAAAGAGATAACACCCCCCCATTACGTCATGCTTCAGAAATGTGGAAAATGGTCCGTTTTCAAATGTTTTATTTTTGAACGTCAGTTCACATTTGTAGGTGGATCATCAGTGTTAGAGCTAAAATTAGCATGTTTAAAGTGATTTTCATGCTTCCAGGGGCCCAAAACACAAGATTTATGGAATGGTTAAAAGTGCATGAAAATGGCCAATTTACTCACTCTGAGTTCTCAAAAAGGGTTTCTTCACCCCAGGAAGTTAATTAAATACCATTTGGAGGCATTTAATGTTAGAGCAAAAACGGCTGATTTTCGACAAAAGAGATAACACCCCCCCATTACGTCATGCTTCAGAAATGTGGAAAATGGTCCGTTTTCAAATGTTTTATTTTTGAACGTCAGTTCACATTTGTAGGTGGATCATCAGTGTTAGAGCTAAAATTAGCATGTTTAAAGTGATTTTCATGCTTCCAGGGGCTCGGGAAGTGAAATAAATACCATTTGGAGGTATTTAATGTTCGAGCAAAAAAGGCTGATTTTCCACAAAAGAGATAACACCCCCCCATTACGTCATGCTTCAGAAATGTGGAAAATGGTCCGTTTTCAAATGTTTCATTTTTGAACGTCAGTTCACATTTGTGGGTGGATCATCAGTGTTAGAGCTAAAATTAGCATGTTTAAAGTGATTTTTATGCTTCCAGGGGCCCAAAACACAAGATTTATGGAATGGTTAAAAGTGCATGAAAATGGCCAATTTACTCACTCTGAGTTCTCAAAAAGGGTTTCTTCACCCCGGGAAGTTAATTAAATACCATTTGGAGGCATTTAATGTTCGAGCAAAAACGGCTGATTTTCGACAAAAGAGATAACACCCCCCCATTACGTCATGCTTCAGAAATGTGGAAAATGGTCCGTTTTCAAATGTTTTATTTTTGAACGTCAGTTCACATTTGTAGGTGGATCATCAGTGTTAGAGCTAAAATTAGCATGTTTAAAGTGATTTTCATGCTTCCAGGGGACCAAAACACAAGATTTATGGAATGGTTAAAAGTGCATGAAAATGGCCAATTTACTCACTCTGAGTTCTCAAAAAGGGTTTCTTCACCCCGGGAAGTTAATTAAATACCATTTGGAGGCATTTAATGTTAGAGCAAAAACGGCTGATTTTCGACAAAAGAGATAACACCCCCCCATTACGTCATACTTCAGAAATGTGGAAAATGGTCCGTTTTCAAATGTTTTATTTTTGAACGTCAGTTCACATTTGTAGGTGGATCATCAGTGTTAGAGCTAAAATTAGCATGTTTAAAGTGATTTTCATGCTTCCAGGGGCTCGGGAAGTGAAATAAATACCATTTGGAGGCATTTAATGTTCGAGCAAAAACGGCTGATTTTCGACAAAAGAGATAACACCCCCCCATTACGTCATGCTTCAGAAATGTGGAAAATGGTCAGTTTTCAAATGTTTTATTTTTGAACGTCAGTTCACATTTGTAGGTGGATCATCAGTGTTAGAGCTAAAATTAGCATGTTTAAAGTGATTTTCATGCTTCCAGGGGCCCAAAACACAAGATTTATGGAATGGTTAAAAGTGCATGAAAATGGCCAATTTACTCACTCTGAGTTCTCAAAAAGGGTTTCTTCACCCCGGGAAGTTAATTAAATACCATTTGGAGGCATTTAATGTTCGAGCAAAAACGGCTGATTTTCGACAAAAGAGATAACACCCCCCCATTACGTCATGCTTCAGAAATGTGGAAAATGGTCCGTTTTCAAATGTTTTATTTTTGAACGTCAGTTCACATTTGTAGGTGGATCATCAGTGTTAGAGCTAAAATTAGCATGTTTAAAGTGATTTTCATGCTTCCAGGGGCCCAAAACACAAGATTTATGGAATGGTTAAAAGTGCATGAAAATGGCCAATTTACTCACTCTGAGTTCTCAAAAAGGGTTTCTTCACCCCGGGAAGTTAATTAAATACCATTTGGAGGCATTTAATGTTCGAGCAAAAACGGCTGATTTTCGACAAAAGAGATAACACCCCCCCCATTACGTCATGCTTCAGAAATGTGGAAAATGGTCCGTTTTCAAATGTTTTATTTTTGAACGTCAGTTCACATTTGTAGGTGGATCATCAGTGTTAGAGCTAAAATTAGCATGTTTAAAGTGATTTTCATGCTTCCAGGGGCCCAAAACACAAGATTTATGGAATGGTTAAAAGTGCATGAAAATGGCCAATTTACTCACTCTGAGTTCTCAAAAAGGGTTTCTTCACCCCAGGAAGTTAATTAAATACCATTTGGAGGCATTTAATGTTAGAGCAAAAACGGCTGATTTTCGACAAAAGAGATAACACCCCCCCATTACGTCATGCTTCAGAAATGTGGAAAATGGTCCGTTTTCAAATGTTTTATTTTTGAACGTCAGTTCACATTTGTAGGTGGATCATCAGTGTTAGAGCTAAAATTAGCATGTTTAAAGTGATTTTCATGCTTCCAGGGGCTCGGGAAGTTAATTAAATACCATTTGGAGGCATTTAATGTTCGAGCAAAAAAGGCTGATTTTCCACAAAAGAGATAACACCCCCCCATTACGTCATGCTTCAGAAATGTGGAAAATGGTCCGTTTTCAAATGTTTTATTTTTGAACGTCAGTTCACATTTGTAGGTGGATCATCAGTGTTAGAGCTAAAATTAGCATGTTTAAAGTGATTTTCATGCTTCCAGGGGCCCAAAACACAAGATTTATGGAATGGTTAAAAGTGCATGAAAATGGCCAATTTACTCACTCTGAGTTCTCAAAAAGGGTTTCTTCACCCCGGGAAGTTAATTAAATACCATTTGGAGGCATTTAATGTTAGAGCAAAAACGGCTGATTTTCGACAAAAGAGATAACACCCCCCATTACGTCATGCTTCAGAAATGTGGAAAATGGTCCGTTTTCAAATGTTTTATTTTTGAACGTCAGTTCACATTTGTAGGTGGATCATCAGTGTTAGAGCTAAAATTAGCATGTTTAAAGTGATTTTCATGCTTCCAGGGGCCCAAAACACAAGATTTATGGAATGGTTAAAAGTGCATGAAAATGGCCAATTTACTCACTCTGAGTTCTCAAAAAGGGTTTCTTCACCCCGGGAAGTTAATTAAATACCATTTGGAGGCATTTGATGTTAGAGCAAAAACGGCTGATTTTCGACAAAAGAGATAACACCCCCCCATTACGTCATGCTTCAGAAATGTGGAAAATGGTCCGTTTTCAAATGTTTCATTTTTGAACGTCAGTTCACATTTGTAGGTGGATCATCAGTGTTAGAGCTAAAATTAGCATGTTTAAAGTGATTTTCATGCTTCCAGGGGCCCAAAACACAAGATTTATGGAATGGTTAAAAGTGCATGAAAATGGCCAATTTACTCACTCTGAGTTCTCAAAAAGGGTTTCTTCACCACGGGAAGTTAATTAAATACCATTTGGAGGCATTTAATGTTAGAGCAAAAACGGCTGATTTTCGACAAAAGAGATAACACCCCCCCATTACGTCATGCTTCAGAAATGTGGAAAATGGTCCGTTTTCAAATGTTTTATTTTTGAACGTCAGTTCACATTTGTAGGTGGATCATCAGTGTTAGAGCTAAAATTAGCATGTTTAAAGTGATTTTCATGCTTCCAGGGGACCAAAACACAAGATTTATGGAATGGTTAAAAGTGCATGAAAATGGCCAATTTACTCACTCTGAGTTCTCAAAAAGGGTTTCTTCACCCCGGGAAGTTAATTAAATACCATTTGGAGGCATTTAATGTTAGAGCAAAAACGGCTGATTTTCGACAAAAGAGATAACACCCCCCATTACGTCATGCTTCAGAAATGTGGAAAATGGTCCGTTTTCAAATGTTTTATTTTTGAACGTCAGTTCACATTTGTAGGTGGATCATCAGTGTTAGAGCTAAAATTAGCATGTTTAAAGTGATTTTCATGCTTCCAGGGGCCCAAAACACAAGATTTATGGAATGGTTAAAAGTGCATGAAAATGGCCAATTTACTCACTCTGAGTTCTCAAAAAGGGTTTCTTCACCCCGGGAAGTTAATTAAATACCATTTGGAGGCATTTAATGTTCGAGCAAAAACGGCTGATTTTCGACAAAAGAGATAACACCCCCCCATTACGTCATGCTTCAGAAATGTGGAAAATGGTCCGTTTTCAAATGTTTTATTTTTGAACGTCAGTTCACATTTGTAGGTGGATCATCAGTGTTAGAGCTAAAATTAGCATGTTTAAAGTGATTTTCATGCTTCCAGGGGCACAAAACACAAGATTTATAGAATGGTTAAAAGTGCATGAAAATGGCCAATTTACTAACTCTGAGTTCTCAAAAAGGGTTTCTTCACCCCGGGAAGTTAATTAAATACCATTTGGAGGCATTTAATGTTCGAGCAAAAACGGCTGATTTTCAACAAAAGAGATAACACCCCCCCATTACGTCATGCTTCAGAAATGTGGAAAATGGTCCGTTTTCAAATGTTTTATTTTTGAACGTCAGTTCACATTTGTAGGTGGATCATCAGTGTTAGAGCTAAAATTAGCATGTTTAAAGTGATTTTCATGCTTCCAGGGGCCCAAAACACAAGATTTATGGAATGGTTAAAAGTGCATGAAAATGGCCAATTTACTCACTCTGAGTTCTCAAAAAGGGTTTCTTCACCCCAGGAAGTTAATTAAATACCATTTGGAGGCATTTAATGTTAGAGCAAAAACGGCTGATTTTCGACAAAAGAGATAACACCCCCCCATTACGTCATGCTTCAGAAATGTGGAAAATGGTCCGTTTTCAAATGTTTTATTTTTGAACGTCAGTTCACATTTGTAGGTGGATCATCAGTGTTAGAGCTAAAATTAGCATGTTTAAAGTGATTTTCATGCTTCCAGGGGCTCGGGAAGTGAAATAAATACCATTTGGAGGTATTTAATGTTCGAGCAAAAAAGGCTGATTTTCCACAAAAGAGATAACACCCCCCCATTACGTCATGCTTCAGAAATGTGGAAAATGGTCCGTTTTCAAATGTTTCATTTTTGAACGTCAGTTCACATTTGTGGGTGGATCATCAGTGTTAGAGCTAAAATTAGCATGTTTAAAGTGATTTTTATGCTTCCAGGGGCCCAAAACACAAGATTTATGGAATGGTTAAAAGTGCATGAAAATGGCCAATTTACTCACTCTGAGTTCTCAAAAAGGGTTTCTTCACCCCGGGAAGTTAATTAAATACCATTTGGAGGCATTTAATGTTCGAGCAAAAACGGCTGATTTTCGACAAAAGAGATAACACCCCCCCATTACGTCATGCTTCAGAAATGTGGAAAATGGTCCGTTTTCAAATGTTTTATTTTTGAACGTCAGTTCACATTTGTAGGTGGATCATCAGTGTTAGAGCTAAAATTAGCATGTTTAAAGTGATTTTCATGCTTCCAGGGGACCAAAACACAAGATTTATGGAATGGTTAAAAGTGCATGAAAATGGCCAATTTACTCACTCTGAGTTCTCAAAAAGGGTTTCTTCACCCCGGGAAGTTAATTAAATACCATTTGGAGGCATTTAATGTTAGAGCAAAAACGGCTGATTTTCGACAAAAGAGATAACACCCCCCCATTACGTCATACTTCAGAAATGTGGAAAATGGTCCGTTTTCAAATGTTTTATTTTTGAACGTCAGTTCACATTTGTAGGTGGATCATCAGTGTTAGAGCTAAAATTAGCATGTTTAAAGTGATTTTCATGCTTCCAGGGGCTCGGGAAGTGAAATAAATACCATTTGGAGGCATTTAATGTTCGAGCAAAAACGGCTGATTTTCGACAAAAGAGATAACACCCCCCCATTACGTCATGCTTCAGAAATGTGGAAAATGGTCCGTTTTCAAATGTTTTATTTTTGAACGTCAGTTCACATTTGTAGGTGGATCATCAGTGTTAGAGCTAAAATTAGCATGTTTAAAGTGATTTTCATGCTTCCAGGGGCCCAAAACACAAGATTTATGGAATGGTTAAAAGTGCATGAAAATGGCCAATTTACTCACTCTGAGTTCTCAAAAAGGGTTTCTTCACCCCGGGAAGTTAATTAAATACCATTTGGAGGCATTTAATGTTCGAGCAAAAACGGCTGATTTTCGACAAAAGAGATAACACCCCCCCATTACGTCATGCTTCAGAAATGTGGAAAATTGTCCGTTTTCAAATGTTTTATTTTTGAACGTCAGTTCACATTTGTAGGTGGATCATCAGTGTTAGAGCTAAAATTAGCAGGTTTAAAGTGATTTTCATGCTTCCAGGGGCCCAAAACACAAGATTTGTGGAATGGTTAAAAGTGCATGAAAATGGCCAATTTACTCACTCTGAGTTCTCAAAAAGGGTTTCTTCACCCCGGGAAGTTAATTAAATACCATTTGGAGGCATTTAATGTTAGAGCAAAAACGGCTGATTTTCGACAAAAGAGATAACACCCCCCCATTACGTCATGCTTCAGAAATGTGGAAAATGGTCCGTTTTCAAATGTTTTATTTTTGAACGTCAGTTCACATTTGTAGGTGGATCATCAGTGTTAGAGCTAAAATTAGCATGTTTAAAGTGATTTTCATGCTTCCAGGGGCCCAAAACACAAGATTTATGGAATGGTTAAAAGTGCATGAAAATGGCCAATTTACTCACTCTGAGTTCTCAAAAAGGGTTTCTTCACCCCGGGAAGTTAATTAAATACCATTTGGAGGCATTTAATGTTCGAGCAAAAACGGCTGATTTTCGACAAAAGAGATAACACCCCCCCCATTACGTCATGCTTCAGAAATGTGGAAAATGGTCCGTTTTCAAATGTTTTATTTTTGAACGTCAGTTCACATTTGTAGGTGGATCATCAGTGTTAGAGCTAAAATTAGCATGTTTAAAGTGATTTTCATGCTTCCAGGGGCCCAAAACACAAGATTTATGGAATGGTTAAAAGTGCATGAAAATGGCCAATTTACTCACTCTGAGTTCTCAAAAAGGGTTTCTTCACCCCGGGAAGTTAATTAAATACCATTTGGAGGCATTTAATGTTCGAGCAAAAACGGCTGATTTTCGACAAAAGAGATAACACCCCCCCATTACGTCATGCTTCAGAAATGTGGAAAATGGTCCGTTTTCAAATGTTTTATTTTTGAACGTCAGTTCACATTTGTAGGTGGATCATCAGTGTTAGAGCTAAAATTAGCATGTTTAAAGTGATTTTCATGCTTCCAGGGGCCCAAAACACAAGATTTATGGAATGGTTAAAAGTGCATGAAAATGGCCAATTTACTCACTCTGAGTTCTCAAAAAGGGTTTCTTCACCCCAGGAAGTTAATTAAATACCATTTGGAGGCATTTAATGTTAGAGCAAAAACGGCTGATTTTCGACAAAAGAGATAACACCCCCCCATTACGTCATGCTTCAGAAATGTGGAAAATGGTCCGTTTTCAAATGTTTTATTTTTGAACGTCAGTTCACATTTGTAGGTGGATCATCAGTGTTAGAGCTAAAATTAGCATGTTTAAAGTGATTTTCATGCTTCCAGGGGCTCGGGAAGTTAATTAAATACCATTTGGAGGCATTTAATGTTCGAGCAAAAAAGGCTGATTTTCCACAAAAGAGATAACACCCCCCCATTACGTCATGCTTCAGAAATGTGGAAAATGGTCCGTTTTCAAATGTTTTATTTTTGAACGTCAGTTCACATTTGTAGGTGGATCATCAGTGTTAGAGCTAAAATTAGCATGTTTAAAGTGATTTTCATGCTTCCAGGGGCCCAAAACACAAGATTTATGGAATGGTTAAAAGTGCATGAAAATGGCCAATTTACTCACTCTGAGTTCTCAAAAAGGGTTTCTTCACCCCGGGAAGTTAATTAAATACCATTTGGAGGCATTTAATGTTAGAGCAAAAACGGCTGATTTTCGACAAAAGAGATAACACCCCCCATTACGTCATGCTTCAGAAATGTGGAAAATGGTCCGTTTTCAAATGTTTTATTTTTGAACGTCAGTTCACATTTGTAGGTGGATCATCAGTGTTAGAGCTAAAATTAGCATGTTTAAAGTGATTTTCATGCTTCCAGGGGCCCAAAACACAAGATTTATGGAATGGTTAAAAGTGCATGAAAATGGCCAATTTACTCACTCTGAGTTCTCAAAAAGGGTTTCTTCACCCCGGGAAGTTAATTAAATACCATTTGGAGGCATTTGATGTTAGAGCAAAAACGGCTGATTTTCGACAAAAGAGATAACACCCCCCCATTACGTCATGCTTCAGAAATGTGGAAAATGGTCCGTTTTCAAATGTTTCATTTTTGAACGTCAGTTCACATTTGTAGGTGGATCATCAGTGTTAGAGCTAAAATTAGCATGTTTAAAGTGATTTTCATGCTTCCAGGGGCCCAAAACACAAGATTTATGGAATGGTTAAAAGTGCATGAAAATGGCCAATTTACTCACTCTGAGTTCTCAAAAAGGGTTTCTTCACCCCGGGAAGTTAATTAAATACCATTTGGAGGCATTTAATGTTCGAGCAAAAACGGCTGATTTTCGACAAAAGAGATAACACCCCCCCAGTACGTCATGCTTCAGAAAAGTGGAAAATGGTCCGTTTTCAAATGTTTTATTTTTGAACGTCAGTTCACATTTGTAGGTGGATCATCAGTGTTAGAGCTAAAATTAGCATGTTTAAAGTGATTTTCATGCTTCCAGGGGCCCAAAACACAAGATTTATGGAATGGTTAAAAGTGCATGAAAATGGCCAATTTACTCACTCTGAGTTCTCAAAAAGGGTTTCTTCACCACGGGAAGTTAATTAAATACCATTTGGAGGCATTTAATGTTAGAGCAAAAACGGCTGATTTTCGACAAAAGAGATAACACCCCCCCATTACGTCATGCTTCAGAAATGTGGAAAATGGTCCGTTTTCAAATGTTTTATTTTTGAACGTCAGTTCACATTTGTAGGTGGATCATCAGTGTTAGAGCTAAAATTAGCATGTTTAAAGTGATTTTCATGCTTCCAGGGGACCAAAACACAAGATTTATGGAATGGTTAAAAGTGCATGAAAATGGCCAATTTACTCACTCTGAGTTCTCAAAAAGGGTTTCTTCACCCCGGGAAGTTAATTAAATACCATTTGGAGGCATTTAATGTTAGAGCAAAAACGGCTGATTTTCGACAAAAGAGATAACACCCCCCCATTACGTCATGCTTCAGAAATGTGGAAAATGGTCCGTTTTCAAATGTTTTATTTTTGAACGTCAGTTCACATTTGTAGGGGGATCATCAGTGTTAGAGCTAAAATTAGCATGTTTAAAGTGATTTTCATGCTTCCAGGGGCTCGGGAAGTGAAATAAATACCATTTGGAGGCATTTAATGTTCGAGCAAAAACGGCTGATTTTCGACAAAAGAGATAACACCCCCCCATTACGTCATGCTTCAGAAATGTGGAAAATGGTCCGTTTTCAAATGTTTTATTTTTGAACGTCAGTTCACATTTGTAGGTGGATCATCAGTGTTAGAGCTAAAATTAGCATGTTTAAAGTGATTTTCATGCTTCCAGGGGCCCAAAACACAAGATTTATGGAATGGTTAAAAGTGCATGAAAATGGCCAATTTACTCACTCTGAGTTCTCAAAAAGGGTTTCTTCACCCCGGGAAGTTAATTAAATACCATTTGGAGGCATTTAATGTTCGAGCAAAAACGGCTGATTTTCGACAAAAGAGATAACACCCCCCCATTACGTCATGCTTCAGAAATGTGGAAAATTGTCCGTTTTCAAATGTTTTATTTTTGAACGTCAGTTCACATTTGTAGGTGGATCATCAGTGTTAGAGCTAAAATTAGCAGGTTTAAAGTGATTTTCATGCTTCCAGGGGCCCAAAACACAAGATTTATGGAATGGTTAAAAGTGCATGAAAATGGCCAATTTACTCACTCTGAGTTCTCAAAAAGGGTTTCTTCACCCCGGGAAGTTAATTAAATACCATTTGGAGGCATTTAATGTTAGAGCAAAAACGGCTGATTTTCGACAAAAGAGATAACACCCCCCCATTACGTCATGCTTCAGAAATGTGGAAAATGGTCCGTTTTCAAATGTTTTATTTTTGAACGTCAGTTCACATTTGTAGGTGGATCATCAGTGTTAGAGCTAAAATTAGCATGTTTAAAGTGATTTTCATGCTTCCAGGGGCCCAAAACACAAGATTTATGGAATGGTTAAAAGTGCATGAAAATGGCCAATTTACTCACTCTGAGTTCTCAAAAAGGGTTTCTTCACCCCGGGAAGTTAATTAAATACCATTTGGAGGCATTTAATGTTCGAGCAAAAACGGCTGATTTTCGACAAAAGAGATAACACCCCCCCATTACGTCATGCTTCAGAAATGTGGAAAATGGTCCGTTTTCAAATGTTTTATTTTTGAACGTCAGTTCACATTTGTAGGTGGATCATCAGTGTTAGAGCTAAAATTAGCATGTTTAAAGTGATTTTCATGCTTCCAGGGGCCCAAAACACAAGATTTATGGAATGGTTAAAAGTGCATGAAAATGGCCAATTTACTCACTCTGAGTTCTCAAAAAGGGTTTCTTCACCCCGGGAAGTTAATTAAATACCATTTGGAGGCATTTGATGTTAGAGCAAAAACGGCTGATTTTCGACAAAAGAGATAACACCCCCCCATTACGTCATGCTTCAGAAATGTGGAAAATGGTCCGTTTTCAAATGTTTCATTTTTGAACGTCAGTTCACATTTGTAGGTGGATCATCAGTGTTAGAGCTAAAATTAGCATGTTTAAAGTGATTTTCATGCTTCCAGGGGCCCAAAACACAAGATTTATGGAATGGTTAAAAGTGCATGAAAATGGCCAATTTACTCACTCTGAGTTCTCAAAAAGGGTTTCTTCACCCCGGGAAGTTAATTAAATACCATTTGGAGGCATTTAATGTTCGAGCAAAAACGGCTGATTTTCGACAAAAGAGATAACACCCCCCCATTACGTCATGCTTCAGAAATGTGGAAAATGGTCCGTTTTCAAATGTTTTATTTTTGAACGTCAGTTCACATTTGTAGGTGGATCATCAGTGTTAGAGCTAAAATTAGCATGTTTAAAGTGATTTTCATGCTTCCAGGGGCCCAAAACACAAGATTTATGGAATGGTTAAAAGTGCATGAAAATGGCCAATTTACTCACTCTGAGTTCTCAAAAAGGGTTTCTTCACCACGGGAAGTTAATTAAATACCATTTGGAGGCATTTAATGTTAGAGCAAAAACGGCTGATTTTCGACAAAAGAGATAACACCCCCCCATTACGTCATGCTTCAGAAATGTGGAAAATGGTCCGTTTTCAAATGTTTTATTTTTGAACGTCAGTTCACATTTGTAGGTGGATCATCAGTGTTAGAGCTAAAATTAGCATGTTTAAAGTGATTTTCATGCTTCCAGGGGACCAAAACACAAGATTTATGGAATGGTTAAAAGTGCATGAAAATGGCCAATTTACTCACTCTGAGTTCTCAAAAAGGGTTTCTTCACCCCGGGAAGTTAATTAAATACCATTTGGAGGCATTTAATGTTAGAGCAAAAACGGCTGATTTTCGACAAAAGAGATAACACCCCCCCATTACGTCATACTTCAGAAATGTGGAAAATGGTCCGTTTTCAAATGTTTTATTTTTGAACGTCAGTTCACATTTGTAGGTGGATCATCAGTGTTAGAGCTAAAATTAGCATGTTTAAAGTGATTTTCATGCTTCCAGGGGCTCGGGAAGTGAAATAAATACCATTTGGAGGCATTTAATGTTCGAGCAAAAACGGCTGATTTTCGACAAAAGAGATAACACCCCCCCATTACGTCATGCTTCAGAAATGTGGAAAATGGTCCGTTTTCAAATGTTTTATTTTTGAACGTCAGTTCACATTTGTAGGTGGATCATCAGTGTTAGAGCTAAAATTAGCATGTTTAAAGTGATTTTCATGCTTCCAGGGGCCCAAAACACAAGATTTATGGAATGGTTAAAAGTGCATTAAAATGGCCAATTTACTCACTCTGAGTTCTCAAAAAGGGTTTCTTCACCCCGGGAAGTTAATTAAATACCATTTGGAGGCATTTAATGTTCGAGCAAAAACGGCTGATTTTCGACAAAAGAGATAACACCCCCCCCATTACGTCATGCTTCAGAAATGTGGAAAATTGTCCGTTTTCAAATGTTTTATTTTTGAACGTCAGTTCACATTTGTAGGTGGATCATCAGTGTTAGAGCTAAAATTAGCAGGTTTAAAGTGATTTTCATGCTTCCAGGGGCCCAAAACACAAGATTTGTGGAATGGTTAAAAGTGCATGAAAATGGCCAATTTACTCACTCTGAGTTCTCAAAAAGGGTTTCTTCACCCCGGGAAGTTAATTAAATACCATTTGGAGGCATTTAATGTTAGAGCAAAAACGGCTGATTTTCGACAAAAGAGATAACACCCCCCCATTACGTCATGCTTCAGAAATGTGGAAAATGGTCCGTTTTCAAATGTTTTATTTTTTAACGTCAGTTCACATTTGTAGGTGGATCATCAGTGTTAGAGCTAAAATTAGCATGTTTAAAGTGATTTTCATGCTTCCAGGGGCCCAAAACACAAGATTTATGGAATGGTTAAAAGTGCATGAAAATGGCCAATTTACTCACTCTGAGTTCTCAAAAAGGGTTTCTTCACCCCGGGAAGTTAATTAAATACCATTTGGAGGCATTTAATGTTCGAGCAAAAACGGCTGATTTTCGACAAAAGAGATAACACCCCCCCATTACGTCATGCTTCAGAAATGTGGAAAATGGTCCGTTTTCAAATGTTTTATTTTTGAACGTCAGTTCACATTTGTAGGTGGATCATCAGTGTTAGAGCTAAAATTAGCATGTTTAAAGTGATTTTCATGCTTCCAGGGGCCCAAAACACAAGATTTATGGAATGGTTAAAAGTGCATGAAAATGGCCAATTTACTCACTCTGAGTTCTCAAAAAGGGTTTCTTCACCCCGGGAAGTTAATTAAATACCATTTGGAGGCATTTAATGTTAGAGCAAAAACGGCTGATTTTCGACAAAAGAGATAACACCCCCCCATTACGTCATGCTTCAGAAATGTGGAAAATGGTCCGTTTTCAAATGTTTTATTTTTGAACGTCAGTTCACATTTGTAGGTGGATCATCAGTGTTAGAGCTAAAATTAGCATGTTTAAAGTGATTTTCATGCTTCCAGGGGCCCAAAACACAAGATTTATGGAATGGTTAAAAGTGCATGAAAATGGCCAATTTACTCACTCTGAGTTCTCAAAAAGGGTTTCTTCACCCCGGGAAGTTAATTAAATACCATTTGGAGGCATTTAATGTTCGAGCAAAAACGGCTGATTTTCGACAAAAGAGATAACACCCCCCCATTACGTCATGCTTCAGAAATGTGGAAAATGGTCCGTTTTCAAATGTTTTATTTTTGAACGTCAGTTCACATTTGTAGGTGGATCATCAGTGTTAGAGCTAAAATTAGCATGTTTAAAGTGATTTTCATGCTTCCAGGGGAACAAAACACAAGATTTATAGAATGGTTAAAAGTGCATGAAAATGGCCAATTTACTAACTCTGAGTTCTCAAAAAGGGTTTCTTCACCCCGGGAAGTTAATTAAATACCATTTGGAGGCATTTAATGTTCGAGCAAAAACGGCTGATTTTCAACAAAAGAGATAACACCCCCCCATTACGTCATGCTTCAGAAATGTGGAAAATGGTCCGTTTTCAAATGTTTTATTTTTGAACGTCAGTTCACATTTGTAGGTGGATCATCAGTGTTAGAGCTAAAATTAGCATGTTTAAAGTGATTTTCATGCTTCCAGGGGCCCAAAACACAAGATTTATGGAATGGTTAAAAGTGCATGAAAATGGCCAATTTACTCACTCTGAGTTCTCAAAAAGGGTTTCTTCACCCCAGGAAGTTAATTAAATACCATTTGGAGGCATTTAATGTTAGAGCAAAAACGGCTGATTTTCGACAAAAGAGATAACACCCCCCCATTACGTCATGCTTCAGAAATGTGGAAAATGGTCCGTTTTCAAATGTTTTATTTTTGAACGTCAGTTCACATTTGTAGGTGGATCATCAGTGTTAGAGCTAAAATTAGCATGTTTAAAGTGATTTTCATGCTTCCAGGGGACCAAAACACAAGATTTATGGAATGGTTAAAAGTGCATGAAAATGGCCAATTTACTCACTCTGAGTTCTCAAAAAGGGTTTCTTCACCCCGGGAAGTTAATTAAATACCATTTGGAGGCATTTAATGTTAGAGCAAAAACGGCTGATTTTCGACAAAAGAGATAACACCCCCCCATTACGTCATGCTTCAGAAATGTGGAAAATGGTCCGTTTTCAAATGTTTTATTTTTGAACGTCAGTTCACATTTGTAGGTGGATCATCAGTGTTAGAGCTAAAATTAGCATGTTTAAAGTGATTTTCATGCTTCCAGGGGCTCGGGAAGTGAAATAAATACCATTTGGAGGCATTTAATGTTCGAGCAAAAACGGCTGATTTTCGACAAAAGAGATAACACCCCCCCATTACGTCATGCTTCAGAAATGTGGAAAATGGTCCGTTTTCAAATGTTTTATTTTTGAACGTCAGTTCACATTTGTAGGTGGATCATCAGTGTTAGAGCTAAAATTAGCATGTTTAAAGTGATTTTCATGCTTCCAGGGGCCCAAAACACAAGATTTATGGAATGGTTAAAAGAGCATGAAAATGGCCAATTTACTCACTCTGAGTTCTCAAAAAGGGTTTCTTCACCCCGGGAAGTTAATTAAATACCATTTGGAGGCATTTAATGTTCGAGCAAAAACGGCTGATTTTCGACAAAAGAGATAACACCCCCCCATTACGTCATGCTTCAGAAATGTGGAAAATGGTCCGTTTTCAAATGTTTTATTTTTGAACGTCAGTTCACATTTGTAGGTGGATCATCAGTGTTAGAGCTAAAATTAGCATGTTTAAAGTGATTTTCATGCTTCCAGGGCCCAAAACACAAGATTTATGGAATAGTTAAAAGTGCATGAAAATGGCCAATTTACTCACTCTGAGTTCTCAAAAAGGGTTTCTTCACCCCGGGAAGTTAATTAAATACCATTTGGAGGCATTTAATGTTCGAGCAAAAACGGCTGATTTTCGACAAAAGAGATAACACCCCCCCATTACGTCATGCTTCAGAAATGTGGAAAATGGTCCGTTTTCAAATGTTTTATTTTTGAACGTCAGTTCACATTTGTAGGTGGATCATCAGTGTTAGAGCTAAAATTAGCATGTTTAAAGTGATTTTCATGCTTCCAGGGGCCCAAAACACAAGATTTATGGAATGGTTAAAAGTGCATGAAAATGGCCAATTTACTCACTCTGAGTTCTCAAAAAGGGTTTCTTCACCCCGGGAAGTTAATTAAATACCATTTGGAGGCATTTAATGTTCGAGCAAAAACGGCTGATTTTCGACAAAAGAGATAACACCCCCCATTACGTCATGCTTCAGAAATGTGGAAAATGGTCCGTTTTCAAATGTTTTATTTTTGAACGTCAGTTCACATTTGTAGGTGGATCATCAGTGTTAGAGCTAAAATTAGCATGTTTAAAGTGATTTTCATGCTTCCAGGGGCCCAAAACACAAGATTTATGGAATGGTTAAAAGTGCATGAAAATGGCCAATTTACTCACTCTGAGTTCTCAAAAAGGGTTTCTTCACCCCGGGAAGTTAATTAAATACCATTTGGAGGCATTTAATGTTAGAGCAAAAACGGCTGATTTTCGACAAAAGAGATAACACCCCCCCATTACGTCATGCTTCAGAAATGTGGAAAATGGTCCGTTTTCAAATGTTTTATTTTTGAACGTCAGTTCACATTTGTAGGTGGATCATCAGTGTTAGAGCTAAAATTAGCATGTTTAAAGTGATTTTCATGCTTCCAGGGGCCCAAAACACAAGATTTATGGAATGGTTAAAAGTGCATGAAAATGGCCAATTTACTCACTCTGAGTTCTCAAAAAGGGTTTCTTCACCCCGGGAAGTTAATTAAATACCATTTGGAGGCATTTAATGTTCGAGCAAAAACGGCCGATTTTCGACAAAAGAGATAACACCCCCCCATTACGTCATGCTTCAGAAATGTGGAAAATGGTCCGTTTTCAAATGTTTTATTTTTGAACGTCAGTTCACATTTGTAGGTGGATCATCAGTGTTAGAGCTAAAATTAGCATGTTTAAAGTGATTTTCATGCTTCCAGGGGCACAAAACACAAGATTTATAGAATGGTTAAAAGTGCATGAAAATGGCCAATTTACTCACTCTGAGTTCTCAAAAAGGGTTTCTTCACCCCGGGAAGTTAATTAAATACCATTTGGAGGCATTTAATGTTCGAGCAAAAACGGCTGATTTTCGACAAAAGAGATAACACCCCCCCATTACGTCATGCTTCAGAAATGTGGAAAATGGTCCGTTTTCAAATGTTTTATTTTTGAACGTCAGTTCACATTTGTAGGTGGATCATCAGTGTTAGAGCTAAAATTAGCATGTTTAAAGTGATTTTCATGCTTCCAGGGGCCCAAAACACAAGATTTATGGAATGGTTAAAAGTGCATGAAAATGGCCAATTTACTCACTCTGAGTTCTCAAAAAGGGTTTCTTCACCCCAGGAAGTTAATTAAATACCATTTGGAGGCATTTAATGTTAGAGCAAAAACGGCTGATTTTCGACAAAAGAGATAACACCCCCCCATTACGTCATGCTTCAGAAATGTGGAAAATGGTCCGTTTTCAAATGTTTTATTTTTGAACGTCAGTTCACATTTGTAGGTGGATCATCAGTGTTAGAGCTAAAATTAGCATGTTTAAAGTGATTTTCATGCTTCCAGGGGCTCGGGAAGTGAAATAAATACCATTTGGAGGTATTTAATGTTCGAGCAAAAAAGGCTGATTTTCCACAAAAGAGATAACACCCCCCCATTACGTCATGCTTCAGAAATGTGGAAAATGGTCCGTTTTCAAATGTTTCATTTTTGAACGTCAGTTCACATTTGTGGGTGGATCATCAGTGTTAGAGCTAAAATTAGCATGTTTAAAGTGATTTTTATGCTTCCAGGGGCCCAAAACACAAGATTTATGGAATGGTTAAAAGTGCATGAAAATGGCCAATTTACTCACTCTGAGTTCTCAAAAAGGGTTTCTTCACCCTGGGAAGTTAATTAAATACCATTTGGAGGCATTTAATGTTAGAGCAAAAACGGCTGATTTTCGACAAAAGAGATAACACCCCCCCATTACGTCATGCTTCAGAAATGTGGAAAATGGTCCGTTTTCAAATGTTTCATTTTTGAACGTCAGTTCACATTTGTAGGTGGATCATCAGTGTTAGAGCTAAAATTAGCATGTTTAAAGTGATTTTCATGCTTCCAGGGTCTCGGGAAGTTAATTAAATACCATTTGGAGGCATTTAATGTTCGAGCAAAAACGGCTGATTTTCGACAAAAGAGATAACACCCCCCCATTACGTCATGCTTCAGAAATGTGGAAAATGGTCCGTTTTCAAATGTTTTATTTTTGAACGTCAGTTCACATTTGTAGGTGGATCATCAGTGTTAGAGCTAAAATTAGCATGTTTAAAGTGATTTTCATGCTTCCAGGGGCTCGGGAAGTTAATTAAATACCATTTGGAGGCATTTAATGTTCGAGCAAAAACGGCTGATTTTCGACAAAAGAGATAACTCCCCCCCATTACGTCATGCTTCAGAAATGTGGAAAATGGTCCGTTTTCAAATGTTTTATTTTTGAAAGTCAGTTCACATTTGTAGGTGGATCATCAGTGTTAGAGCTAAAATTAGCATGTTTAAAGTGATTTTTATGCTTCCAGGGGCCCAAAACACAAGATTTATGGAATGGTTAAAAGTGCATGAAAATGGCCAATTTACTCACTCTGAGTTCTCAAAAAGGGTTTCTTCACCCCGGGAAGTTAATTAAATACCATTTGGAGGCATTTAATGTTCGAGCAAAAACGGCTGATTTTCGACAAAAGAGATAACACTCCCCCATTACGTCATGCTTCAGAAATGTGGAAAATGGTCCGTTTTCAAATGTTTTATTTTTGAACGTCAGTTCACATTTGTAGGTGGATCATCAGTGTTAGAGCTAAAATTAGCATGTTTAAAGTGATTTTCAAGCTTCCAGGGGCCCAAAACACAAGATTTATGGAATGGTTAAAAGTGCATGAAAATGGCCAATTTACTCACTCTGAGTTCTCAAAAAGGGTTTCTTCACCCCGGGAAGTTAATTAAATACCATTTGGAGGCATTTAATGTTCAAGCAAAAACGGCTGATTTTCGACAAAAGAGATAACACCCCCCCATTACGTCATGCTTCAGAAATGTGGAAAATGGTCCGTTTTCAAATGTTTTATTTTTGAACGTCAGTTCACATTTGTAGGTGGATCATCAGTGTTAGAGCTAAAATTAGCATGTTTAAAGTGATTTTCATGCTTCCAGGGGCCCAAAACACAAGATTTATGGAATGGTTAAAAGTGCATGAAAATGGCCAATTTACTCACTCTGAGTTCTCAAAAAGGGTTTCTTCACCCCGGGAAGTTAATTAAATACCATTTGGAGGCATTTAATGTTCAAGCAAAAACGGCTGATTTTCGACAAAAGAGATAACACCCCCCCATTACGTCATGCTTCAGAAATGTGGAAAATGGTCCGTTTTCAAATGTTTTATTTTTGAACGTCAGTTCACATTTGTAGGTGGATCATCAGTGTTAGAGCTAAAATTAGCATGTTTAAAGTGATTTTCATGCTTCCAGGGGCTCGGGAAGTGAAATAAATACCATTTGGAGGCATTTAATGTTCGAGCAAAAACGGCTGATTTTCGACAAAAGAGATAACACCCCCCCATTACGTCATGCTTCAGAAATGTGGAAAATGGTCCGTTTTCAAATGTTTTATTTTTGAACGTCAGTTCACATTTGTAGGTGGATCATCAGTGTTAGAGCTAAAATTAGCATGTTTAAAGTGATTTTCATGCTTCCAGGGGCTCGGGAAGTGAAATAAATACCATTTGGAGGCATTTAATGTTCGAGCAAAAAAGGCTGATTTTCCACAAAAGAGATAACACCCCCCCATTACGTCATGCTTCAGAAATGTGGAAAATGGTCCGTTTTCAAATGTTTTATTTTTGAACGTCAGTTCACATTTGTAGGTGGATCATCAGTGTTAGAGCTAAAATTAGCATGTTTAAAGTGATTTTCATGCTTCCAGGGGCTCGGGAAGTTAATTAAATACCATTTGGAGGCATTTAATGTTCGAGCAAAAATGGCTGATTTTCGACAAAAGAGATAACACCCCCCCATTACGTCATGCTTCAGAAATGTGGAAAATGGTCCGTTTTCAAATGTTTCATTTTTGAACGTCAGTTCACATTTGTAGGTGGGTCATCAGTGTTAGAGCTAAAATTAGCATGTTTAAAGTGATTTTCATGCTTCCAGGGGCTCGGGAAGTTAATTAAATACCATTTGGAGGCATTTAATGTTCGAGCAAAAACGGCTGATTTTCGACAAAAGAGATAACACCCCCCCATTACGTCATGCTTCAGAAATGTGGAAAATGGTCCGTTTTCAAATGTTTTATTTTTGAAAGTCAGTTCACATTTGTAGGTGGATCATCAGTGTTAGAGCTAAAATTAGCATGTTTAAAGTGATTTTCATGCTTCCAGGGGCCCAAAACACAAGATTTATGGAATGGTTAAAAGTGCATGAAAATGGCCAATTTACTCACTCTGAGTTCTCAAAAAGGGTTTCTTCACCCCGGGAAGTTATTTAAATACCATTTGGAGGCATTTAATGTTCGAGCAAAAACGGCTGATTTTCGACAAAAGAGATAACACCCCCCCATTACGTCATGCTTCAGAAATGTGGAAAATGGTCCGTTTTCAAATGTTTTATTTTTGAACGTCAGTTCACATTTGTAGGTGGATCATCAGTGTTAGAGCTAAAATTAGCATGTTTAAAGTGATTATCATGCTTCCAGGGGCCCAAAACACAAGATTTATGGAATGGTTAAAAGTGCATGAAAATGGCCAATTTACTCACTCTGAGTTCTCAAAAAGGGTTTCTTCACCCCGGGAAGTTAATTAAATACCATTTGGAGGCATTTAATGTTCGAGCAAAAACGGCTGATTTTCGACAAAAGAGATAACACCCCCCCATTACGTCATGCTTCAGAAATGTGGAAAATGGTCCGTTTTCAAATGTTTTATTTTTGAACGTCAGTTCACATTTGTAGGTGGATCATCAGTGTTAGAGCTAAAATTAGCATGTTGAAAGTGATTTTCATGCTTCCAGGGGCTCGGAAAGTGAAATAAATACCATTTGGAGGCATTTAATGTTCGAGCAAAAACGGCTGATTTTCGACAAAAGAGATAACACCCCCCCATTACGTCATGCTTCAGAAATGTGGAAAATGGTCCGTTTTCAAATGTTTTATTTTTGAACGTCAGTTCACATTTGTAGGTGGATCATCAGTGTTAGAGCTAAAATTAGCATGTTTAAAGTGATTTTCATGCTTCCAGGGGCTCGGGAAGTGAAATAAATACCATTTGGAGGCATTTAATGTTCGAGCAAAAAAGGCTGATTTTCCACAAAAGAGATAACACCCCCCCATTACGTCATGCTTCAGAAATGTGGAAAATGGTCTGTTTTCAAATGTTTTATTTTTGAACGTCAGTTCACATTTGTAGGTGGATCATCAGTGTTAGAGCTAAAATTAGCATGTTTAAAGTGATTTTCATGCTTCCAGGGGCTCGGGAAGTGAAATAAATACCATTTGGAGGCATTTAATGTTCGAGCAAAAAAGGCTGATTTTCCACAAAAGAGATAACACCCCCCCATTACGTCATGCTTCAGAAATGTGGAAAATGGTCCGTTTTCAAATGTTTCATTTTTGAACGTCAGTTCACATTTGTAGGTGGGTCATCAGTGTTAGAGCTAAAATTAGCATGTTTAAAGTGATTTTCATGCTTCCAGGGGCTCGGGAAGTTAATTAAATACCATTTGGAGGCATTTAATGTTCGAGCAAAAACGGCTGATTTTCGACAAAAGAGATAACACCCCCCATTACGTCATGCTTCAGAAATGTGGAAAATGGTCCGTTTTCAAATGCTTTATTTTTGAAAGTCAGTTCACATTTGTAGGTGGATCATCAGTGTTAGAGCTAAAATTAGCATGTTTAAAGTGATTTTCATGCTTCCAGGGGCCCAAAACACAAGATTTATGGAATGGTTAAAAGTGCATGAAAATGGCCAATTTACTCACTCTGAGTTCTCAAAAAGGGTTTCTTCACCCCGGGAAGTTATTTAAATACCATTTGGAGGCATTTAATGTTCGAGCAAAAACGGCTGATTTTCGACAAAAGAGATAACACCCCCCCATTACGTCATGCTTCAGAAATGTGGAAAATGGTCCGTTTTCAAATGTTTTATTTTTGAACGTCAGTTCACATTTGTAGGTGGATCATCAGTGTTAGAGCTAAAATTAGCATGTTTAAAGTGATTATCATGCTTCCAGGGGCCCAAAACACAAGATTTATGGAATGGTTAAAAGTGCATGAAAATGGCCAATTTACTCACTCTGAGTTCTCAAAAAGGGTTTCTTCACCCCGGGAAGTTAATTAAATACCATTTGGAGGCATTTAATGTTAGAGCAAAAACGGCTGATTTTCGACAAAAGAGATAACACCCCCCCATTACGTCATGCTTCAGAAATGTGGAAAATGGTCCGTTTTCAAATGTTTTATTTTTGAACGTCAGTTCACATTTGTAGGTGGATCATCAGTGTTAGAGCTAAAATTAGCATGTTTAAAGTGATTTTCATGCTTCCAGGGGCTCGGGAAGTGAAATAAATACCATTTGGAGGCATTTAATGTTCGAGCAAAAACGGCTGATTTTCGACAAAAGAGATAACACCCCCCCATTACGTCATGCTTCAGAAATGTGGAAAATGGTCCGTTTTCAAATGTTTTATTTTTGAACGTCAGTTCACATTTGTAGGTGGATCATCAGTGTTAGAGCTAAAATTAGCATGTTTAAAGTGATTTTCATGCTTCCAGGGGCTCGGGAAGTGAAATAAATACCATTTGGAGGCATTTAATGTTCGAGCAAAAAAGGCTGATTTTCCACAAAAGAGATAACACCCCCCCATTACGTCATGCTTCAGAAATGTGGAAAATGGTCCGTTTTCAAATGTTTTATTTTTGAACGTCAGTTCACATTTGTAGGTGGATCATCAGTGTTAGAGCTAAAATTAGCATGTTTAAAGTGATTTTCATGCTTCCAGGGGCTCGGGAAGTGAAATAAATACCATTTGGAGGCATTTAATGTTCGAGCAAAAAAGGCTGATTTTCCACAAAAGAGATAACACCCCCCCATTACGTCATGCTTCAGAAATGTGGAAAATGGTCCGTTTTCAAATGTTTTATTTTTGAACGTCAGTTCACATTTGTAGGTGGATCATCAGTGTTAGAGCTAAAATTAGCATGTTTAAAGTGATTTTCATGCTTCCAGGGGCTCGGGAAGTGAAATAAATACCATTTGGAGGCATTTAATGTTCGAGCAAAAACGGCTGATTTTCCACAAAAGAGATAACACCCCCCCATTACGTCATGCTTCAGAAATGTGGAAAATGGTCCGTTTTCAAATGTTTTATTTTTGAAAGTCAGTTCACATTTGTAGGTGGATCATCAGTGTTAGAGCTAAAATTAGCATGTTTAAAGTGATTTTCATGCTTCCAGGGGCTCGGGAAGTGAAATAAATACCATTTGGAGGCATTTAATGTTCGAGCAAAAACGGCTGATTTTCGACAAAAGAGATAACACCCCCCCATTACGTCATACTTCAGAAATGTGGAAAATGGTCCGTTTTCAAATGTTTTATTTTTGAACGTCAGTTCACATTTGTAGGTGGATCATCAGTGTTAGAGCTAAAATTAGCATGTTTAAAGTGATTTTCATGCTTCCAGGGGCTCGGGAAGTTAATTAAATACCATTTGGAGGCATTTAATGTTCGAGCAAAAACGGCTGATTTTCGACAAAAGAGATAACACCCCCCCATTACGTCATGCTTCAGAAATGTGGAAAATGGTCCGTTTTCAAATGTTTTATTTTTGAACGTCAGTTCACATTTGTAGGTGGATCATCAGTGTTAGAGCTAAAATTAGCATGTTTAAAGTGATTTTCATGCTTCCAGGGGCTCGGGAAGTTAATTAAATACCATTTGGAGGCATTTAATGTTCGAGCAAAAACGGCTGATTTTCGACAAAAGAGATAACACCCCCCCCATTACGTCATGCTTCAGAAATGTGGAAAATGGTCCGTTTTCAAATGTTTTATTTTTGAACGTCAGTTCACATTTGTAGGTGGATCATCAGTGTTAGAGCTAAAATTAGCATGTTTAAAGTGATTTTCATGCTTCCAGGGGCCCAAAACACAAGATTTATGGAATGGTTAAAAGTGCATGAAAATGGCCAATTTACTCACTCTGAGTTCTCAAAAAGGGTTTCTTCACCCCAGGAAGTTAATTAAATACCATTTGGAGGCATTTAATGTTAGAGCAAAAACGGCTGATTTTCGACAAAAGAGATAACACCCCCCCATTACGTCATGCTTCAGAAATGTGGAAAATGGTCCGTTTTCAAATGTTTTATTTTTGAACGTCAGTTCACATTTGTAGGTGGATCATCAGTGTTAGAGCTAAAATTAGCATGTTTAAAGTGATTTTCATGCTTCCAGGGGCCCAAAACACAAGATTTATGGAATGGTTAAAAGTGCATGAAAATGGCCAATTTACTCACTCTGAGTTCTCAAATAGGGTTTCTTCACCCCGGGAAGTTATTTAAATACCATTTGGAGGCATTTAATGTGCGAGCAAAAACGGCTGATTTTCGACAAAAGAGATAACACCCCCCCATTACGTCATGCTTCAGAAATGTGGAAAATGGTCCGTTTTCAAATGTTTTATTTTTGAACGTCAGTTCACATTTGTAGGTGGATCATCAGTGTTAGAGCTAAAATTAGCATGTTTAAAGTGATTTTCATGCTTCCAGGGGCCCAAAACACAAGATTTATGGAATGGTTAAAAGTGCATGAAAATGGCCAATTTACTCACTCTGAGTTCTCAAAAAGGGTTTCTTCACCCCGGGAAGTTAATTAAATACCATTTGGAGGCATTTAATGTTCGAGCAAAAACGGCTGATTTTCGACAAAAGAGATAACACCCCCCCATTACGTCATGCTTCAGAAATGTGGAAAATGGTCCGTTTTCAAATGTTTTATTTTTGAACGTCAGTTCACATTTGTAGGTGGATCATCAGTGTTAGAGCTAAAATTAGCATGTTTAAAGTGATTTTCATGCTTCCAGGGGCCCAAAACACAAGATTTATGGAATGGTTAAAAGTGCATGAAAATGGCCAATTTACTCACTCTGAGTTCTCAAAAAGGGTTTCTTCACCCCGGGAAGTTAATTAAATACCATTTGGAGGCATTTAATGTTCGAGCAAAAACGGCTGATTTTCGACAAAAGAGATAACACCCCCCCATTACGTCATGCTTCAGAAATGTGGAAAATGGTCCGTTTTCAAATGTTTTATTTTTGAACGTCAGTTCACATTTGTAGGTGGATCATTAGTGTTAGAGCTAAAATTAGCATGTTTAAAGTGATTTTCATGCTTCCAGGGGCCCAAAACACAAGATTTATGGAATGGTTAAAAGTGCATGAAAATGGCCAATTTACTCACTCTGCGTTCTCAAAAAGGGTTTCTTCACCCCGGGAAGTTAATTAAATACCATTTGGAGGCATTTAATGTTCGAGCAAAAACGGCTGATTTTCGACAAAAGAGATAACACCCCCCCATTACGTCATGCTTCAGAAATGTGGAAAATGGTCCGTTTTCAAATGTTTTATTTTTGAACGTCAGTTCACATTTGTAGGTGGATCATCAGTGTTAGAGCTAAAATTAGCATGTTTAAAGTGATTTTCATGCTTCCAGGGGCTCGGGAAGTGAAATAAATACCATTTGGAGGCATTTAATGTTCGAGCAAAAACGGCTGATTTTCGACAAAAGAGATAACACCCCCCCATTACGTCATGCTTCAGAAATGTGGAAAATGGTCCGTTTTCAAATGTTTTATTTTTGAATGTCAGTTCACATTTGTAGGTGGATCATCAGTGTTAGAGCTAAAATTAGCATGTTTAAAGTGATTTTCATGCTTCCAGGGGCTCGGGAAGTGAAATAAATACCATTTGGAGGCATTTAATGTTCGAGCAAAAAAGGCTGATTTTCCACAAAAGAGATAACACCCCCCCATTACGTCATGCTTCAGAAATGTGGAAAATGGTCCGTTTTCAAATGTTTTATTTTTGAACGTCAGTTCACATTTGTAGGTGGATCATCAGTGTTAGAGCTAAAATTAGCATGTTTAAAGTGATTTTCATGCTTCCAGGGGCTCGGGAAGTTAATTAAATACCATTTGGAGGCATTTAATGTTCGAGCAAAAACTGCTGATTTTCGACAAAAGAGATAACACCCCCCCATTACGTCATGCTTCAGGAATGTGGAAAATGGTCCGTTTTCAAATGTTTTATTTTTGAACGTCAGTTCACATTTGTAGGTGGATCATCAGTGTTAGAGCTAAAATTAGCATGTTTAAAGTGATTTTCATGCTTCCAGGGTCTCGGGAAGTGAAATAAATACCATTTGGAGGCATTTAATGTTCGAGCAAAAAAGGCTGATTTTCCACAAAAGAGATAACACCCCCCCATTACGTCATGCTTCAGAAATGTGGAAAATGGTCCGTTTTCAAATGTTTTATTTTTGAACGTCAGTTCACATTTGTAGGTGGATCATCAGTGTTAGAGCTAAAATTAGCATGTTTAAAGTGATTTTCATGCTTCCAGGGGCTCGGGAAGTGAAATAAATACCATTTGGAGGCATTTAATGTTCGAGCAAAAACGGCTGATTTTCCACAAAAGAGATAACACCCCCCCATTACGTCATGCTTCAGAAATGTGGAAAATGGTCCGTTTTCAAATGTTTTATTTTTGAACGTCAGTTCACATTTGTAGGTGGATCATCAGTGTTAGAGCTAAAATTAGCATGTTTAAAGTGATTTTCATGCTTCCAGGGGCTCGGGAAGTGAAATAAATACCATTTGGAGGCATTTAATGTTCGAGCAAAAACGGCTGATTTTCGACAAAAGAGATAACACCCCCCCATTACGTCATGCTTCAGAAATGTGGAAAATGGTCCGTTTTCAAATGTTTTATTTTTGAACGTCAGTTCACATTTGCAGGTGGATCATCAGTGTTAGAGCTAAAATTAGCATGTTTAAAGTGATTTTCATGCTTCCAGGGTCTCGGGAAGTGAAATAAATACCATTTGGAGGCATTTAATGTTCGAGCAAAAACGGCTGATTTTCGACAAAAGAGATAACTCCCCCCCATTACGTCATGCTTCAGAAATGTGGAAAATGGTCCGTTTTCAAATGTTTTATTTTTGAACGTCAGTTCACATTTGTAGGTGGATCATCAGTGTTAGAGCTAAAATTAGCATGTTTAAAGTGATTTTCATGCTTCCAGGGGCTCGGGAAGTGAAATAAATACCATTTGGAGGCATTTAATGTTCGAGCAAAAACGGCTGATTTTCGACAAAAGAGATAACACCCCCCCATTACGTCATGCTTCAGAAATGTGGAAAATGGTCCGTTTTCAAATGTTTTATTTTTGAACGTCAGTTCACATTTGTAGGTGGATCATCAGTGTTAGAGCTAAAATTAGCATGTTTAAAGTGATTATCATGCTTCCAGGGGCCCAAAACACAAGATTTATGGAATGGTTAAAAGTGCATGAAAATGGCCAATTTACTCACTCTGAGTTCTCAAAAAGGGTTTCTTCACCCCGGGAAGTTAATTAAATACCATTTGGAGGCATTTAATGTTCGAGCAAAAACGGCTGATTTTCGACAAAAGAGATAACACCCCCCCATTACGTCATGCTTCAGAAATGTGGAAAATGGTCCGTTTTCAAATGTTTTATTTTTGAACGTCAGTTCACATTTGTAGGTGGATCATCAGTGTTAGAGCTAAAATTAGCATGTTGAAAGTGATTTTCATGCTTCCAGGGGCTCGGAAAGTGAAATAAATACCATTTGGAGGCATTTAATGTTCGAGCAAAAACGGCTGATTTTCGACAAAAGAGATAACACCCCCCCATTACGTCATGCTTCAGAAATGTGGAAAATGGTCCGTTTTCAAATGTTTTATTTTTGAACGTCAGTTCACATTTGTAGGTGGATCATCAGTGTTAGAGCTAAAATTAGCATGTTTAAAGTGATTTTCATGCTTCCAGGGGCTCGGGAAGTGAAATAAATACCATTTGGAGGCATTTAATGTTCGAGCAAAAAAGGCTGATTTTCCACAAAAGAGATAACACCCCCCCATTACGTCATGCTTCAGAAATGTGGAAAATGGTCTGTTTTCAAATGTTTTATTTTTGAACGTCAGTTCACATTTGTAGGTGGATCATCAGTGTTAGAGCTAAAATTAGCATGTTTAAAGTGATTTTCATGCTTCCAGGGGCTCGGGAAGTGAAATAAATACCATTTGGAGGCATTTAATGTTCGAGCAAAAAAGGCTGATTTTCCACAAAAGAGATAACACCCCCCCATTACGTCATGCTTCAGAAATGTGGAAAATGGTCCGTTTTCAAATGTTTCATTTTTGAACGTCAGTTCACATTTGTAGGTGGGTCATCAGTGTTAGAGCTAAAATTAGCATGTTTAAAGTGATTTTCATGCTTCCAGGGGCTCGGGAAGTTAATTAAATACCATTTGGAGGCATTTAATGTTCGAGCAAAAACGGCTGATTTTCGACAAAAGAGATAACACCCCCCATTACGTCATGCTTCAGAAATGTGGAAAATGGTCCGTTTTCAAATGCTTTATTTTTGAAAGTCAGTTCACATTTGTAGGTGGATCATCAGTGTTAGAGCTAAAATTAGCATGTTTAAAGTGATTTTCATGCTTCCAGGGGCCCAAAACACAAGATTTATGGAATGGTTAAAAGTGCATGAAAATGGCCAATTTACTCACTCTGAGTTCTCAAAAAGGGTTTCTTCACCCCAGGAAGTTAATTAAATACCATTTGGAGGATTTTAATGTTCGAGCAAAAACGGCTGATTTTCGACGAAAGAGCTAACACCCCCCCATTACGTCATGCTTTAGAAATGTGGAAAATGGTCCGTTTTCAAATGTTTTATTTTTGAACGTCAGTTCACATTTGTAGGTGGATCATCAGTGTTAGAGCTAAAATTAGCATGTTTAAAGTGATTTTCATGCTTCCAGGGGCTCGGGAAGTGAAATAAATACCATTTGGAGGCATTTAATGTTCGAGCAAAAACGGCTGATTTTCCACAAAAGAGATAACACCCCCCCATTACGTCATGCTTCAGAAATGTGGAAAATGGTCCGTTTTCAAATGTTTTATTTTTGAACGTCAGTTCACATTTGTAGGTGGATCATCAGTGTTAGAGCTAAAATTAGCATGTTTAAAGTGATTTTCATGCTTCCAGGGGCTCGGGAAGTGAAATAAATACCATTTGGAGGCATTTAATGTTCGAGCAAAAACGGCTGATTTTCGACAAAAGAGATAACACCCCCCCATTACGTCATGCTTCAGAAATGTGGAAAATGGTCCGTTTTCAAATGTTTTATTTTTGAACGTCAGTTCACATTTGCAGGTGGATCATCAGTGTTAGAGCTAAAATTAGCATGTTTAAAGTGATTTTCATGCTTCCAGGGTCTCGGGAAGTGAAATAAATACCATTTGGAGGCATTTAATGTTCGAGCAAAAACGGCTGATTTTCGACAAAAGAGATAACTCCCCCCCATTACGTCATGCTTCAGAAATGTGGAAAATGGTCCGTTTTCAAATGTTTTATTTTTGAACGTCAGTTCACATTTGTAGGTGGATCATCAGTGTTAGAGCTAAAATTAGCATGTTTAAAGTGATTTTCATGCTTCCAGGGGCTCGGGAAGTGAAATAAATACCATTTGGAGGCATTTAATGTTCGAGCAAAAACGGCTGATTTTCGACAAAAGAGATAACACCCCCCCATTACGTCATGCTTCAGAAATGTGGAAAATGGTCCGTTTTCAAATGTTTTATTTTTGAACGTCAGTTCACATTTGTAGGTGGATCATCAGTGTTAGAGCTAAAATTAGCATGTTTAAAGTGATTTTCATGCTTCCAGGGGCTCGGGAAGTGAAATAAATACCATTTGGAGGCATTTAATGTTCGAGCAAAAAAGGCTGATTTTCCACAAAAGAGATAACACCCCCCCATTACGTCATGCTTCAGAAATGTGGAAAATGGTCCATTTTCAAATGTTTTATTTTTGAACGTCAGTTCACATTTGTAGGTGGATCATCAGTGTTAGAGCTAAAATTAGCATGTTTAAAGTGATTTTCATGCTTCCAGGGGCTCGGGAAGTTAATTAAATACCATTTGGAGGCATTTAATGTTCGAGCAAAAACGGCTGATTTTCGACAAAAGAGATAACACCCCCCCATTACGTCATGCTTCAGAAATGTGGAAAATGGTCCGTTTTCAAATGTTTTATTTTTGAACGTCAGTTCACATTTGTAGGTGGATCATCAGTGTTAGAGCTAAAATTAGCATGTTTAAAGTGATTTTCATGCTTCCAGGGGCTCGGGAAGTGAAATAAATACCATTTGGAGGCATTTAATGTTCGAGCAAAAAAGGCTGATTTTCCACAAAAGAGATAACACCCCCCCATTACGTCATGCTTCAGAAATGTGGAAAATGGTCCGTTTTCAAATGTTTTATTTTTGAACGTCAGTTCACATTTGTAGGTGGATCATCAGTGTTAGAGCTAAAATTAGCATGTTTAAAGTGATTTTCATGCTTCCAGGGGCTCGGGAAGTGAAATAAATACCATTTGGAGGCATTTAATGTTCGAGCAAAAACGGCTGATTTTCCACAAAAGAGATAACACCCCCCCATTACGTCATGCTTCAGAAATGTGGAAAATGGTCCGTTTTCAAATGTTTTATTTTTGAACGTCAGTTCACATTTGTAGGTGGATCATCAGTGTTAGAGCTAAAATTAGCATGTTTAAAGTGATTTTCATGCTTCCAGGGGCTCGGGAAGTGAAATAAATACCATTTGGAGGCATTTAATGTTCGAGCAAAAACGGCTGATTTTCGACAAAAGAGATAACACCCCCCCATTACGTCATGCTTCAGAAATGTGGAAAATGGTCCGTTTTCAAATGTTTCATTTTTGAACGTCATTTCACATTTGCAGGTGGATCATCAGTGTTAGAGCTAAAATTAGCATGTTTAAAGTGATTTTCATGCTTCCAGGGTCTCGGGAAGTGAAATAAATACCATTTGGAGGCATTTAATGTTCGAGCAAAAACGGCTGATTTTCGACAAAAGAGATAACTCCCCCCCATTACGTCATGCTTCAGAAATGTGGAAAATGGTCCGTTTTCAAATGTTTTATTTTTGAACGTCAGTTCACATTTGTAGGTGGATCATCAGTGTTAGAGCTAAAATTAGCATGTTTAAAGTGATTTTCATGCTTCCAGGGGCTCGGGAAGTGAAATAAATACCATTTGGAGGCATTTAATGTTCGAGCAAAAAAGGCTGATTTTCCACAAAAGAGATAACACCCCCCCATTACGTCATGCTTCAGAAATGTGGAAAATGGTCCGTTTTCAAATGTTTTATTTTTGAACGTCAGTTCACATTTGTAGGTGGATCATCAGTGTTAGAGCTAAAAATTAGCATGTTTAAAGTGATTTTCATGCTTCCAGGGGCTCGGGAAGTTAATTAAATACCATTTGGAGGCATTTAATGTTCGAGCAAAAACGGCTGATTTTCGACAAAAGAGATAACACCCCCCCATTACGTCATGCTTCAGAAATGTGGAAAATGGTCCGTTTTCAAATGTTTTATTTTTGAACGTCAGTTCACATTTGTAGGTGGATCATCAGTGTTAGAGCTAAAATTAGCATGTTTAAAGTGATTTTCATGCTTCCAGGGGCTCGGGAAGTTAATTAAATACCATTTGGAGGCATTTAATGTTCGAGCAAAAACGGCTGATTTTCGACAAAAGAGATAACACCCCCCCATTACGTCATGCTTCAGAAATGTGGAAAATGGTCCGTTTTCAAATGTTTTATTTTTGAACGTCAGTTCACATTTGTAGGTGGATCATCAGTGTTAGAGCTAAAATTAGCATGTTTAAAGTGATTTTCATGCTTCCAGGGGCTCGGGAAGTTAATTAAATACCATTTGGAGGCATTTAATGTTCGAGCAAAAACGGCTGATTTTCTACAAAAGAGATAACACCCCCCCATTACGTCATGCTTCAGAAATGTGGAAAATGGTCCGTTTTCAAATGTTTTATTTTTGAACGTCAGTTCACATTTGTAGGTGGATCATCAGTGTTAGAGCTAAAATTAGCATGTTTAAAGTGATTTTCATGCTTCCAGGGGCTCGGGAAGTGAAATAAATACCATTTGGAGGCATTTAATGTTCGAGCAAAAACGGCTGATTTTCGACAAAAGAGATAACACCCCCCCATTACGTCATGCTTCAGAAATGTGGAAAATGGTCCGTTTTCAAATGTTTTATTTTTGAACGTCAGTTCACATTTGTAGGTGGATCATCAGTGTTAGAGCTAAAATTAGCATGTTTAAAGTGATTTTCATGCTTCCAGGGGCTCGGGAAGTTAATTAAATACCATTTGGAGGCATTTAATGTTCGAGCAAAAACGGCTGATTTTCGACAAAAGAGATAACACCCCCCCATTACGTCATGCTTCAGAAATGTGGAAAATGGTCCGTTTTCAAATGTTTTATTTTTGAACGTCAGTTCACATTTGTAGGTGGATCATCAGTGTTAGAGCTAAAATTAGCATGTTTAAAGTGATTTTCATGCTTCCAGGGGCTCGGGAAGTGAAATAAATACCATTTGGAGGCATTTAATGTTCGAGCAAAAACGGCTGATTTTCGACAAAAGAGATAACACCCCCCCATTACGTCATACTTCAGAAATGTGGAAAATGGTCCGTTTTCAAATGTTTTATTTTTGAACGTCAGTTCACATTTGTAGGTGGATCATCAGTGTTAGAGCTAAAATTAGCATGTTTAAAGTGATTTTCATGCTTCCAGGGGCTCGGGAAGTGAAATAAATACCATTTGGAGGCATTTAATGTTCGAGCAAAAACGGCTGATTTTCGACAAAAGAGATAACACCCCCCCATTACGTCATGCTTCAGAAATGTGGAAAATGGTCCGTTTTCAAATGTTTTATTTTTGAACGTCAGTTCACATTTGTAGGTGGATCATCAGTGTTAGAGCTAAAATTAGCATGTTTAAAGTGATTTTCATGCTTCCAGGGGCCCAAAACACAAGATTTATGGAATGGTTAAAAGTGCATGAAAATGGCCAATTTACTCACTCTGAGTTCTCAAAAAGGGTTTCTTCACCCCGGGAAGTTAATTAAATACCATTTGGAGGCATTTAATGTTCGAGCAAAAACGGCTGATTTTCGACAAAAGAGATAACACCCCCCCATTACGTCATGCTTCAGAAATGTGGAAAATTGTCCGTTTTCAAATGTTTTATTTTTGAACGTCAGTTCACATTTGTAGGTGGATCATCAGTGTTAGAGCTAAAATTAGCAGGTTTAAAGTGATTTTCATGCTTCCAGGGGCCCAAAACACAAGATTTGTGGAATGGTTAAAAGTGCATGAAAATGGCCAATTTACTCACTCTGAGTTCTCAAAAAGGGTTTCTTCACCATGGGAAGTTAATTAAATACCATTTGGAGGCATTTAATGTTAGAGCAAAAACGGCTGATTTTCGACAAAAGAGATAACACCCCCCCATTACGTCATGCTTCAGAAATGTGGAAAATGGTCCGTTTTCAAATGTTTTATTTTTTAACGTCAGTTCACATTTGTAGGTGGATCATCAGTGTTAGAGCTAAAATTAGCATGTTTAAAGTGATTTTCATGCTTCCAGGGGCCCAAAACACAAGATTTATGGAATGGTTAAAAGTGCATGAAAATGGCCAATTTACTCACTCTGAGTTCTCAAAAAGGGTTTCTTCACCCCGGGAAGTTAATTAAATACCATTTGGAGGCATTTAATGTTCGAGCAAAAACGGCTGATTTTCGACAAAAGAGATAACACCCCCCCATTACGTCATGCTTCAGAAATGTGGAAAATGGTCCGTTTTCAAATGTTTTATTTTTGAACGTCAGTTCACATTTGTAGGTGGATCATCAGTGTTAGAGCTAAAATTAGCATGTTTAAAGTGATTTTCATGCTTCCAGGGGCCCAAAACACAAGATTTATGGAATGGTTAAAAGTGCATGAAAATGGCCAATTTACTCACTCTGAGTTCTCAAAAAGGGTTTCTTCACCCCGGGAAGTTAATTAAATACCATTTGGAGGCATTTAATGTTAGAGCAAAAACGGCTGATTTTCGACAAAAGAGATAACACCCCCCCATTACGTCATGCTTCAGAAATGTGGAAAATGGTCCGTTTTCAAATGTTTTATTTTTGAACGTCAGTTCACATTTGTAGGTGGATCATCAGTGTTAGAGCTAAAATTAGCATGTTTAAAGTGATTTTCATGCTTCCAGGGGCCCAAAACACAAGATTTATGGAATGGTTAAAAGTGCATGAAAATGGCCAATTTACTCACTCTGAGTTCTCAAAAAGGGTTTCTTCACCCCGGGAAGTTAATTAAATACCATTTGGAGGCATTTAATGTTCGAGCAAAAACGGCTGATTTTCGACAAAAGAGATAACACCCCCCCATTACGTCATGCTTCAGAAATGTGGAAAATGGTCCGTTTTCAAATGTTTTATTTTTGAACGTCAGTTCACATTTGTAGGTGGATCATCAGTGTTAGAGCTAAAATTAGCATGTTTAAAGTGATTTTCATGCTTCCAGGGGCAGAAAACACAAGATTTATAGAATGGTTAAAAGTGCATGAAAATGGCCAATTTACTAACTCTGAGTTCTCAAAAAGGGTTTCTTCACCCCGGGAAGTTAATTAAATACCATTTGGAGGCATTTAATGTTCGAGCAAAAACGGCTGATTTTCAACAAAAGAGATAACACCCCCCCATTACGTCATGCTTCAGAAATGTGGAAAATGGTCCGTTTTCAAATGTTTTATTTTTGAACGTCAGTTCACATTTGTAGGTGGATCATCAGTGTTAGAGCTAAAATTAGCATGTTTAAAGTGATTTTCATGCTTCCAGGGGCCCAAAACACAAGATTTATGGAATGGTTAAAAGTGCATGAAAATGGCCAATTTACTCACTCTGAGTTCTCAAAAAGGGTTTCTTCACCCCAGGAAGTTAATTAAATACCATTTGGAGGCATTTAATGTTAGAGCAAAAACGGCTGATTTTCGACAAAAGAGATAACACCCCCAAATTACGTCATGCTTCAGAAATGTGGAAAATGGTCCGTTTTCAAATGTTTTATTTTTGAACGTCAGTTCACATTTGTAGGTGGATCATCAGTGTTAGAGCTAAAATTAGCATGTTTAAAGTGATTTTCATGCTTCCAGGGGCTCGGGAAGTGAAATAAATACCATTTGGAGGTATTTAATGTTCGAGCAAAAAAGGCTGATTTTCCACAAAAGAGATAACACCCCCCCATTACGTCATGCTTCAGAAATGTGGAAAATGGTCCGTTTTCAAATGTTTCATTTTTGAACGTCAGTTCACATTTGTGGGTGGATCATCAGTGTTAGAGCTAAAATTAGCATGTTTAAAGTGATTTTTATGCTTCCAGGGGCCCAAAACACAAGATTTATGGAATGGTTAAAAGTGCATGAAAATGGCCAATTTACTCACTCTGAGTTCTCAAAAAGGGTTTCTTCACCCCGGGAAGTTAATTAAATACCATTTGGAGGCATTTAATGTTCGAGCAAAAACGGCTGATTTTCGACAAAAGAGATAACACCCCCCCATTACGTCATGCTTCAGAAATGTGGAAAATGGTCCGTTTTCAAATGTTTTATTTTTGAACGTCAGTTCACATTTGTAGGTGGATCATCAGTGTTAGAGCTAAAATTAGCATGTTTAAAGTGATTTTCATGCTTCCAGGGGACCAAAACACAAGATTTATGGAATGGTTAAAAGTGCATGAAAATGGCCAATTTACTCACTCTGAGTTCTCAAAAAGGGTTTCTTCACCCCGGGAAGTTAATTAAATACCATTTGGAGGCATTTAATGTTAGAGCAAAAACGGCTGATTTTCGACAAAAGAGATAACACCCCCCCATTACGTCATGCTTCAGAAATGTGGAAAATGGTCCGTTTTCAAATGTTTTATTTTTGAACGTCAGTTCACATTTGTAGGTGGATCATCAGTGTTAGAGCTAAAATTAGCATGTTTAAAGTAATTTTCATGCTTCCAGGGGCTCGGGAAGTGAAATAAATACCATTTGGAGGCATTTAATGTTCGAGCAAAAACGGCTGATTTTCGACAAAAGAGATAACACCCCCCCATTACGTCATGCTTCAGAAATGTGGAAAATGGTCCGTTTTCAAATGTTTTATTTTTGAACGTCAGTTCACATTTGTAGGTGGATCATCAGTGTTAGAGCTAAAATTAGCATGTTTAAAGTGATTTTCATGCTTCCAGGGGCCCAAAACACAAGATTTATGGAATGGTTAAAAGTGCATGAAAATGGCCAATTTACTCACTCTGAGTTCTCAAAAAGGGTTTCTTCACCCCGGGAAGTTAATTAAATACCATTTGGAGGCATTTAATGTTCGAGCAAAAACGGCTGATTTTCGACAAAAGAGATAACACCCCCCCATTACGTCATGCTTCAGAAATGTGGAAAATGGTCCGTTTTCAAATGTTTTATTTTTGAACGTCAGTTCACATTTGTAGGTGGATCATCAGTGTTAGAGCTAAAATTAGCATGTTTAAAGTGATTTTCATGCTTCCAGGGCCCAAAACACAAGATTTATGGAATAGTTAAAAGTGCATGAAAATGGCCAATTTACTCACTCTGAGTTCTCAAAAAGGGTTTCTTCACCCCGGGAAGTTAATTAAATACCATTTGGAGGCATTTAATGTTCGAGCAAAAACGGCTGATTTTCGACAAAAGAGATAACACCCCCCCATTACGTCATGCTTCAGAAATGTGGAAAATGGTCCGTTTTCAAATGTTTTATTTTTGAACGTCAGTTCACATTTGTAGGTGGATCATCAGTGTTAGAGCTAAAATTAGCATGTTTAAAGTGATTTTCATGCTTCCAGGGGCCCAAAACACAAGATTTATGGAATGGTTAAAAGTGCATGAAAATGGCCAATTTACTCACTCTGAGTTCTCAAAAAGGGTTTCTTCACCCCGGGAAGTTAATTAAATACCATTTGGAGGCATTTAATGTTCGAGCAAAAACGGCTGATTTTCGACAAAAGAGATAACACCCCCCATTACGTCATGCTTCAGAAATGTGGAAAATGGTCCGTTTTCAAATGTTTTATTTTTGAACGTCAGTTCACATTTGTAGGTGGATCATCAGTGTTAGAGCTAAAATTAGCATGTTTAAAGTGATTTTCATGCTTCCAGGGGCCCAAAATACAAGATTTATGGAATGGTTAAAAGTGCATGAAAATGGCCAATTTACTCACTCTGAGTTCTCAAAAAGGGTTTCTTCACCCCGGGAAGTTAATTAAATACCATTTGGAGGCATTTAATGTTAGAGCAAAAACGGCTGATTTTCGACAAAAGAGATAACACCCCCCCCATTACGTCATGCTTCAGAAATGTGGAAAATGGTCCGTTTTCAAATGTTTTATTTTTGAACGTCAGTTCACATTTGTAGGTGGATCATCAGTGTTAGAGCTAAAATTAGCATGTTTAAAGTGATTTTCATGCTTCCAGGGGCCCAAAACACAAGATTTATGGAATGGTTAAAAGTGCATAGAAATGGCCAATTTACTCACTCTGAGTTCTCAAAAAGGGTTTCTTCACCCCGGGAAGTTAATTAAATACCATTTGGAGGCATTTAATGTTCGAGCAAAAACGGCCGATTTTCGACAAAAGAGATAACACCCCCCCATTACGTCATGCTTCAGAAATGTGGAAAATGGTCCGTTTTCAAATGTTTTATTTTTGAACGTCAGTTCACATTTGTAGGTGGATCATCAGTGTTAGAGCTAAAATTAGCATGTTTAAAGTGATTTTCATGCTTCCAGGGGCACAAAACACAAGATTTATAGAATGGTTAAAAGTGCATGAAAATGGCCAATTTACTCACTCTGAGTTCTCAAAAAGGGTTTCTTCACCCCGGGAAGTTAATTAAATACCATTTGGAGGCATTTAATGTTCGAGCAAAAACGGCTGATTTTCGACAAAAGAGATAACACCCCCCCATTACGTCATGCTTCAGAAATGTGGAAAATGGTCCGTTTTCAAATGTTTTATTTTTGAACGTCAGTTCACATTTGTAGGTGGATCATCAGTGTTAGAGCTAAAATTAGCATGTTTAAAGTGATTTTCATGCTTCCAGGGGCCCAAAACACAAGATTTATGGAATGGTTAAAAGTGCATGAAAATGGCCAATTTACTCACTCTGAGTTCTCAAAAAGGGTTTCTTCACCCTGGGAAGTTAATTAAATACCATTTGGAGGCATTTAATGTTAGAGCAAAAACGGCTGATTTTCGACAAAAGAGATAACACCCCCCCATTACGTCATGCTTCAGAAATGTGGAAAATGGTCCGTTTTCAAATGTTTCATTTTTGAACGTCAGTTCACATTTGTAGGTGGATCATCAGTGTTAGAGCTAAAATTAGCATGTTTAAAGTGATTTTCATGCTTCCAGGGTCTCGGGAAGTTAATTAAATACCATTTGGAGGCATTTAATGTTCGAGCAAAAACGGCTGATTTTCGACAAAAGAGATAACACCCCCCCATTACGTCATGCTTCAGAAATGTGGAAAATGGTCCGTTTTCAAATGTTTTATTTTTGAACGTCAGTTCACATTTGTAGGTGGATCATCAGTGTTAGAGCTAAAATTAGCATGTTTAAAGTGATTTTCATGCTTCCAGGGGCTCGGGAAGTTAATTAAATACCATTTGGAGGCATTTAATGTTCGAGCAAAAACGGCTGATTTTCGACAAAAGAGATAACTCCCCCCCATTACGTCATGCTTCAGAAATGTGGAAAATGGTCCGTTTTCAAATGTTTTATTTTTGAAAGTCAGTTCACATTTGTAGGTGGATCATCAGTGTTAGAGCTAAAATTAGCATGTTTAAAGTGATTTTTATGCTTCCAGGGGCCCAAAACACAAGATTTATGGAATGGTTAAAAGTGCATGAAAATGGCCAATTTACTCACTCTGAGTTCTCAAAAAGGGTTTCTTCACCCCGGGAAGTTAATTAAATACCATTTGGAGGCATTTAATGTTCGAGCAAAAACGGCTGATTTTCGACAAAAGAGATAACACTCCCCCATTACGTCATGCTTCAGAAATGTGGAAAATGGTCCGTTTTCAAATGTTTTATTTTTGAACGTCAGTTCACATTTGTAGGTGGATCATCAGTGTTAGAGCTAAAATTAGCATGTTTAAAATGATTTTCATGCTTCCAGGGGCCCAAAACACAAGATTTATGGAATGGTTAAAAGTGCATGAAAATGGCCAATTTACTCACTCTGAGTTCTCAAAAAGGGGTTCTTCACCCCGGGAAGTTAATTAAATACCATTTGGAGGCATTTAATGTTAGAGCAAAAACGGCTGATTTTCGACAAAAGAGATAACACCCCCCCATTACGTCATGCTTCAGAAATTTGGAAAATGGTCCGTTTTCAAATGTTTTATTTTTGAACGTCAGTTCACATTTGTAGGTGGATCATCAGTGTTAGAGCTAAAATTAGCATGTTTAAAGTGATTTTCAAGCTTCCAGGGGCCCAAAACACAAGATTTATGGAATGGTTAAAAGTGCATGAAAATGGCCAATTTACTCACTCTGAGTTCTCAAAAAGGGTTTCTTCACCCCGGGAAGTTAATTAAATACCATTTGGAGGCATTTAATGTTCAAGCAAAAACGGCTGATTTTCGACAAAAGAGATAACACCCCCCCATTACGTCATGCTTCAGAAATGTGGAAAATGGTCCGTTTTCAAATGTTTTATTTTTGAACGTCAGTTCACATTTGTAGGTGGATCATCAGTGTTAGAGCTAAAATTAGCATGTTTAAAGTGATTTTCATGCTTCCAGGGGCCCAAAACACAAGATTTATGGAATGGTTAAAAGTGCATGAAAATGGCCAATTTACTCACTCTGAGTTCTCAAAAAGGGTTTCTTCACCCCGGGAAGTTAATTAAATACCATTTGGAGGCATTTAATGTTCAAGCAAAAACGGCTGATTTTCGACAAAAGAGATAACACCCCCCCATTACGTCATGCTTCAGAAATGTGGAAAATGGTCCGTTTTCAAATGTTTTATTTTTGAACGTCAGTTCACATTTGTAGGTGGATCATCAGTGTTAGAGCTAAAATTAGCATGTTTAAAGTGATTTTCATGCTTCCAGGGGCTCGGGAAGTGAAATAAATACCATTTGGAGGCATTTAATGTTCGAGCAAAAACGGCTGATTTTCGACAAAAGAGATAACACCCCCCCATTACGTCATGCTTCAGAAATGTGGAAAATGGTCCGTTTTCAAATGTTTTATTTTTGAACGTCAGTTCACATTTGTAGGTGGATCATCAGTGTTAGAGCTAAAATTAGCATGTTTAAAGTGATTTTCATGCTTCCAGGGGCTCGGGAAGTGAAATAAATACCATTTGGAGGCATTTAATGTTCGAGCAAAAAAGGCTGATTTTCCACAAAAGAGATAACACCCCCCAATTACGTCATGCTTCAGAAATGTGGAAAATGGTCCGTTTTCAAATGTTTTATTTTTGAACGTCAGTTCACATTTGTAGGTGGATCATCAGTGTTAGAGCTAAAATTAGCATGTTTAAAGTGATTTTCATGCTTCCAGGGGCTCGGGAAGTTAATTAAATACCATTTGGAGGCATTTAATGTTCGAGCAAAAATGGCTGATTTTCGACAAAAGAGATAACACCCCCCCATTACGTCATGCTTCAGAAATGTGGAAAATGGTCCGTTTTCAAATGTTTCATTTTTGAACGTCAGTTCACATTTGTAGGTGGGTCATCAGTGTTAGAGCTAAAATTAGCATGTTTAAAGTGATTTTCATGCTTCCAGGGGCTCGGGAAGTTAATTAAATACCATTTGGAGGCATTTAATGTTCGAGCAAAAACGGCTGATTTTCGACAAAAGAGATAACACCCCCCCATTACGTCATGCTTCAGAAATGTGGAAAATGGTCCGTTTTCAAATGTTTTATTTTTGAAAGTCAGTTCACATTTGTAGGTGGATCATCAGTGTTAGAGCTAAAATTAGCATGTTTAAAGTGATTTTCATGCTTCCAGGGGCCCAAAACACAAGATTTATGGAATGGTTAAAAGTGCATGAAAATGGCCAATTTACTCACTCTGAGTTCTCAAAAAGGGTTTCTTCACCCCGGGAAGTTATTTAAATACCATTTGGAGGCATTTAATGTTCGAGCAAAAACGGCTGATTTTCGACAAAAGAGATAACACCCCCCCATTACGTCATGCTTCAGAAATGTGGAAAATGGTCCGTTTTCAAATGTTTTATTTTTGAACGTCAGTTCACATTTGTAGGTGGATCATCAGTGTTAGAGCTAAAATTAGCATGTTTAAAGTGATTATCATGCTTCCAGGGGCCCAAAACACAAGATTTATGGAATGGTTAAAAGTGCATGAAAATGGCCAATTTACTCACTCTGAGTTCTCAAAAAGGGTTTCTTCACCCCGGGAAGTTAATTAAATACCATTTGGAGGCATTTAATGTTCGAGCAAAAACGGCTGATTTTCGACAAAAGAGATAACACCCCCCCATTACGTCATGCTTCAGAAATGTGGAAAATGGTCCGTTTTCAAATGTTTTATTTTTGAAAGTCAGTTCACATTTGTAGGTGGATCATCAGTGTTAGAGCTAAAATTAGCATGTTTAAAGTGATTATCATGCTTCCAGGGGCCCAAAACACAAGATTTATGGAATGGTTAAAAGTGCATGAAAATGGCCAATTTACTCACTCTGAGTTCTCAAAAAGGGTTTCTTCACCCCGGGAAGTTAATTAAATACCATTTGGAGGCATTTAATGTTCGAGCAAAAACGGCTGATTTTCGACAAAAGAGATAACACCCCCCCATTACGTCATGCTTCAGAAATGTGGAAAATGGTCCGTTTTCAAATGTTTTATTTTTGAACGTCAGTTCACATTTGTAGGTGGATCATCAGTGTTAGAGCTAAAATTAGCATGTTTAAAGTGATTTTCATGCTTCCAGGGGCTCGGGAAGTGAAATAAATACCATTTGGAGGCATTTAATGTTCGAGCAAAAACGGCTGATTTTCGACAAAAGAGATAACACCCCCCCATTACGTCATGCTTCAGAAATGTGGAAAATGGTCCGTTTTCAAATGTTTTATTTTTGAACGTCAGTTCACATTTGTAGGTGGATCATCAGTGTTAGAGCTAAAATTAGCATGTTTAAAGTGATTTTCATGCTTCCAGGGGCTCGGGAAGTGAAATAAATACCATTTGGAGGCATTTAATGTTCGAGCAAAAACGGCTGATTTTCGACAAAAGAGATAACACCCCCCCATTACGTCATGCTTCAGAAATGTGGAAAATGGTCCGTTTTCAAATGTTTTATTTTTGAAAGTCAGTTCACATTTGTAGGTGGATCATCAGTGTTAGAGCTAAAATTAGCATGTTTAAAGTGATTTTCATGCTTCCAGGGGCCCAAAACACAAGATTTATGGAATGGTTAAAAGTGCATGAAAATGGCCAATTTACTCACTCTGAGTTCTCAAAAAGGGTTTCTTCACCCCGGGAAGTTATTTAAATACCATTTGGAGGCATTTAATGTTCGAGCAAAAACGGCTGATTTTCGACAAAAGAGATAACACCCCCCCATTACGTCATGCTTCAGAAATGTGGAAAATGGTCCGTTTTCAAATGTTTTATTTTTGAACGTCAGTTCACATTTGTAGGTGGATCATCAGTGTTAGAGCTAAAATTAGCATGTTTAAAGTGATTATCATGCTTCCAGGGGCCCAAAACACAAGATTTATGGAATGGTTAAAAGTGCATGAAAATGGCCAATTTACTCACTCTGAGTTCTCAAAAAGGGTTTCTTCACCCCGGGAAGTTAATTAAATACCATTTGGAGGCATTTAATGTTCGAGCAAAAACGGCTGATTTTCGACAAAAGAGATAACACCCCCCCATTACGTCATGCTTCAGAAATGTGGAAAATGGTCCGTTTTCAAATGTTTTATTTTTGAACGTCAGTTCACATTTGTAGGTGGATCATCAGTGTTAGAGCTAAAATTAGCATGTTTAAAGTGATTATCATGCTTCCAGGGGCCCAAAACACAAGATTTATGGAATGGTTAAAAGTGCATGAAAATGGCCAATTTACTCACTCTGAGTTCTCAAAAAGGGTTTCTTCACCCCGGGAAGTTAATTAAATACCATTTGGAGGCATTTAATGTTCGAGCAAAAACGGCTGATTTTCGACAAAAGAGATAACACCCCCCCATTACGTCATGCTTCAGAAATGTGGAAAATGGTCCGTTTTCAAATGTTTTATTTTTGAACGTCAGTTCACATTTGTAGGTGGATCATCAGTGTTAGAGCTAAAATTAGCATGTTTAAAGTGATTTTCATGCTTCCAGGGGCTCGGGAAGTGAAATAAATACCATTTGGAGGCATTTAATGTTCGAGCAAAAACGGCTGATTTTCGACAAAAGAGATAACACCCCCCCATTACGTCATGCTTCAGAAATGTGGAAAATGGTCCGTTTTCAAATGTTTTATTTTTGAACGTCAGTTCACATTTGTAGGTGGATCATCAGTGTTAGAGCTAAAATTAGCATGTTTAAAGTGATTTTCATGCTTCCAGGGGCTCGGGAAGTGAAATAAATACCATTTGGAGGCATTTAATGTTCGAGCAAAAAAGGCTGATTTTCCACAAAAGAGATAACACCCCCCCATTACGTCATGCTTCAGAAATGTGGAAAATGGTCCGTTTTCAAATGTTTTATTTTTGAACGTCAGTTCACATTTGTAGGTGGATCATCAGTGTTAGAGCTAAAATTAGCATGTTTAAAGTGATTTTCATGCTTCCAGGGGCTCGGGAAGTTAATTAAATACCATTTGGAGGCATTTAATGTTCGAGCAAAAATGGCTGATTTTCGACAAAAGAGATAACACCCCCCCATTACGTCATGCTTCAGAAATGTGGAAAATGGTCCGTTTTCAAATGTTTTATTTTTGAACGTCAGTTCACATTTGTAGGTGGATCATCAGTGTTAGAGCTAAAATTAGCATGTTTAAAGTGATTTTCATGCTTCCAGGGGCTCGGGAAGTGAAATAAATACCATTTGGAGGCATTTAATGTTCGAGCAAAAAAGGCTGATTTTCCACAAAAGAGATAACACCCCCCCATTACGTCATGCTTCAGAAATGTGGAAAATGGTCCGTTTTCAAATGTTTTATTTTTGAACGTCAGTTCACATTTGTAGGTGGATCATCAGTGTTAGAGCTAAAATTAGCATGTTTAAAGTGATTTTCATGCTTCCAGGGGCTCGGGAAGTGAAATAAATACCATTTGGAGGCATTTAATGTTCGAGCAAAAACGGCTGATTTTCCACAAAAGAGATAACACCCCCCCATTACGTCATGCTTCAGAAATGTGGAAAATGGTCCGTTTTCAAATGTTTTATTTTTGAAAGTCAGTTCACATTTGTAGGTGGATCATCAGTGTTAGAGCTAAAATTAGCATGTTTAAAGTGATTTTCATGCTTCCAGGGGCTCGGGAAGTGAAATAAATACCATTTGGAGGCATTTAATGTTCGAGCAAAAACGGCTGATTTTCGACAAAAGAGATAACACCCCCCCATTACGTCATGCTTCAGAAATGTGGAAAATGGTCCGTTTTCAAATGTTTTATTTTTGAACGTCAGTTCACATTTGTAGGTGGATCATCAGTGTTAGAGCTAAAATTAGCATGTTTAAAGTGATTTTCATGCTTCCAGGGGCTCGGGAAGTTAATTAAATACCATTTGGAGGCATTTAATGTTCGAGCAAAAACGGCTGATTTTCGACAAAAGAGATAACACCCCCCCATTACGTCATGCTTCAGAAATGTGGAAAATGGTCCGTTTTCAAATGTTTTATTTTTGAACGTCAGTTCACATTTGTAGGTGGATCATCAGTGTTAGAGCTAAAATTAGCATGTTTAAAGTGATTTTCATGCTTCCAGGGGCTCGGGAAGTTAATTAAATACCATTTGGAGGCATTTAATGTTCGAGCAAAAACGGCTGATTTTCGACAAAAGAGATAACACCCCCCCATTACGTCATGCTTCAGAAATGTGGAAAATGGTCCGTTTTCAAATGTTTTATTTTTGAACGTCAGTTCACATTTGTAGGTGGATCATCAGTGTTAGAGCTAAAATTAGCATGTTTAAAGTGATTTTCATGCTTCCAGGGGCCCAAAACACAAGATTTATGGAATGGTTAAAAGTGCATGAAAATGGCCAATTTACTCACTCTGAGTTCTCAAAAAGGGTTTCTTCACCCCAGGAAGTTAATTAAATACCATTTGGAGGCATTTAATGTTAGAGCAAAAACGGCTGATTTTCGACAAAAGAGATAACACCCCCCCATTACGTCATGCTTCAGAAATGTGGAAAATGGTCCGTTTTCAAATGTTTTATTTTTGAACGTCAGTTCACATTTGTAGGTGGATCATCAGTGTTAGAGCTAAAATTAGCATGTTTAAAGTGATTTTCATGCTTCCAGGGGCCCAAAACACAAGATTTATGGAATGGTTAAAAGTGCATGAAAATGGCCAATTTACTCACTCTGAGTTCTCAAATAGGGTTTCTTCACCCCGGGAAGTTATTTAAATACCATTTGGAGGCATTTAATGTGCGAGCAAAAACGGCTGATTTTCGACAAAAGAGATAACACCCCCCCATTACGTCATGCTTCAGAAATGTGGAAAATGGTCCGTTTTCAAATGTTTTATTTTTGAACGTCAGTTCACATTTGTAGGTGGATCATCAGTGTTAGAGCTAAAATTAGCATGTTTAAAGTGATTTTCATGCTTCCAGGGGCCCAAAACACAAGATTTATGGAATGGTTAAAAGTGCATGAAAATGGCCAATTTACTCACTCTGAGTTCTCAAAAAGGGTTTCTTCACCCCGGGAAGTTAATTAAATACCATTTGGAGGCATTTAATGTTCGAGCAAAAACGGCTGATTTTCGACAAAAGAGATAACACCCCCCCATTACGTCATGCTTCAGAAATGTGGAAAATGGTCCGTTTTCAAATGTTTTATTTTTGAACGTCAGTTCACATTTGTAGGTGGATCATCAGTGTTAGAGCTAAAATTAGCATGTTTAAAGTGATTTTCATGCTTCCAGGGGCTCGGGAAGTGAAATAAATACCATTTGGAGGCATTTAATGTTCGAGCAAAAACGGCTGATTTTCGACAAAAGAGATAACACCCCCCCATTACGTCATGCTTCAGAAATGTGGAAAATGGTCCGTTTTCAAATGTTTTATTTTTGAACGTCAGTTCACATTTGTAGGTGGATCATCAGTGTTAGAGCTAAAATTAGCATGTTTAAAGTGATTTTCATGCTTCCAGGGGCTCGGGAAGTGAAATAAATACCATTTGGAGGCATTTAATGTTCGAGCAAAAAAGGCTGATTTTCCACAAAAGAGATAACACCCCCCCATTACGTCATGCTTCAGAAATGTGGAAAATGGTCCGTTTTCAAATGTTTTATTTTTGAACGTCAGTTCACATTTGTAGGTGGATCATCAGTGTTAGAGCTAAAATTAGCATGTTTAAAGTGATTTTCATGCTTCCAGGGGCTCGGGAAGTTAATTAAATACCATTTGGAGGCATTTAATGTTCGAGCAAAAACGGCTGATTTTCGACAAAAGAGATAACACCCCCCCATTACGTCATGCTTCAGAAATGTGGAAAATGGTCCGTTTTCAAATGTTTTATTTTTGAACGTCAGTTCACATTTGTAGGTGGATCATCAGTGTTAGAGCTAAAATTAGCATGTTTAAAGTGATTTTCATGCTTCCAGGGTCTCGGGAAGTGAAATAAATACCATTTGGAGGCATTTAATGTTCGAGCAAAAAAGGCTGATTTTCCACAAAAGAGATAACACCCCCCCATTACGTCATGCTTCAGAAATGTGGAAAATGGTCCGTTTTCAAATGTTTTATTTTTGAACGTCAGTTCACATTTGTAGGTGGATCATCAGTGTTAGAGCTAAAACTAGCATGTTTAAAGTGATTTTCATGCTTCCAGGGGCTCGGGAAGTGAAATAAATACCATTTGGAGGCATTTAATGTTCGAGCAAAAACGGCTGATTTTCCACAAAAGAGATAACACCCCCCCATTACGTCATGCTTCAGAAATGTGGAAAATGGTCCGTTTTCAAATGTTTTATTTTTGAACGTCAGTTCACATTTGTAGGTGGATCATCAGTGTTAGAGCTAAAATTAGCATGTTTAAAGTGATTTTCATGCTTCCAGGGGCTCGGGAAGTGAAATAAATACCATTTGGAGGCATTTAATGTTCGAGCAAAAACGGCTGATTTTCGACAAAAGAGATAACACCCCCCCATTACGTCATGCTTCAGAAATGTGGAAAATGGTCCGTTTTCAAATGTTTTATTTTTGAACGTCAGTTCACATTTGCAGGTGGATCATCAGTGTTAGAGCTAAAATTAGCATGTTTAAAGTGATTTTCATGCTTCCAGGGTCTCGGGAAGTGAAATAAATACCATTTGGAGGCATTTAATGTTCGAGCAAAAACGGCTGATTTTCGACAAAAGAGATAACTCCCCCCCATTACGTCATGCTTCAGAAATGTGGAAAATGGTCCGTTTTCAAATGTTTTATTTTTGAACGTCAGTTCACATTTGTAGGTGGATCATCAGTGTTAGAGCTAAAATTAGCATGTTTAAAGTGATTTTCATGCTTCCAGGGGCTCGGGAAGTGAAATAAATACCATTTGGAGGCATTTAATGTTCGAGCAAAAACTGCTGATTTTCGACAAAAGAGATAACACCCCCCCATTACGTCATGCTTCAGAAATGTGGAAAATGGTCCGTTTTCAAATGTTTTATTTTTGAACGTCAGTTCACATTTGTAGGTGGATCATCAGTGTTAGAGCTAAAATTAGCATGTTTAAAGTGATTTTCATGCTTCCAGGGGCTCGGGAAGTGAAATAAATACCATTTGGAGGCATTTAATGTTCGAGCAAAAAAGGCTGATTTTCCACAAAAGAGATAACACCCCCCCATTACTTCATGCTTCAGAAATGTGGAAAATGGTCCATTTTCAAATGTTTTATTTTTGAACGTCAGTTCACATTTGTAGGTGGATCATCAGTGTTAGAGCTAAAATTAGCATGTTTAAAGTGATTTTCATGCTTCCAGGGGCTCGGGAAGTTAATTAAATACCATTTGGAGGCATTTAATGTTCGAGCAAAAACGGCTGATTTTCGACAAAAGAGATAACACCCCCCCATTACGTCATGCTTCAGAAATGTGGAAAATGGTCCGTTTTCAAATGTTTTATTTTTGAACGTCAGTTCACATTTGTAGGTGGATCATCAGTGTTAGAGCTAAAATTAGCATGTTTAAAGTGATTTTCATGCTTCCAGGGGCTCGGGAAGTGAAATAAATACCATTTGGAGGCATTTAATGTTCGAGCAAAAACGGCTGATTTTCCACAAAAGAGATAACACCCCCCCATTACGTCATGCTTCAGAAATGTGGAAAATGGTCCGTTTTCAAATGTTTTATTTTTGAACGTCAGTTCACATTTGTAGGTGGATCATCAGTGTTAGAGCTAAAATTAGCATGTTTAAAGTGATTTTCATGCTTCCAGGGGCTCGGGAAGTGAAATAAATACCATTTGGAGGCATTTAATGTTCGAGCAAAAACGGCTGATTTTCGACAAAAGAGATAACACCCCCCCATTACGTCATGCTTCAGAAATGTGGAAAATGGTCCGTTTTCAAATGTTTCATTTTTGAACGTCATTTCACATTTGCAGGTGGATCATCAGTGTTAGAGCTAAAATTAGCATGTTTAAAGTGATTTTCATGCTTCCAGGGTCTCGGGAAGTGAAATAAATACCATTTGGAGGCATTTAATGTTCGAGCAAAAACGGCTGATTTTCGACAAAAGAGATAACTCCCCCCCATTACGTCATGCTTCAGAAATGTGGAAAATGGTCCGTTTTCAAATGTTTTATTTTTGAACGTCAGTTCACATTTGTAGGTGGATCATCAGTGTTAGAGCTAAAATTAGCATGTTTAAAGTGATTTTCATGCTTCCAGGGGCTCGGGAAGTGAAATAAATACCATTTGGAGGCATTTAATGTTCGAGCAAAAAAGGCTGATTTTCCACAAAAGAGATAACACCCCCCCATTACGTCATGCTTCAGAAATGTGGAAAATGGTCCGTTTTCAAATGTTTTATTTTTGAACGTCAGTTCACATTTGTAGGTGGATCATCAGTGTTAGAGCTAAAAATTAGCATGTTTAAAGTGATTTTCATGCTTCCAGGGGCTCGGGAAGTTAATTAAATACCATTTGGAGGCATTTAATGTTCGAGCAAAAACGGCTGATTTTCGACAAAAGAGATAACACCCCCCCATTACGTCATGCTTCAGAAATGTGGAAAATGGTCCGTTTTCAAATGTTTTATTTTTGAACGTCAGTTCACATTTGTAGGTGGATCATCAGTGTTAGAGCTAAAATTAGCATGTTTAAAGTGATTTTCATGCTTCCAGGGGCTCGGGAAGTTAATTAAATACCATTTGGAGGCATTTAATGTTCGAGCAAAAACGGCTGATTTTCGACAAAAGAGATAACACCCCCCCATTACGTCATGCTTCAGAAATTTGGAAAATGGTCCGTTTTCAAATGTTTTATTTTTGAACGTCAGTTCACATTTGTAGGTGGATCATCAGTGTTAGAGCTAAAATTAGCATGTTTAAAGTGATTTTCATGCTTCCAGGGGCTCGGGAAGTTAATTAAATACCATTTGGAGGCATTTAATGTTCGAGCAAAAACGGCTGATTTTCTACAAAAGAGATAACACCCCCCCATTACGTCATGCTTCAGAAATGTGGAAAATGGTCCGTTTTCAAATGTTTTATTTTTGAACGTCAGTTCACATTTGTAGGTGGATCATCAGTGTTAGAGCTAAAATTAGCATGTTTAAAGTGATTTTCATGCTTCCAGGGGCTCGGGAAGTGAAATAAATACCATTTGGAGGCATTTAATGTTCGAGCAAAAACGGCTGATTTTCGACAAAAGAGATAACACCCCCCCATTACGTCATGCTTCAGAAATGTGGAAAATGGTCCGTTTTCAAATGTTTTATTTTTGAACGTCAGTTCACATTTGTAGGTGGATCATCAGTGTTACAGCTAAAATTAGCATGTTTAAAGTGATTTTCATGCTTCCAGGGGCTCGGGAAGTTAATTAAATACCATTTGGAGGCATTTAATGTTCGAGCAAAAACGGCTGATTTTCGACAAAAGAGATAACACCCCCCCATTACGTCATGCTTCAGAAATGTGGAAAATGGTCCGTTTTCAAATGTTTTATTTTTGAACGTCAGTTCACATTTGTAGGTGGATCATCAGTGTTAGAGCTAAAATTAGCATGTTTAAAGTGATTTTCATGCTTCCAGGGGCTCGGGAAGTGAAATAAATACCATTTGGAGGCATTTAATGTTCGAGCAAAAACGGCTGATTTTCGACAAAAGAGATAACACCCCCCCATTACGTCATGCTTCAGAAATGTGGAAAATGGTCCGTTTTCAAATGTTTTATTTTTGAACGTCAGTTCACATTTGTAGGTGGATCATCAGTGTTAGAGCTAAAATTAGCATGTTTAAAGTGATTTTCATGCTTCCAGGGGCTCGGGAAGTTAATTAAATACCATTTGGAGGCATTTAATGTTCGAGCAAAAACGGCTGATTTTCGACAAAAGAGATAACACCCCCCCATTACGTCATGCTTCAGAAATGTGGAAAATGGTCCGTTTTCAAATGTTTTATTTTTGAACGTCAGTTCACATTTGTAGGTGGATCATCAGTGTTAGAGCTAAAATTAGCATGTTTAAAGTTATTTTCATTTTTCCAGGGGCCCAAAACACAAGATTTATGGAATGGTTAAAAGTGCATGAAAATGGCCAATTTACTCACTCTGAGTTCTCAAAAAGGGTTTCTTCACCCCGGGAAGTTAATTAAATACCATTTGGAGGCATTTAATGTTAGAGCAAAAACGGCTGATTTTCGACAAAAGAGATAACACCCCCCATTACGTCATGCTTCAGAAATGTGGAAAATGGTCCGTTTTCAAATGTTTTATTTTTGAACGTCAGTTCACATTTGTAGGTGGATCATCAGTGTTAGAGCTAAAATTAGCATGTTTAAAGTGATTTTCATGCTTCCAGGGGCTCGGGAAGTGAAATAAATACCATTTGGAGGCATTTAATGTTCGAGCAAAAACGGCTGATTTTCGACAAAAGAGATAACACCCCCCCATTACGTCATGCTTCAGAAATGTGGAAAATGGTCCGTTTTCAAATGTTTTATTTTTGAACGTCAGTTCACATTTGTAGGTGGATCATCAGTGTTAGAGCTAAAATTAGCATGTTTAAAGTGATTTTCATGCTTCCAGGGGCTCGGGAAGTGAAATAAATACCATTTGGAGGCATTTAATGTTCGAGCAAAAAAGGCTGATTTTCCACAAAAGAGATAACACCCCCCCATTACGTCATGCTTCAGAAATGTGGAAAATGGTCCGTTTTCAAATGTTTTATTTTTGAACGTCAGTTCACATTTGTAGGTGGATCATCAGTGTTAGAGCTAAAATTAGCATGTTTAAAGTGATTTTCATGCTTCCAGGGGCTCGGGAAGTTAATTAAATACCATTTGGAGGCATTTAATGTTCGAGCAAAAATGGCTGATTTTCGACAAAAGAGATAACACCCCCCCATTACGTCATGCTTCAGAAATGTGGAAAATGGTCCGTTTTCAAATGTTTTATTTTTGAACGTCAGTTCACATTTGTAGGTGGATCATCAGTGTTAGAGCTAAAATTAGCATGTTTAAAGTGATTTTCATGCTTCCAGGGGCTCGGGAAGTGAAATAAATACCATTTGGAGGCATTTAATGTTCGAGCAAAAAAGGCTGATTTTCCACAAAAGAGATAACACCCCCCCATTACGTCATGCTTCAGAAATGTGGAAAATGGTCCGTTTTCAAATGTTTTATTTTTGAACGTCAGTTCACATTTGTAGGTGGATCATCAGTGTTAGAGCTAAAATTAGCATGTTTAAAGTGATTTTCATGCTTCCAGGGGCTCGGGAAGTGAAATAAATACCATTTGGAGGCATTTAATGTTCGAGCAAAAACGGCTGATTTTCCACAAAAGAGATAACACCCCCCCATTACGTCATGCTTCAGAAATGTGGAAAATGGTCCGTTTTCAAATGTTTTATTTTTGAAAGTCAGTTCACATTTGTAGGTGGATCATCAGTGTTAGAGCTAAAATTAGCATGTTTAAAGTGATTTTCATGCTTCCAGGGGCTCGGGAAGTGAAATAAATACCATTTGGAGGCATTTAATGTTCGAGCAAAAACGGCTGATTTTCGACAAAAGAGATAACACCCCCCCATTACGTCATGCTTCAGAAATGTGGAAAATGGTCCGTTTTCAAATGTTTTATTTTTGAACGTCAGTTCACATTTGTAGGTGGATCATCAGTGTTAGAGCTAAAATTAGCATGTTTAAAGTGATTTTCATGCTTCCAGGGGCTCGGGAAGTTAATTAAATACCATTTGGAGGCATTTAATGTTCGAGCAAAAACGGCTGATTTTCGACAAAAGAGATAACACCCCCCCATTACGTCATGCTTCAGAAATGTGGAAAATGGTCCGTTTTCAAATGTTTTATTTTTGAACGTCAGTTCACATTTGTAGGTGGATCATCAGTGTTAGAGCTAAAATTAGCATGTTTAAAGTGATTTTCATGCTTCCAGGGGCTCGGGAAGTTAATTAAATACCATTTGGAGGCATTTAATGTTCGAGCAAAAACGGCTGATTTTCGACAAAAGAGATAACACCCCCCCATTACGTCATGCTTCAGAAATGTGGAAAATGGTCCGTTTTCAAATGTTTTATTTTTGAACGTCAGTTCACATTTGTAGGTGGATCATCAGTGTTAGAGCTAAAATTAGCATGTTTAAAGTGATTTTCATGCTTCCAGGGGCCCAAAACACAAGATTTATGGAATGGTTAAAAGTGCATGAAAATGGCCAATTTACTCACTCTGAGTTCTCAAAAAGGGTTTCTTCACCCCAGGAAGTTAATTAAATACCATTTGGAGGCATTTAATGTTAGAGCAAAAACGGCTGATTTTCGACAAAAGAGATAACACCCCCCCATTACGTCATGCTTCAGAAATGTGGAAAATGGTCCGTTTTCAAATGTTTTATTTTTGAACGTCAGTTCACATTTGTAGGTGGATCATCAGTGTTAGAGCTAAAATTAGCATGTTTAAAGTGATTTTCATGCTTCCAGGGGCCCAAAACACAAGATTTATGGAATGGTTAAAAGTGCATGAAAATGGCCAATTTACTCACTCTGAGTTCTCAAATAGGGTTTCTTCACCCCGGGAAGTTATTTAAATACCATTTGGAGGCATTTAATGTGCGAGCAAAAACGGCTGATTTTCGACAAAAGAGATAACACCCCCCCATTACGTCATGCTTCAGAAATGTGGAAAATGGTCCGTTTTCAAATGTTTTATTTTTGAACGTCAGTTCACATTTGTAGGTGGATCATCAGTGTTAGAGCTAAAATTAGCATGTTTAAAGTGATTTTCATGCTTCCAGGGGCCCAAAACACAAGATTTATGGAATGGTTAAAAGTGCATGAAAATGGCCAATTTACTCACTCTGAGTTCTCAAAAAGGGTTTCTTCACCCCGGGAAGTTAATTAAATACCATTTGGAGGCATTTAATGTTCGAGCAAAAACGGCTGATTTTCGACAAAAGAGATAACACCCCCCCATTACGTCATGCTTCAGAAATGTGGAAAATGGTCCGTTTTCAAATGTTTTATTTTTGAACGTCAGTTCACATTTGTAGGTGGATCATCAGTGTTAGAGCTAAAATTAGCATGTTTAAAGTGATTTTCATGCTTCCAGGGGCTCGGGAAGTGAAATAAATACCATTTGGAGGCATTTAATGTTCGAGCAAAAACGGCTGATTTTCGACAAAAGAGATAACACCCCCCCATTACGTCATGCTTCAGAAATGTGGAAAATGGTCCGTTTTCAAATGTTTTATTTTTGAACGTCAGTTCACATTTGTAGGTGGATCATCAGTGTTAGAGCTAAAATTAGCATGTTTAAAGTGATTTTCATGCTTCCAGGGGCTCGGGAAGTGAAATAAATACCATTTGGAGGCATTTAATGTTCGAGCAAAAAAGGCTGATTTTCCACAAAAGAGATAACACCCCCCCATTACGTCATGCTTCAGAAATGTGGAAAATGGTCCGTTTTCAAATGTTTTATTTTTGAACGTCAGTTCACATTTGTAGGTGGATCATCAGTGTTAGAGCTAAAATTAGCATGTTTAAAGTGATTTTCATGCTTCCAGGGGCTCGGGAAGTTAATTAAATACCATTTGGAGGCATTTAATGTTCGAGCAAAAACGGCTGATTTTCGACAAAAGAGATAACACCCCCCCATTACGTCATGCTTCAGAAATGTGGAAAATGGTCCGTTTTCAAATGTTTTATTTTTGAACGTCAGTTCACATTTGTAGGTGGATCATCAGTGTTAGAGCTAAAATTAGCATGTTTAAAGTGATTTTCATGCTTCCAGGGTCTCGGGAAGTGAAATAAATACCATTTGGAGGCATTTAATGTTCGAGCAAAAAAGGCTGATTTTCCACAAAAGAGATAACACCCCCCCATTACGTCATGCTTCAGAAATGTGGAAAATGGTCCGTTTTCAAATGTTTTATTTTTGAACGTCAGTTCACATTTGTAGGTGGATCATCAGTGTTAGAGCTAAAACTAGCATGTTTAAAGTGATTTTCATGCTTCCAGGGGCTCGGGAAGTGAAATAAATACCATTTGGAGGCATTTAATGTTCGAGCAAAAACGGCTGATTTTCCACAAAAGAGATAACACCCCCCCATTACGTCATGCTTCAGAAATGTGGAAAATGGTCCGTTTTCAAATGTTTTATTTTTGAACGTCAGTTCACATTTGTAGGTGGATCATCAGTGTTAGAGCTAAAATTAGCATGTTTAAAGTGATTTTCATGCTTCCAGGGGCTCGGGAAGTGAAATAAATACCATTTGGAGGCATTTAATGTTCGAGCAAAAACGGCTGATTTTCGACAAAAGAGATAACACCCCCCCATTACGTCATGCTTCAGAAATGTGGAAAATGGTCCGTTTTCAAATGTTTTATTTTTGAACGTCAGTTCACATTTGCAGGTGGATCATCAGTGTTAGAGCTAAAATTAGCATGTTTAAAGTGATTTTCATGCTTCCAGGGTCTCGGGAAGTGAAATAAATACCATTTGGAGGCATTTAATGTTCGAGCAAAAACGGCTGATTTTCGACAAAAGAGATAACTCCCCCCCATTACGTCATGCTTCAGAAATGTGGAAAATGGTCCGTTTTCAAATGTTTTATTTTTGAACGTCAGTTCACATTTGTAGGTGGATCATCAGTGTTAGAGCTAAAATTAGCATGTTTAAAGTGATTTTCATGCTTCCAGGGGCTCGGGAAGTGAAATAAATACCATTTGGAGGCATTTAATGTTCGAGCAAAAACTGCTGATTTTCGACAAAAGAGATAACACCCCCCCATTACGTCATGCTTCAGAAATGTGGAAAATGGTCCGTTTTCAAATGTTTTATTTTTGAACGTCAGTTCACATTTGTAGGTGGATCATCAGTGTTAGAGCTAAAATTAGCATGTTTAAAGTGATTTTCATGCTTCCAGGGGCTCGGGAAGTGAAATAAATACCATTTGGAGGCATTTAATGTTCGAGCAAAAAAGGCTGATTTTCCACAAAAGAGATAACACCCCCCCATTACTTCATGCTTCAGAAATGTGGAAAATGGTCCATTTTCAAATGTTTTATTTTTGAACGTCAGTTCACATTTGTAGGTGGATCATCAGTGTTAGAGCTAAAATTAGCATGTTTAAAGTGATTTTCATGCTTCCAGGGGCTCGGGAAGTTAATTAAATACCATTTGGAGGCATTTAATGTTCGAGCAAAAACGGCTGATTTTCGACAAAAGAGATAACACCCCCCCATTACGTCATGCTTCAGAAATGTGGAAAATGGTCCGTTTTCAAATGTTTTATTTTTGAACGTCAGTTCACATTTGTAGGTGGATCATCAGTGTTAGAGCTAAAATTAGCATGTTTAAAGTGATTTTCATGCTTCCAGGGGCTCGGGAAGTGAAATAAATACCATTTGGAGGCATTTAATGTTCGAGCAAAAACGGCTGATTTTCCACAAAAGAGATAACACCCCCCCATTACGTCATGCTTCAGAAATGTGGAAAATGGTCCGTTTTCAAATGTTTTATTTTTGAACGTCAGTTCACATTTGTAGGTGGATCATCAGTGTTAGAGCTAAAATTAGCATGTTTAAAGTGATTTTCATGCTTCCAGGGGCTCGGGAAGTGAAATAAATACCATTTGGAGGCATTTAATGTTCGAGCAAAAACGGCTGATTTTCGACAAAAGAGATAACACCCCCCCATTACGTCATGCTTCAGAAATGTGGAAAATGGTCCGTTTTCAAATGTTTCATTTTTGAACGTCATTTCACATTTGCAGGTGGATCATCAGTGTTAGAGCTAAAATTAGCATGTTTAAAGTGATTTTCATGCTTCCAGGGTCTCGGGAAGTGAAATAAATACCATTTGGAGGCATTTAATGTTCGAGCAAAAACGGCTGATTTTCGACAAAAGAGATAACTCCCCCCCATTACGTCATGCTTCAGAAATGTGGAAAATGGTCCGTTTTCAAATGTTTTATTTTTGAACGTCAGTTCACATTTGTAGGTGGATCATCAGTGTTAGAGCTAAAATTAGCATGTTTAAAGTGATTTTCATGCTTCCAGGGGCTCGGGAAGTGAAATAAATACCATTTGGAGGCATTTAATGTTCGAGCAAAAAAGGCTGATTTTCCACAAAAGAGATAACACCCCCCCATTACGTCATGCTTCAGAAATGTGGAAAATGGTCCGTTTTCAAATGTTTTATTTTTGAACGTCAGTTCACATTTGTAGGTGGATCATCAGTGTTAGAGCTAAAAATTAGCATGTTTAAAGTGATTTTCATGCTTCCAGGGGCTCGGGAAGTTAATTAAATACCATTTGGAGGCATTTAATGTTCGAGCAAAAACGGCTGATTTTCGACAAAAGAGATAACACCCCCCCATTACGTCATGCTTCAGAAATGTGGAAAATGGTCCGTTTTCAAATGTTTTATTTTTGAACGTCAGTTCACATTTGTAGGTGGATCATCAGTGTTAGAGCTAAAATTAGCATGTTTAAAGTGATTTTCATGCTTCCAGGGGCTCGGGAAGTTAATTAAATACCATTTGGAGGCATTTAATGTTCGAGCAAAAACGGCTGATTTTCGACAAAAGAGATAACACCCCCCCATTACGTCATGCTTCAGAAATTTGGAAAATGGTCCGTTTTCAAATGTTTTATTTTTGAACGTCAGTTCACATTTGTAGGTGGATCATCAGTGTTAGAGCTAAAATTAGCATGTTTAAAGTGATTTTCATGCTTCCAGGGGCTCGGGAAGTTAATTAAATACCATTTGGAGGCATTTAATGTTCGAGCAAAAACGGCTGATTTTCTACAAAAGAGATAACACCCCCCCATTACGTCATGCTTCAGAAATGTGGAAAATGGTCCGTTTTCAAATGTTTTATTTTTGAACGTCAGTTCACATTTGTAGGTGGATCATCAGTGTTAGAGCTAAAATTAGCATGTTTAAAGTGATTTTCATGCTTCCAGGGGCTCGGGAAGTGAAATAAATACCATTTGGAGGCATTTAATGTTCGAGCAAAAACGGCTGATTTTCGACAAAAGAGATAACACCCCCCCATTACGTCATGCTTCAGAAATGTGGAAAATGGTCCGTTTTCAAATGTTTTATTTTTGAACGTCAGTTCACATTTGTAGGTGGATCATCAGTGTTACAGCTAAAATTAGCATGTTTAAAGTGATTTTCATGCTTCCAGGGGCTCGGGAAGTTAATTAAATACCATTTGGAGGCATTTAATGTTCGAGCAAAAACGGCTGATTTTCGACAAAAGAGATAACACCCCCCCATTACGTCATGCTTCAGAAATGTGGAAAATGGTCCGTTTTCAAATGTTTTATTTTTGAACGTCAGTTCACATTTGTAGGTGGATCATCAGTGTTAGAGCTAAAATTAGCATGTTTAAAGTGATTTTCATGCTTCCAGGGGCTCGGGAAGTGAAATAAATACCATTTGGAGGCATTTAATGTTCGAGCAAAAACGGCTGATTTTCGACAAAAGAGATAACACCCCCCCATTACGTCATGCTTCAGAAATGTGGAAAATGGTCCGTTTTCAAATGTTTTATTTTTGAACGTCAGTTCACATTTGTAGGTGGATCATCAGTGTTAGAGCTAAAATTAGCATGTTTAAAGTGATTTTCATGCTTCCAGGGGCTCGGGAAGTTAATTAAATACCATTTGGAGGCATTTAATGTTCGAGCAAAAACGGCTGATTTTCGACAAAAGAGATAACACCCCCCCATTACGTCATGCTTCAGAAATGTGGAAAATGGTCCGTTTTCAAATGTTTTATTTTTGAACGTCAGTTCACATTTGTAGGTGGATCATCAGTGTTAGAGCTAAAATTAGCATGTTTAAAGTTATTTTCATTTTTCCAGGGGCCCAAAACACAAGATTTATGGAATGGTTAAAAGTGCATGAAAATGGCCAATTTACTCACTCTGAGTTCTCAAAAAGGGTTTCTTCACCCCGGGAAGTTAATTAAATACCATTTGGAGGATTTTAATGTTCGAGCAAAAACGGCTGATTTTCGACGAAAGAGCTAACACCCCCCCATTACGTCATGCTTTAGAAATGTGGAAAATGGTCCGTTTTCAAATGTTTTATTTTTGAACGTCAGTTCACATTTGTAGGTGGATCATAAGTGTTAGAGCTAAAATTAGCATGTTTAAAGTGATTTTCATGCTTCCAGGGGCCCAAAACACAAGATTTATGGAATGGTTAAAAGTGCATGAAAATGGCCAATTTACTCACTCTGAGTTCTCAAAAGGGTTTCTTCACCCCAGGAAGTTAATTAAATACCATTTGGAGGCATTTAATGTTAGAGCAAAAACGGCTGATTTTCGACAAAAGAGATAACACCCCCCCATTACGTCATGCTTCAGAAATGTGGAAAATGGTCCGTTTTCAAATGTTTTATTTTTGAACGTCAGTTCACATTTGTAGGTGGATCATCAGTGTTAGAGCTAAAATTAGCATGTTTAAAGTGATTTTCATGCTTCCAGGGGCCCAAAACACAAGATTTATGGAATGGTTAAAAGTGCATGAAAATGGCCAATTTACTCACTCTGAGTTCTCAAAAAGGTTTTCTTCACCCCGGGAAGTTATTTAAATACCATTTGGAGGCATTTAATGTTCGAGCAAAAACGGCTGATTTTCGACAAAAGAGATAACACCCCCCCATTACGTCATGCTTCAGAAATGTGGAAAATGGTCCGTTTTCAAATGTTTTATTTTTGAACGTCAGTTCACATTTGTAGGTGGATCATCAGTGTTAGAGCTAAAATTAGCATGTTTAAAGTGATTTTCATGCTTCCAGGGGCCCAAAACACAAGATTTATGGAATGGTTAAAAGTGCATGAAAATGGCCAATTTACTCACTCTGAGTTCTCAAAAAGGGTTTCTTCACCCCGGGAAGTTAATTAAATACCATTTGGAGGCATTTAATGTTCGAGCAAAAACGGCTGATTTTCGACAAAAGAGATAACACCCCCCCATTACGTCATGCTTCAGAAATGTGGAAAATGGTCCGTTTTCAAATGTTTTATTTTTGAACGTCAGTTCACATTTGTAGGTGGATCATCAGTGTTAGAGCTAAAATTAGCATGTTTAAAGTGATTTTCATGCTTCCAGGGGCTCGGGAAGTGAAATAAATACCATTTGGAGGCATTTAATGTTCGAGCAAAAACGGCTGATTTTCGACAAAAGAGATAACACCCCCCCATTACGTCATGCTTCAGAAATGTGGAAAATGGTCCGTTTTCAAATGTTTTATTTTTGAACGTCAGTTCACATTTGTAGGTGGATCATCAGTGTTAGAGCTAAAATTAGCATGTTTAAAGTGATTTTCATGCTTCCAGGGGCTCGGGAAGTGAAATAAATACCATTTGGAGGCATTTAATGTTCGAGCAAAAACGGCTGATTTTCGACAAAAGAGATAACACCCCCCCATTACGGTCATGCTTCAGAAATGTGGAAAATGGTCCGTTTCAAATGTTTTATTTTTGAACGTCAGTTCACATTTGTAGGTGGATCATCAGTGTTAGAGCTAAAATTAGCATGTTTAAAGTGATTTTCATGCTTCCAGGAGCTCGGGAAGTGAAATAAATACCATTTGGAGGCATTTAATGTTCGAGCAAAAACGGCTGATTTTCGACAAAAGAGATAACACCCCCCCATTACGTCATGCTTCAGAAATGTGGAAAATGGTCCGTTTTCAAATGTTTTATTTTTGAACGTCAGTTCACATTTGTAGGTGGATCATCAGTGTTAGAGCTAAAATTAGCATGTTTAAAGTGATTTTCATGCTTCCAGGGGCTCGGGAAGTGAAATAAATACCATTTGGAGGCATTTAATGTTCGAGCAAAAAAGGCTGATTTTCCACAAAAGAGATAACACCCCCCCATTACGTCATGCTTCAGAAATGTGGAAAATGGTCCGTTTTCAAATGTTTTATTTTTGAACGTCAGTTCACATTTGTAGGTGGATCATCAGTGTTAGAGCTAAAATTAGCATGTTTAAAGTGATTTTCATGCTTCCAGGGGCTCGGGAAGTTAATTAAATACCATTTGGAGGCATTTAATGTTCGAGCAAAAATGGCTGATTTTCGACAAAAGAGATAACACCCCCCCATTACGTCATGCTTCAGAAATGTGGAAAATGGTCAGTTTTCAAATGTTTTATTTTTGAACGTCAGTTCACATTCGTAGGTGGATCATCAGTGTTAGAGCTAAAATTAGCATGTTTAAAGTGATTTTCATGCTTCCAGGGGCTCGGGAAGTGAAATAAATACCATTTGGAGGCATTTAATGTTCGAGCAAAAAAGGCTGATTTTCCACAAAAGAGATAACACCCCCCCATTATGTCATGCTTCAGAAATGTGGAAAATGGTCCGTTTTCAAATGTTTTATTTTTGAAAGTCAGTTCACATTTGTAGGTGGATCATCAGTGTTAGAGCTAAAATTAGCATGTTTAAAGTGATTTTCATGCTTCCAGGGGCTCGGGAAGTGAAATAAATACCATTTGGAGGCATTTAATGTTCGAGCAAAAACGGCTGATTTTCGACAAAAGAGATAACACCCCCCCATTACGTCATGCTTCAGAAATGTGGAAAATGGTCCGTTTTCAAATGTTTTATTTTTGAACGTCAGTTCACATTTGTAGGTGGATCATCAGTGTTAGAGCTAAAATTAGCATGTTTAAAGTGATTTTCATGCTTCCAGGGGCTCGGGAAGTTAATTAAATACCATTTGGAGGCATTTAATGTTCGAGCAAAAACGGCTGATTTTCGACAAAAGAGATAACACCCCCCCATTACGTCATGCTTCAGAAATGTGGAAAATTGTCCGTTTTTAAATGTTTTATTTTTGAACGTCAGTTCACATTTGTAGGTGGATCATCAGTGTTAGAGCTAAAATTAGCATGTTTAAAGTGATTTTCATGCTTCCAGGGGCCCAAAACACAAGATTTATGGAATGGTTAAAAGTGCATGAAAATGGCCAATTTACTCACTCTGAGTTCTCAAAAAGGGTTTCTTCACCCCAGGAAGTTAATTAAATACCATTTGGAGGCATTTAATGTTAGAGCAAAAACGGCTGATTTTCGACAAAAGAGATAACACCCCCCCATTACGTCATGCTTCAGAAATGTGGAAAATGGTCCGTTTTCAAATGTTTTATTTTTGAACGTCAGTTCACATTTGTAGGTGGATCATCAGTGTTAGAGCTAAAATTAGCATGTTTAAAGTGATTTTCATGCTTCCAGGGGCCCAAAACACAAGATTTATGGAATGGTTAAAAGTGCATGAAAATGGCCAATTTACTCACTCTGAGTTCTCAAATAGGGTTTCTTCACCCCGGGAAGTTATTTAAATACCATTTGGAGGCATTTAATGTTCGAGCAAAAACGGCTGATTTTCGACAAAAGAGATAACACCCCCCCATTACGTCATGCTTCAGAAATGTGGAAAATGGTCCGTTTTCAAATGTTTTATTTTTGAACGTCAGTTCACATTTGTAGGTGGATCATCAGTGTTAGAGCTAAAATTAGCATGTTTAAAGTGATTTTCATGCTTCCAGGGGCCCAAAACACAAGATTTATGGAATGGTTAAAAGTGCATGAAAATGGCCAATTTACTCACTCTGAGTTCTCAAAAAGGGTTTCTTCACCCCGGGAAGTTAATTAAATACCATTTGGAGGCATTTAATGTTCGAGCAAAAACGGCTGATTTTCGACAAAAGAGATAACACCCCCCCATTACGTCATGCTTCAGAAATGTGGAAAATGGTCCGTTTTCAAATGTTTTATTTTTGAACGTCAGTTCACATTTGTAGGTGGATCATCAGTGTTAGAGCTAAAATTAGCATGTTTAAAGTGATTTTCATGCTTCCAGGGGCTCGGGAAGTGAAATAAATACCATTTGGAGGCATTTAATGTTCGAGCAAAAAAGGCTGATTTTCCACAAAAGAGATAACACCCCCCCATTACGTCATGCTTCAGAAATGTGGAAAATGGTCCGTTTTCAAATGTTTTATTTTTGAACGTCAGTTCACATTTGTAGGTGGATCATCAGTGTTAGAGCTAAAATTAGCATGTTTAAAGTGATTTTCATGCTTCCAGGGGCTCGGGAAGTTAATTAAATACCATTTGGAGGCATTTAATGTTCGAGCAAAAATGGCTGATTTTCGACAAAAGAGATAACACCCCCCCATTACGTCATACTTCAGAAATGTGGAAAATGGTCCGTTTTCAAATGTTTTATTTTTGAACGTCAGTTCACATTTGTAGGTGGATCATCAGTGTTAGAGCTAAAATTAGCATGTTTAAAGTGATTTTCATGCTTCCAGGGGCTCGGGAAGTGAAATAAATACCATTTGGAGGCATTTAATGTTCGAGCAAAAACGGCTGATTTTCCACAAAAGAGATAACACCCCCCCATTACGTCATGCTTCAGAAATGTGGAAAATGGTCCGTTTTCAAATGTTTTATTTTTGAAAGTCAGTTCACATTTGTAGGTAGGTGGATCATCAGTGTTAGAGCTAAAATTAGCATGTTTAAAGTGATTTTCATGCTTCCAGGGGCTCGGGAAGTGAAATAAATACCATTTGGAGGCATTTAATGTTCGAGCAAAAACGGCTGATTTTCGACAAAAGAGATAATACCCCCCCATTACGTCATGCTTCAGAAATGTGGAAAATGGTCCGTTTTCAAATGTTTTATTTTTGAACGTCAGTTCACATTTGTAGGTGGATCATCAGTGTTAGAGCTAAAATTAGCATGTTTAAAGTGATTTTCATGCTTCCAGGGGCTCGGGAAGTTAATTAAATACCATTTGGAGGCATTTAATGTTCGAGCAAAAACGGCTGATTTTCGACAAAAGAGATAACACCCCCCCATTACGTCATGCTTCAGAAATGTGGAAAATGGTCCGTTTTCAAATGTTTTATTTTTGAACGTCAGTTCACATTTGTAGGTGGATCATCAGTGTTAGAGCTAAAATTAGCATGTTTAAAGTGATTTTCATGCTTCCAGGGGCCCAAAACACAAGATTTATGGAATGGTTAAAAGTGCATGAAAATGGCCAATTTACTCACTCTGAGTTCTCAAAAAGGGTTTCTTCACCCCGGGAAGTTATTTAAATACCATTTGGAGGCATTTAATGTTCGAGCAAAAACGGCTGATTTTCGACAAAAGAGATAACACCCCCCCATTACGTCATGCTTCAGAAATGTGGAAAATGGTCCGTTTTCAAATGTTTTATTTTTGAACGTCAGTTCACATTTGTAGGTGGATCATCAGTGTTAGAGCTAAAATTAGCATGTTTAAAGTGATTTTCATGCTTCCAGGGGCCCAAAACACAAGATTTATGGAATGGTTAAAAGTGCATGAAAATGGCCAATTTACTCACTCTGAGTTCTCAAAAAGGGTTTCTTCACCCCGGGAAGTTAATTAAATACCATTTGGAGGCATTTAATGTTCGAGCAAAAACGGCTGATTTTCGACAAAAGAGATAACACCCCCCCATTACGTCATGCTTCAGAAATGTGGAAAATGGTCCGTTTTCAAATGTTTTATTTTTGAACGTCAGTTCACATTTGTAGGTGGATCATCAGTGTTAGAGCTAAAATTAGCATGTTTAAAGTGATTTTCATGCTTCCAGGGGCTCGGGAAGTGAAATAAATACCATTTGGAGGCATTTAATGTTCGAGCAAAAACGGCTGATTTTCGACAAAAGAGATAACACCCCCCCATTACGTCATGCTTCAGAAATGTGGAAAATGGTCCGTTTTCAAATGTTTTATTTTTGAACGTCAGTTCACATTTGTAGGTGGATCATCAGTGTTAGAGCTAAAATTAGCATGTTTAAAGTGATTTTCATGCTTCCAGGGGCTCGGGAAGTGAAATAAATACCATTTGGAGGCATTTAATGTTCGAGCAAAAACGGCTGATTTTCGACAAAAGAGATAACACCCCCCCATTACGTCATGCTTCAGAAATGTGGAAAATGGTCCGTTTTCAAATGTTTTATTTTTGAACGTCAGTTCACATTTGTAGGTGGATCATCAGTGTTAGAGCTAAAATTAGCATGTTTAAAGTGATTTTCATGCTTCCAGGGGCTCGGGAAGTTAATTAAATACCATTTGGAGGCATTTAATGTTCGAGCAAAAACGGCTGATTTTCGACAAAAGAGATAACACCCCCCCATTACGTCATGCTTCAGAAATGTGGAAAATGGTCCGTTTTCAAATGTTTTATTTTTGAACGTCAGTTCACATTTGTAGGTGGATCATCAGTGTTAGAGCTAAAATTAGCATGTTTAAAGTGATTTTCATGCTTCCAGGGGCTCGGGAAGTGAAATAAATACCATTTGGAGGCATTTAATGTTCGAGCAAAAAAGGCTGATTTTCCACAAAAGAGATAACACCCCCCCATTACGTCATGCTTCAGAAATGTGGAAAATGGTCCGTTTTCAAATGTTTTATTTTTGAACGTCAGTTCACATTTGTAGGTGGATCATCAGTGTTAGAGCTAAAATTAGCATGTTTAAAGTGATTTTCATGCTTCCAGGGGCTCGGGAAGTGAAATAAATACCATTTGGAGGCATTTAATGTTCGAGCAAAAACGGCTGATTTTCCACAAAAGAGATAACACCCCCCCATTACGTCATGCTTCAGAAATGTGGAAAATGGTCCGTTTTCAAATGTTTTATTTTTGAAAGTCAGTTCACATTTGTAGGTGGATCATCAGTGTTAGAGCTAAAATTAGCATGTTTAAAGTGATTTTCATGCTTCCAGGGGCTCGGGAAGTGAAATAAATACCATTTGGAGGCATTTAATGTTCGAGCAAAAACGGCTGATTTTCGACAAAAGAGATAACACCCCCCCATTACGTCATGCTTCAGAAATGTGGAAAATGGTCCGTTTTCAAATGTTTTATTTTTGAACGTCAGTTCACATTTGTAGGTGGATCATCAGTGTTAGAGCTAAAATTAGCATGTTTAAAGTGATTTTCATGCTTCCAGGGGCTCGGGAAGTTAATTAAATACCATTTGGAGGCATTTAATGTTCGAGCAAAAACGGCTGATTTTCGACAAAAGAGATAACACCCCCCCATTACGTCATGCTTCAGAAATGTGGAAAATGGTCCGTTTTCAAATGTTTTATTTTTGAACGTCAGTTCACATTTGTAGGTGGATCATCAGTGTTAGAGCTAAAATTAGCATGTTTAAAGTGATTTTCATGCTTCCAGGGGCTCGGGAAGTTAATTAAATACCATTTGGAGGCATTTAATGTTCGAGCAAAAACGGCTGATTTTCGACAAAAGAGATAACACCCCCCCATTACGTCATGCTTCAGAAATGTGGAAAATGGTCCGTTTTCAAATGTTTTATTTTTGAACGTCAGTTCACATTTGTAGGTGGATCATCAGTGTTAGAGCTAAAATTAGCATGTTTAAAGTGATTTTCATGCTTCCAGGGGCCCAAAACACAAGATTTATGGAATGGTTAAAAGTGCATGAAAATGGCCAATTTACTCACTCTGAGTTCTCAAAAAGGGTTTCTTCACCCCAGGAAGTTAATTAAATACCATTTGGAGGCATTTAATGTTAGAGCAAAAACGGCTGATTTTCGACAAAAGAGATAACACCCCCCCATTACGTCATGCTTCAGAAATGTGGAAAATGGTCCGTTTTCAAATGTTTTATTTTTGAACGTCAGTTCACATTTGTAGGTGGATCATCAGTGTTAGAGCTAAAATTAGCATGTTTAAAGTGATTTTCATGCTTCCAGGGGCCCAAAACACAAGATTTATGGAATGGTTAAAAGTGCATGAAAATGGCCAATTTACTCACTCTGAGTTCTCAAATAGGGTTTCTTCACCCCGGGAAGTTATTTAAATACCATTTGGAGGCATTTAATGTTCGAGCAAAAACGGCTGATTTTCGACAAAAGAGATAACACCCCCCCATTACGTCATGCTTCAGAAATGTGGAAAATGGTCCGTTTTCAAATGTTTTATTTTTGAACGTCAGTTCACATTTGTAGGTGGATCATCAGTGTTAGAGCTAAAATTAGCATGTTTAAAGTGATTTTCATGCTTCCAGGGGCCCAAAACACAAGATTTATGGAATGGTTAAAAGTGCATGAAAATGGCCAATTTACTCACTCTGAGTTCTCAAAAAGGGTTTCTTCACCCCGGGAAGTTAATTAAATACCATTTGGAGGCATTTAATGTTCGAGCAAAAACGGCTGATTTTCGACAAAAGAGATAACACCCCCCCATTACGTCATGCTTCAGAAATGTGGAAAATGGTCCGTTTTCAAATGTTTTATTTTTGAACGTCAGTTCACATTTGTAGGTGGATCATCAGTGTTAGAGCTAAAATTAGCATGTTTAAAGTGATTTTCATGCTTCCAGGGGCTCGGGAAGTGAAATAAATACCATTTGGAGGCATTTAATGTTCGAGCAAAAACGGCTGATTTTCGACAAAAGAGATAACACCCCCCCATTACGTCATGCTTCAGAAATGTGGAAAATGGTCCGTTTTCAAATGTTTTATTTTTGAACGTCAGTTCACATTTGTAGGTGGATCATCAGTGTTAGAGCTAAAATTAGCATGTTTAAAGTGATTTTCATGCTTCCAGGGGCTCGGGAAGTGAAATAAATACCATTTGGAGGCATTTAATGTTCGAGCAAAAAAGGCTGATTTTCCACAAAAGAGATAACACCCCCCCATTACGTCATGCTTCAGAAATGTGGAAAATGGTCCGTTTTCAAATGTTTTATTTTTGAACGTCAGTTCACATTTGTAGGTGGATCATCAGTGTTAGAGCTAAAATTAGCATGTTTAAAGTGATTTTCATGCTTCCAGGGGCTCGGGAAGTTAATTAAATACCATTTGGAGGCATTTAATGTTCGAGCAAAAATGGCTGATTTTCGACAAAAGAGATAACACCCCCCATTACGTCATGCTTCAGAAATGTGGAAAATGGTCCGTTTTCAAATGTTTTATTTTTGAACGTCAGTTCACATTTGTAGGTGGATCATCAGTGTTAGAGCTAAAATTAGCATGTTTAAAGTGATTTTCATGCTTCCAGGGGCTCGGGAAGTGAAATAAATACCATTTGGAGGCATTTAATGTTCGAGCAAAAAAGGCTGATTTTCCACAAAAGAGATAACACCCCCCCATTACGTCATGCTTCAGAAATGTGGAAAATGGTCCGTTTTCAAATGTTTTATTTTTGAACGTCAGTTCACATTTGTAGGTGGATCATCAGTGTTAGAGCTAAAATTAGCATGTTTAAAGTGATTTTCATGCTTCCAGGGGCTCGGGAAGTGAAATAAATACCATTTGGAGGCATTTAATGTTCGAGCAAAAACGGCTGATTTTCCACAAAAGAGATAACACCCCCCCATTACGTCATGCTTCAGAAATGTGGAAAATGGTCCGTTTTCAAATGTTTTATTTTTGAACGTCAGTTCACATTTGTAGGTGGATCATCAGTGTTAGAGCTAAAAGTAGCATGTTTAAAGTGATTTTCATGCTTCCAGGGGCTCGGGAAGTTAATTAAATACCATTTGGAGGCATTTAATGTTCGAGCAAAAACGGCTGATTTTCGACAAAAGAGATAACACCCCCCCATTACGTCATGCTTCAGAAATGTGGAAAATGGTCCGTTTTCAAATGTTTTATTTTTGAACGTCAGTTCACATTTGTAGGTGGATCATCAGTGTTAGAGCTAAAATTAGCATGTTTAAAGTGATTTTCATGCTTCCAGGGGCTCGGGAAGTGAAATAAATACCATTTGGAGGAATTTAATGTTCGAGCAAAAACGGCTGATTTTCGACAAAAGAGATAACACCCCCCCATTACGTCATGCTTCAGAAATGTGGAAAATGGTCCGTTTTCAAATGTTTTATTTTTGAACGTCAGTTCACATTTGTAGGTGGATCATCAGTGTTAGAGCTAAAATTAGCATGTTTAAAGTGATTTTCATGCTTCCAGGGGCTCGGGAAGTTAATTAAATACCATTTGGAGGCATTTAATGTTCGAGCAAAAACGGCTGATTTTCGACAAAAGAGATAACACCCCCCCATTACGTCATGCTTCAGAAATGTGGAAAATGGTCCGTTTTCAAATGTTTTATTTTTGAACGTCAGTTCACATTTGTAGGTGGATCATCAGTGTTAGAGCTAAAATTAGCATGTTTAAAGTGATTTTCATGCTTCCAGGGGCTCGGGAAGTTAATTAAATACCATTTGGAGGCATTTAATGTTCGAGCAAAAACGGCTGATTTTCGACAAAAGAGATAACACCCCCCCATTACGTCATGCTTCAGAAATGTGGAAAATGGTCCGTTTTCAAATGTTTTATTTTTGAAGGTCAGTTCACATTTGTAGGTGGATCATCAGTGTTAGAGCTAAAATTAGCATGTTTAAAGTGATTTTCATGCTTCCAGGGGCCCAAAACACAAGATTTATGGAATGGTTAAAAGTGCATGAAAATGGCCAATTTACTCACTCTGAGTTCTCAAAAAGGGTTTCTTCACCCCAGGAAGTTAATTAAATACCATTTGGAGGCATTTAATGTTAGAGCAAAAACGGCTGATTTTCGACAAAAGAGATAACACCCCCCCATTACGTCATGCTTCAGAAATGTGGAAAATGGTCCGTTTTCAAATGTTTTATTTTTGAACGTCAGTTCACATTTGTAGGTGGATCATCAGTGTTAGAGCTAAAATTAGCATGTTTAAAGTGATTTTCATGCTTCCAGGGGCCCAAAACACAAGATTTATGGAATGGTTAAAAGTGCATGAAAATGGCCAATTTACTCACTCTGAGTTCTCAAATAGGGTTTCTTCACCCCGGGAAGTTATTTAAATACCATTTGGAGGCATTTAATGTTCGAGCAAAAACGGCTGATTTTCGACAAAAGAGATAACACCCCCCCATTACGTCATGCTTCAGAAATGTGGAAAATGGTCCGTTTTCAAATGTTTTATTTTTGAACGTCAGTTCACATTTGTAGGTGGATCATCAGTGTTAGAGCTAAAATTAGCATGTTTAAAGTGATTTTCATGCTTCCAGGGGCCCAAAACACAAGATTTATGGAATGGTTAAAAGTGCATGAAAATGGCCAATTTACTCACTCTGAGTTCTCAAAAAGGGTTTCTTCACCCCGGGAAGTTAATTAAATACCATTTGGAGGCATTTAATGTTCGAGCAAAAACGGCTGATTTTCGACAAAAGAGATAACACCCCCCCATTACGTCATGCTTCAGAAATGTGGAAAATGGTCCGTTTTCAAATGTTTTATTTTTGAACGTCAGTTCACATTTGTAGGTGGATCATCAGTGTTAGAGCTAAAATTAGCATGTTTAAAGTGATTTTCATGCTTCCAGGGGCTCGAGAAGTTAATTAAATACCATTTGGAGGCATTTAATGTTCGAGCAAAAACGGCTGATTTTCGACAAAAGAGATAACACCCCCCCATTACGTCATGCTTCAGAAATGTGGAAAATGGTCCGTTTTCAAATGTTTTATTTTTGAAGGTCAGTTCACATTTGTAGGTGGATCATCAGTGTTAGAGCTAAAATTAGCATGTTTAAAGTGATTTTCATGCTTCCAGGGGCCCAAAACACAAGATTTATGGAATGGTTAAAAGTGCATGAAAATGGCCAATTTACTCACTCTGAGTTCTCAAAAAGGGTTTCTTCACCCCAGGAAGTTAATTAAATACCATTTGGAGGCATTTAATGTTAGAGCAAAAACGGCTGATTTTCGACAAAAGAGATAACACCCCCCCATTACGTCATGCTTCAGAAATGTGGAAAATGGTCCGTTTTCAAATGTTTTATTTTTGAACGTCAGTTCACATTTGTAGGTGGATCATCAGTGTTAGAGCTAAAATTAGCATGTTTAAAGTGATTTTCATGCTTCCAGGGGCTCGAGAAGTTAATTAAATACCATTTGGAGGCATTTAATGTTCGAGCAAAAACGGCTGATTTTCGACAAAAGAGATAACACCCCCCCCATTACGTCATGCTTCAGAAATGTGGAAAATGGTCCGTTTTCAAATGTTTTATTTTTGAAGGTCAGTTCACATTTGTAGGTGGATCATCAGTGTTAGAGCTAAAATTAGCATGTTTAAAGTGATTTTCATGCTTCCAGGGGCCCAAAACACAAGATTTATGGAATGGTTAAAAGTGCATGAAAATGGCCAATTTACTCACTCTGAGTTCTCAAAAAGGGTTTCTTCACCCCAGGAAGTTAATTAAATACCATTTGGAGGCATTTAATGTTAGAGCAAAAACGGCTGATTTTCGACAAAAGAGATAACACCCCCCCATTACGTCATGCTTCAGAAATGTGGAAAATGGTCCGTTTTCAAATGTTTTATTTTTGAACGTCAGTTCACATTTGTAGGTGGATCATCAGTGTTAGAGCTAAAATTAGCATGTTTAAAGTGATTTTCATGCTTCCAGGGGCTCGAGAAGTTAATTAAATACCATTTGGAGGCATTTAATGTTCGAGCAAAAACGGCTGATTTTCGACAAAAGAGATAACACCCCCCCATTACGTCATGCTTCAGAAATGTGGAAAATGGTCCGTTTTCAAATGTTTTATTTTTGAAGGTCAGTTCACATTTGTAGGTGGATCATCAGTGTTAGAGCTAAAATTAGCATGTTTAAAGTGATTTTCATGCTTCCAGGGGCCCAAAACACAAGATTTATGGAATGGTTAAAAGTGCATGAAAATGGCCAATTTACTCACTCTGAGTTCTCAAAAAGGGTTTCTTCACCCCAGGAAGTTAATTAAATACCATTTGGAGGCATTTAATGTTAGAGCAAAAACGGCTGATTTTCGACAAAAGAGATAACACCCCCCCATTACGTCATGCTTCAGAAATGTGGAAAATGGTCCGTTTTCAAATGTTTTATTTTTGAACGTCAGTTCACATTTGTAGGTGGATCATCAGTGTTAGAGCTAAAATTAGCATGTTTAAAGTGATTTTCATGCTTCCAGGGGCCCAAAACACAAGATTTATGGAATGGTTAAAAGTGCATGAAAATGGCCAATTTACTCACTCTGAGTTCTCAAAAAGGGTTTCTTCACCCCGGGAAGTTAATTAAATACCATTTGGAGGCATTTAATGTTCGAGCAAAAACGGCTGATTTTCGACAAAAGAGATAACACCCCCCCATTACGTCATGCTTCAGAAATGTGGAAAATGGTCCGTTTTCAAATGTTTTATTTTTGAACGTCAGTTCACATTTGTAGGTGGATCATCAGTGTTAGAGCTAAAATTAGCATGTTTAAAGTGATTTTCATGCTTCCAGGGGCTCGAGAAGTTAATTAAATACCATTTGGAGGCATTTAATGTTCGAGCAAAAACGGCTGATTTTCGACAAAAGAGATAACACCCCCCCATTACGTCATGCTTCAGAAATGTGGAAAATGGTCCGTTTTCAAATGTTTTATTTTTGAAGGTCAGTTCACATTTGTAGGTGGATCATCAGTGTTAGAGCTAAAATTAGCATGTTTAAAGTGATTTTCATGCTTCCAGGGGCCCAAAACACAAGATTTATGGAATGGTTAAAAGTGCATGAAAATGGCCAATTTACTCACTCTGAGTTCTCAAAAAGGGTTTCTTCACCCCAGGAAGTTAATTAAATACCATTTGGAGGCATTTAATGTTAGAGCAAAAACGGCTGATTTTCGACAAAAGAGATAACACCCCCCCATTACGTCATGCTTCAGAAATGTGGAAAATGGTCCGTTTTCAAATGTTTTATTTTTGAACGTCAGTTCACATTTGTAGGTGGATCATCAGTGTTAGAGCTAAAATTAGCATGTTTAAAGTGATTTTCATGCTTCCAGGGGCTCGAGAAGTTAATTAAATACCATTTGGAGGCATTTAATGTTCGAGCAAAAACGGCTGATTTTCGACAAAAGAGATAACACCCCCCCCATTACGTCATGCTTCAGAAATGTGGAAAATGGTCCGTTTTCAAATGTTTTATTTTTGAACGTCAGTTCACATTTGTAGGTGGATCATCAGTGTTAGAGCTAAAATTAGCATGTTTAAAGTGATTTTCATGCTTCCAGGGGCCCAAAACACAAGATTTATGGAATGGTTAAAAGTGCATGAAAATGGCCAATTTACTCACTCTGAGTTCTCAAATAGGGTTTCTTCACCCCGGGAAGTTATTTAAATACCATTTGGAGGCATTTAATGTTCGAGCAAAAACGGCTGATTTTCGACAAAAGAGATAACACCCCCCCATTACGTCATGCTTCAGAAATGTGGAAAATGGTCCGTTTTCAAATGTTTTATTTTTGAACGTCAGTTCACATTTGTAGGTGGATCATCAGTGTTAGAGCTAAAATTAGCATGTTTAAAGTGATTTTCATGCTTCCAGGGGCCCAAAACACAAGATTTATGGAATGGTTAAAAGTGCATGAAAATGGCCAATTTACTCACTCTGAGTTCTCAAAAAGGGTTTCTTCACCCCGGGAAGTTAATTAAATACCATTTGGAGGCATTTAATGTTCGAGCAAAAACGGCTGATTTTCGACAAAAGAGATAACACCCCCCCATTACGTCATGCTTCAGAAATGTGGAAAATGGTCCGTTTTCAAATGTTTTATTTTTGAACGTCAGTTCACATTTGTAGGTGGATCATCAGTGTTAGAGCTAAAATTAGCATGTTTAAAGTGATTTTCATGCTTCCAGGGGCTCGAGAAGTTAATTAAATACCATTTGGAGGCATTTAATGTTCGAGCAAAAACGGCTGATTTTCGACAAAAGAGATAACACCCCCCCATTACGTCATGCTTCAGAAATGTGGAAAATGGTCCGTTTTCAAATGTTTTATTTTTGAAGGTCAGTTCACATTTGTAGGTGGATCATCAGTGTTAGAGCTAAAATTAGCATGTTTAAAGTGATTTTCATGCTTCCAGGGGCCCAAAACACAAGATTTATGGAATGGTTAAAAGTGCATGAAAATGGCCAATTTACTCACTCTGAGTTCTCAAAAAGGGTTTCTTCACCCCGGGAAGTTAATTAAATACCATTTGGAGGCATTTAATGTTCGAGCAAAAACGGCTGATTTTCGACAAAAGAGATAACACCCCCCCATTACGTCATGCTTCAGAAATGTGGAAAATGGTCCGTTTTCAAATGTTTTATTTTTGAACGTCAGTTCACATTTGTAGGTGGATCATCAGTGTTAGAGCTAAAATTAGCATGTTTAAAGTGATTTTCATGCTTCCAGGGGCTCGAGAAGTTAATTAAATACCATTTGGAGGCATTTAATGTTCGAGCAAAAACGGCTGATTTTCGACAAAAGAGATAACACCCCCCCCATTACGTCATGCTTCAGAAATGTGGAAAATGGTCCGTTTTCAAATGTTTTATTTTTGAAGGTCAGTTCACATTTGTAGGTGGATCATCAGTGTTAGAGCTAAAATTAGCATGTTTAAAGTGATTTTCATGCTTCCAGGGGCCCAAAACACAAGATTTATGGAATGGTTAAAAGTGCATGAAAATGGCCAATTTACTCACTCTGAGTTCTCAAAAAGGGTTTCTTCACCCCAGGAAGTTAATTAAATACCATTTGGAGGCATTTAATGTTAGAGCAAAAACGGCTGATTTTCGACAAAAGAGATAACACCCCCCCATTACGTCATGCTTCAGAAATGTGGAAAATGGTCCGTTTTCAAATGTTTTATTTTTGAACGTCAGTTCACATTTGTAGGTGGATCATCAGTGTTAGAGCTAAAATTAGCATGTTTAAAGTGATTTTCATGCTTCCAGGGGCCCAAAACACAAGATTTATGGAATGGTTAAAAGTGCATGAAAATGGCCAATTTACTCACTCTGAGTTCTCAAATAGGGTTTCTTCACCCCGGGAAGTTATTTAAATACCATTTGGAGGCATTTAATGTTCGAGCAAAAACGGCTGATTTTCGACAAAAGAGATAACACCCCCCCATTACGTCATGCTTCAGAAATGTGGAAAATGGTCCGTTTTCAAATGTTTTATTTTTGAACGTCAGTTCACATTTGTAGGTGGATCATCAGTGTTAGAGCTAAAATTAGCATGTTTAAAGTGATTTTCATGCTTCCAGGGGCCCAAAACACAAGATTTATGGAATGGTTAAAAGTGCATGAAAATGGCCAATTTACTCACTCTGAGTTCTCAAAAAGGGTTTCTTCACCCCGGGAAGTTAATTAAATACCATTTGGAGGCATTTAATGTTCGAGCAAAAACGGCTGATTTTCGACAAAAGAGATAACACCCCCCCATTACGTCATGCTTCAGAAATGTGGAAAATGGTCCGTTTTCAAATGTTTTATTTTTGAAGGTCAGTTCACATTTGTAGGTGGATCATCAGTGTTAGAGCTAAAATTAGCATGTTTAAAGTGATTTTCATGCTTCCAGGGGCCCAAAACACAAGATTTATGGAATGGTTAAAAGTGCATGAAAATGGCCAATTTACTCACTCTGAGTTCTCAAAAAGGGTTTCTTCACCCCGGGAAGTTAATTAAATACCATTTGGAGGCATTTAATGTTCGAGCAAAAACGGCTGATTTTCGACAAAAGAGATAACACCCCCCCATTACGTCATGCTTCAGAAATGTGGAAAATGGTCCGTTTTCAAATGTTTTATTTTTGAACGTCAGTTCACATTTGTAGGTGGATCATCAGTGTTAGAGCTAAAATTAGCATGTTTAAAGTGATTTTCATGCTTCCAGGGGCTCGAGAAGTTAATTAAATACCATTTGGAGGCATTTAATGTTCGAGCAAAAACGGCTGATTTTCGACAAAAGAGATAACACCCCCCCCATTACGTCATGCTTCAGAAATGTGGAAAATGGTCCGTTTTCAAATGTTTTATTTTTGAAGGTCAGTTCACATTTGTAGGTGGATCATCAGTGTTAGAGCTAAAATTAGCATGTTTAAAGTGATTTTCATGCTTCCAGGGGCCCAAAACACAAGATTTATGGAATGGTTAAAAGTGCATGAAAATGGCCAATTTACTCACTCTGAGTTCTCAAAAAGGGTTTCTTCACCCCAGGAAGTTAATTAAATACCATTTGGAGGCATTTAATGTTAGAGCAAAAACGGCTGATTTTCGACAAAAGAGATAACACCCCCCCATTACGTCATGCTTCAGAAATGTGGAAAATGGTCCGTTTTCAAATGTTTTATTTTTGAACGTCAGTTCACATTTGTAGGTGGATCATCAGTGTTAGAGCTAAAATTAGCATGTTTAAAGTGATTTTCATGCTTCCAGGGGCTCGAGAAGTTAATTAAATACCATTTGGAGGCATTTAATGTTCGAGCAAAAACGGCTGATTTTCGACAAAAGAGATAACACCCCCCCATTACGTCATGCTTCAGAAATGTGGAAAATGGTCCGTTTTCAAATGTTTTATTTTTGAAGGTCAGTTCACATTTGTAGGTGGATCATCAGTGTTAGAGCTAAAATTAGCATGTTTAAAGTGATTTTCATGCTTCCAGGGGCCCAAAACACAAGATTTATGGAATGGTTAAAAGTGCATGAAAATGGCCAATTTACTCACTCTGAGTTCTCAAAAAGGGTTTCTTCACCCCAGGAAGTTAATTAAATACCATTTGGAGGCATTTAATGTTAGAGCAAAAACGGCTGATTTTCGACAAAAGAGATAACACCCCCCCATTACGTCATGCTTCAGAAATGTGGAAAATGGTCCGTTTTCAAATGTTTTATTTTTGAACGTCAGTTCACATTTGTAGGTGGATCATCAGTGTTAGAGCTAAAATTAGCATGTTTAAAGTGATTTTCATGCTTCCAGGGGCCCAAAACACAAGATTTATGGAATGGTTAAAAGTGCATGAAAATGGCCAATTTACTCACTCTGGTGCTTTTGGATTTATCGGCCGCCTTCGACACGGTTGACCATAAGATCTTGGTCAGCCGTGTCGCAAGGATGGGCGTGCAAGGCCTAGCTAAAAACCTTTTAGCATCTTTCTTGGCGGAGAGAACCCAGGCCGTCACTCTGGGTCAATTCAAGTCCGCAGAGCTAACACTGCCATGTGGGGTACCACAAGGTTCATCCCTGAGTCCGACACTTTTTAACATCTACGTGTCGGACCTCGCAAAAACCATCAAAGCGCACGGGATGAACCTTACCTCATATGCTGATGACACCCAGCTGATCCTGGCAGTCAGACATGATGGGGAAACAGTAGCAGAAAGTTTCAGAACAGGTATGCTGGCCATCGGACATTGGATGTCAGCAAACTGTTTGAAACTAAACTCTGAGAAAACGGAGGTGGTCATTTTTGGCCATCTCAGCCCCAACTGGTCTCCATCATGGTGGCCTTCGTCATTTGGAACTTTGCCGAAACCAGCCACAAAAGTGAGAAATCTGGGCGTCATTTTTGACGACAAATTAAATTTCATGGCCCATGCCAATCAAACGGCTAGTATAGCATTTTTCAAATTACGCTTGATAAGGAAGATTCTCCCTTTTCTCCCAAACAATGTAGGCAAAACTTTGGTCAGTTCCTTGGTCCTATCAGCACTGGATTACTGTAACGGACTGTTTTCCAATGCCCAAGCTAGGGTCATCAAGAAAATGCAAACAATTCAAAACGCTGCAGCCAGACTTCTTTCAGATACCCCCAGATTCAAGCCAATAGCCGAGACCTTAAGAAGTTTTCACTGGCTCCCCGTTAGGAACAGAATTAAATTTAAAACATTATGTATTGTCTATAAATCGCTACATCACCAAGCACCCCAATTTTTTAGAGACAACCTTGTTCATTACGCTCCCCCACGAACACTTCGTTCTACAACACAGAATGATTTGGTGGTACCCCGGACCAAGTTGGTCAACTGGGGAGACAGACGCTTTCTGGTCACGGCCCCAAAGCTGTGGAACACTCTCCCGCAATCTATAAGATCCTGCCCAACCCTCATCTCTTTCAGGAAGAAACTGAAAACTTGGTTATTTAGCCTCTAACAAGTTAATAGAGTAGCACAGGAGAGCAAACATATGTACAGCGCCGAGACGCCTGTGGGCAATTGTTCGCGCTTAACAAGTGTTAAAAATAAATAAATAAATAAATGAGTTCTCAAATAGGGTTTCTTCACCCCGGGAAGTTATTTAAATACCATTTGGAGGCATTTAATGTTCGAGCAAAAACGGCTGATTTTCGACAAAAGAGATAACACCCCCCCATTACGTCATGCTTCAGAAATGTGGAAAATGGTCCGTTTTCAAATGTTTTATTTTTGAACGTCAGTTCACATTTGTAGGTGGATCATCAGTGTTAGAGCTAAAATTAGCATGTTTAAAGTGATTTTCATGCTTCCAGGGGCCCAAAACACAAGATTTATGGAATGGTTAAAAGTGCATGAAAATGGCCAATTTACTCACTCTGAGTTCTCAAAAAGGGTTTCTTCACCCCGGGAAGTTAATTAAATACCATTTGGAGGCATTTAATGTTCGAGCAAAAACGGCTGATTTTCGACAAAAGAGATAACACCCCCCCATTACGTCATGCTTCAGAAATGTGGAAAATGGTCCGTTTTCAAATGTTTTATTTTTGAACGTCAGTTCACATTTGTAGGTGGATCATCAGTGTTAGAGCTAAAATTAGCATGTTTAAAGTGATTTTCATGCTTCCAGGGGCTCGGGAAGTGAAATAAATACCATTTGGAGGCATTTAATGTTCGAGCAAAAACGGCTGATTTTCGACAAAAGAGATAACACCCCCCCATTACGTCATGCTTCAGAAATGTGGAAAATGGTCCGTTTTCAAATGTTTTATTTTTGAACGTCAGTTCACATTTGTAGGTGGATCATCAGTGTTAGAGCTAAAATTAGCATGTTTAAAGTGATTTTCATGCTTCCAGGGGCTCGGGAAGTGAAATAAATACCATTTGGAGGCATTTAATGTTCGAGCAAAAAAGGCTGATTTTCCACAAAAGAGATAACACCCCCCCATTACGTCATGCTTCAGAAATGTGGAAAATGGTCCGTTTTCAAATGTTTTATTTTTGAACGTCAGTTCACATTTGTAGGTGGATCATCAGTGTTAGAGCTAAAATTAGCATGTTTAAAGTGATTTTCATGCTTCCAGGGGCTCGGGAAGTGAAATAAATACCATTTGGAGGCATTTAATGTTCGAGCAAAAACGGCTGATTTTCCACAAAAGAGATAACACCCCCCCATTACGTCATGCTTCAGAAATGTGGAAAATGGTCCGTTTTCAAATGTTTTATTTTTGAACGTCAGTTCACATTTGTAGGTGGATCATCAGTGTTAGAGCTAAAATTAGCATGTTTAAAGTGATTTTCATGCTTCCAGGGGCTCGGGAAGTTAATTAAATACCATTTGGAGGCATTTAATGTTCGAGCAAAAACGGCTGATTTTCGACAAAAGAGATAACACCCCCCCATTACGTCATGCTTCAGAAATGTGGAAAATGGTCCGTTTTCAAATGTTTTATTTTTGAACGTCAGTTCACATTTGTAGGTGGATCATCAGTGTTAGAGCTAAAATTAGCATGTTTAAAGTGATTTTCATGCTTCCAGGGGCCCAAAACACAAGATTTATGGAATGGTTAAAAGTGCATGAAAATGGCCAATTTACTCACTCTGAGTTCTCAAAAAGGGTTTCTTCACCCCGGGAAGTTATTTAAATACCATTTGGAGGCATTTAATGTTCGAGCAAAAACGGCTGATTTTCGACAAAAGAGATAACACCCCCCCATTACGTCATGCTTCAGAAATGTGGAAAATGGTCCGTTTTCAAATGTTTTATTTTTGAACGTCAGTTCACATTTGTAGGTGGATCATCAGTGTTAGAGCTAAAATTAGCATGTTTAAAGTGATTTTCATGCTTCCAGGGGCCCAAAACACAAGATTTATGGAATGGTTAAAAGTGCATGAAAATGGCCAATTTACTCACTCTGAGTTCTCAAAAAGGGTTTCTTCACCCCGGGAAGTTAATTAAATACCATTTGGAGGCATTTAATGTTCGAGCAAAAACGGCTGATTTTCGACAAAAGAGATAACACCCCCCCATTACGTCATGCTTCAGAAATGTGGAAAATGGTCCGTTTTCAAATGTTTTATTTTTGAACGTCAGTTCACATTTGTAGGTGGATCATCAGTGTTAGAGCTAAAATTAGCATGTTTAAAGTGATTTTCATGCTTCCAGGGGCTCGGGAAGTGAAATAAATACCATTTGGAGGCATTTAATGTTCGAGCAAAAACGGCTGATTTTCGACAAAAGAGATAACACCCCCCCATTACGTCATGCTTCAGAAATGTGGAAAATGGTCCGTTTTCAAATGTTTTATTTTTGAACGTCAGTTCACATTTGTAGGTGGATCATCAGTGTTAGAGCTAAAATTAGCATGTTTAAAGTGATTTTCATGCTTCCAGGGGCTCGGGAAGTGAAATAAATACCATTTGGAGGCATTTAATGTTCGAGCAAAAACGGCTGATTTTCGACAAAAGAGATAACACCCCCCCATTACGTCATGCTTCAGAAATGTGGAAAATGGTCCGTTTTCAAATGTTTTATTTTTGAACGTCAGTTCACATTTGTAGGTGGATCATCAGTGTTAGAGCTAAAATTAGCATGTTTAAAGTGATTTTCATGCTTCCAGGGGCTCGGGAAGTGAAATAAATACCATTTGGAGGCATTTAATGTTCGAGCAAAAACGGCTGATTTTCGACAAAAGAGATAACACCCCCCCATTACGTCATGCTTCAGAAATGTGGAAAATGGTCCGTTTTCAAATGTTTTATTTTTGAACGTCAGTTCACATTTGTAGGTGGATCATCAGTGTTAGAGCTAAAATTAGCATGTTTAAAGTGATTTTCATGCTTCCAGGGGCTCGGGAAGTGAAATAAATACCATTTGGAGGCATTTAATGTTCGAGCAAAAACGGCTGATTTTCGACAAAAGAGATAACACCCCCCCATTACGTCATGCTTCAGAAATGTGGAAAATGGTCCGTTTTCAAATGTTTTATTTTTGAACGTCAGTTCACATTTGTAGGTGGATCATCAGTGTTAGAGCTAAAATTAGCATGTTTAAAGTGATTTTCATGCTTCCAGGGGCTCGGGAAGTGAAATAAATACCATTTGGAGGCATTTAATGTTCGAGCAAAAAAGGCTGATTTTCCACAAAAGAGATAACACCCCCCCATTACGTCATGCTTCAGAAATGTGGAAAATGGTCCATTTTCAAATGTTTTATTTTTGAACGTCAGTTCACATTTGTAGGTGGATCATCAGTGTTAGAGCTAAAATTAGCATGTTTAAAGTGATTTTCATGCTTCCAGGGGCTCGGGAAGTTAATTAAATACCATTTGGAGGCATTTAATGTTCGAGCAAAAATGGCTGATTTTCGACAAAAGAGATAACACCCCCCCATTACGTCATGCTTCAGAAATGTGGAAAATGGTCCGTTTTCAAATGTTTTATTTTTGAACGTCAGTTCACATTTGTAGGTGGATCATCAGTGTTAGAGCTAAAATTAGCATGTTTAAAGTGATTTTCATGCTTCCAGGGGCTCGGGAAGTGAAATAAATACCATTTGGAGGCATTTAATGTTCGAGCAAAAAAGGCTGATTTTCCACAAAAGAGATAACACCCCCCCATTACGTCATGCTTCAGAAATGTGGAAAATGGTCCGTTTTCAAATGTTTTATTTTTGAACGTCAGTTCACATTTGTAGGTGGATCATCAGTGTTAGAGCTAAAATTAGCATGTTTAAAGTGATTTTCATGCTTCCAGGGGCTCGGGAAGCGAAATAAATACCATTTGGAGGCATTTAATGTTCGAGCAAAAACGGCTGATTTTCCACAAAAGAGATAACACCCCCCCATTACGTCATGCTTCAGAAATGTGGAAAATGGTCCGTTTTCAAATGTTTTATTTTTGAAAGTCAGTTCACATTTGTAGGTGGATCATCAGTGTTAGAGCTAAAATTAGCATGTTTAAAGTGATTTTCATGCTTCCAGGGGCTCGGGAAGTGAAATAAATACCATTTGGAGGCATTTAATGTTCGAGCAAAAACGGCTGATTTTCGACAAAAGAGATAACACCCCCCCATTACGTCATGCTTCAGAAATGTGGAAAATGGTCCGTTTTCAAATGTTTTATTTTTGAACGTCAGTTCACATTTGTAGGTGGATCATCAGTGTTAGAGCTAAAATTAGCATGTTTAAAGTGATTTTCATGCTTCCAGGGGCTCGGGAAGTTAATTAAATACCATTTGGAGGCATTTAATGTTCGAGCAAAAACGGCTGATTTTCGACAAAAGAGATAACATCCCCCCATTACGTCATGCTTCAGAAATGTGGAAAATGGTCCGTTTTCAAATGTTTTATTTTTGAACGTCAGTTCACATTTGTAGGTGGATCATCAGTGTTAGAGCTAAAATTAGCATGTTTAAAGTGATTTTCATGCTTCCAGGGGCTCGGGAAGTTAATTAAATACCATTTGGAGGCATTTAATGTTCGAGCAAAAACGGCTGATTTTCGACAAAAGAGATAACACCCCCCCATTACGTCATGCTTCAGAAATGTGGAAAATGGTCCGTTTTCAAATGTTTTATTTTTGAACGTCAGTTCACATTTGTAGGTGGATCATCAGTGTTAGAGCTAAAATTAGCATGTTTAAAGTGATTTTCATGCTTCCAGGGGCCCAAAACACAAGATTTATGGAATGGTTAAAAGTGCATGAAAATGGCCAATTTACTCACTCTGAGTTCTCAAAAAGGGTTTCTTCACCCCAGGAAGTTAATTAAATACCATTTGGAGGCATTTAATGTTAGAGCAAAAACGGCTGATTTTCGACAAAAGAGATAACACCCCCCCATTACGTCATGCTTCAGAAATGTGGAAAATGGTCCGTTTTCAAATGTTTTATTTTTGAACGTCAGTTCACATTTGTAGGTGGATCATCAGTGTTAGAGCTAAAATTAGCATGTTTAAAGTGATTTTCATGCTTCCAGGGGCCCAAAACACAAGATTTATGGAATGGTTAAAAGTGCATGAAAATGGCCAATTTACTCACTCTGAGTTCTCAAAAAGGGTTTCTTCACCCCGGGAAGTTAATTAAATACCATTTGGAGGCATTTAATGTTCGAGCAAAAACGGCTGATTTTCGACAAAAGAGATAACACCCCCCCATTACGTCATGCTTCAGAAATGTGGAAAATGGTCCGTTTTCAAATGTTTTATTTTTGAACGTCAGTTCACATTTGTAGGTGGATCATCAGTGTTAGAGCTAAAATTAGCATGTTTAAAGTGATTTTCATGCTTCCAGGGGCTCGGGAAGTGAAATAAATACCATTTGGAGGCATTTAATGTTCGAGCAAAAACGGCTGATTTTCGACAAAAGAGATAACACCCCCCCATTACGTCATGCTTCAGAAATGTGGAAAATGGTCCGTTTTCAAATGTTTTATTTTTGAACGTCAGTTCACATTTGTAGGTGGATCATCAGTGTTAGAGCTAAAATTAGCATGTTTAAAGTGATTTTCATGCTTCCAGGGGCTCGGGAAGTGAAATAAATACCATTTGGAGGCATTTAATGTTCGAGCAAAAAAGGCTGATTTTCCACAAAAGAGATAACACCCCCCCATTACGTCATGCTTCAGAAATGTGGAAAATGGTCCGTTTTCAAATGTTTTATTTTTGAACGTCAGTTCACATTTGTAGGTGGATCATCAGTGTTAGAGCTAAAATTAGCATGTTTAAAGTGATTTTCATGCTTCCAGGGCCTCGGGAAGTTAATTAAATACCATTTGGAGGCATTTAATGTTCGAGCAAAAATGGCTGATTTTCGACAAAAGAGATAACACCCCCCCATTACGTCATGCTTCAGAAATGTGGAAAATGGTCCGTTTTCAAATGTTTTATTTTTGAACGTCAGTTCACATTTGTAGGTGGATCATCAGTGTTAGAGCTAAAATTAGCATGTTTAAAGTGATTTTCATGCTTCCAGGGGCTCGGGAAGTGAAATAAATACCATTTGGAGGCATTTAATGTTCGAGCAAAAAAGGCTGATTTTCCACAAAAGAGATAACACCCCCCCATTACGTCATGCTTCAGAAATGTGGAAAATGGTCCGTTTTCAAATGTTTTATTTTTGAACGTCAGTTCACATTTGTAGGTGGATCATCAGTGTTAGAGCTAAAATTAGCATGTTTAAAGTGATTTTCATGCTTCCAGGGGCTCGGGAAGTTAATTAAATACCATTTGGAGGCATTTAATGTTCGAGCAAAAACGGCTGATTTTCGACAAAAGAGATAACACCCCCCCATTACGTCATGCTTCAGAAATGTGGAAAATGGTCCGTTTTCAAATGTTTTATTTTTGAACGTCAGTTCACATTTGTAGGTGGATCATCAGTGTTAGAGCTAAAATTAGCATGTTTAAAGTGATTTTCATGCTTCCAGGGGCCCAAAACACAAGATTTATGGAATGGTTAAAAGTGCATGAAAATGGCCAATTTACTCACTCTGAGTTCTCAAAAAGGGTTTCTTCACCCCGGGAAGTTATTTAAATACCATTTGGAGGCATTTAATGTTCGAGCAAAAACGGCTGATTTTCGACAAAAGAGATAACACCCCCCCATTACGTCATGCTTCAGAAATGTGGAAAATGGTCCGTTTTCAAATGTTTTATTTTTGAACGTCAGTTCACATTTGTAGGTGGATCATCAGTGTTAGAGCTAAAATTAGCATGTTTAAAGTGATTTTCATGCTTCCAGGGGCCCAAAACACAAGATTTATGGAATGGTTAAAAGTGCATGAAAATGGCCAATTTACTCACTCTGAGTTCTCAAAAAGGGTTTCTTCACCCCGGGAAGTTAATTAAATACCATTTGGAGGCATTTAATGTTCGAGCAAAAACGGCTGATTTTCGACAAAAGAGATAACACCCCCCCATTACGTCATGCTTCAGAAATGTGGAAAATGGTCCGTTTTCAAATGTTTTATTTTTGAACGTCAGTTCACATTTGTAGGTGGATCATCAGTGTTAGAGCTAAAATTAGCATGTTTAAAGTGATTTTCATGCTTCCAGGGGCTCGGGAAGTGAAATAAATACCATTTGGAGGCATTTAATGTTCGAGCAAAAACGGCTGATTTTCGACAAAAGAGATAACACCCCCCCATTACGTCATGCTTCAGAAATGTGGAAAATGGTCCGTTTTCAAATGTTTTATTTTTGAACGTCAGTTCACATTTGTAGGTGGATCATCAGTGTTAGAGCTAAAATTAGCATGTTTAAAGTGATTTTCATGCTTCCAGGGGCTCGGGAAGTGAAATAAATACCATTTGGAGGCATTTAATGTTCGAGCAAAAACGGCTGATTTTCGACAAAAGAGATAACACCCCCCCATTACGTCATGCTTCAGAAATGTGGAAAATGGTCCGTTTTCAAATGTTTTATTTTTGAACGTCAGTTCACATTTGTAGGTGGATCATCAGTGTTAGAGCTAAAATTAGCATGTTTAAAGTGATTTTCATGCTTCCAGGGGCTCGGGAAGTGAAATAAATACCATTTGGAGGCATTTAATGTTCGAGCAAAAACGGCTGATTTTCGACAAAAGAGATAACACCCCCCCATTACGTCATGCTTCAGAAATGTGGAAAATGGTCCGTTTTCAAATGTTTTATTTTTGAACGTCAGTTCACATTTGTAGGTGGATCATCAGTGTTAGAGCTAAAATTAGCATGTTTAAAGTGATTTTCATGCTTCCAGGGGCTCGGGAAGTGAAATAAATACCATTTGGAGGCATTTAATGTTCGAGCAAAAAAGGCTGATTTTCCACAAAAGAGATAACACCCCCCAATTACGTCATGCTTCAGAAATGTGGAAAATGGTCCGTTTTCAAATGTTTTATTTTTGAACGTCAGTTCCCATTTGTAGGTGGATCATCAGTGTTAGAGCTAAAATTAGCATGTTTAAAGTGATTTTCATGCTTCCAGGGGCTCGGGAAGTGAAATAAATACCATTTGGAGGCATTTAATGTTCGAGCAAAAACGGCTGATTTTCCACAAAAGAGATAACACCCCCCCATTACGTCATGCTTCAGAAATGTGGAAAATGGTCCGTTTTCAAATGTTTTATTTTTGAAAGTCAGTTCACATTTGTAGGTGGATCATCAGTGTTAGAGCTAAAATTAGCATGTTTAAAGTGATTTTCATGCTTCCAGGGGCTCGGGAAGTGAAATAAATACCATTTGGAGGCATTTAATGTTCGAGCAAAAACGGCTGATTTTCGACAAAAGAGATAACACCCCCCCATTACGTCATGCTTCAGAAATGTGGAAAATGGTCCGTTTTCAAATGTTTTATTTTTGAACGTCAGTTCACATTTGTAGGTGGATCATCAGTGTTAGAGCTAAAATTAGCATGTTTAAAGTGATTTTCATGCTTCCAGGGGCTCGGGAAGTTAATTAAATACCATTTGGAGGCATTTAATGTTCGAGCAAAAACGGCTGATTTTCGACAAAAGAGATAACACCCCCCCATTACGTCATGCTTCAGAAATGTGGAAAATGGTCCGTTTTCAAATGTTTTATTTTTGAACGTCAGTTCACATTTGTAGGTGGATCATCAGTGTTAGAGCTAAAATTAGCATGTTTAAAGTGATTTTCATGCTTCCAGGGGCTCGGGAAGTTAATTAAATACCATTTGGAGGCATTTAATGTTCGAGCAAAAACGGCTGATTTTCGACAAAAGAGATAACACCCCCCCATTACGTCATGCTTCAGAAATGTGGAAAATGGTCCGTTTTCAAATGTTTTATTTTTGAACGTCAGTTCACATTTGTAGGTGGATCATCAGTGTTAGAGCTAAAATTAGCATGTTTAAAGTGATTTTCATGCTTCCAGGGGCCCAAAACACAAGATTTATGGAATGGTTAAAAGTGCATGAAAATGGCCAATTTACTCACTCTGAGTTCTCAAAAAGGGTTTCTTCACCCCGGGAAGTTATTTAAATACCATTTGGAGGCATTTAATGTTCGAGCAAAAACGGCTGATTTTCGACAAAAGAGATAACACCCCCCCATTACGTCATGCTTCAGAAATGTGGAAAATGGTCCGTTTTCAAATGTTTTATTTTTGAACGTCAGTTCACATTTGTAGGTGGATCATCAGTGTTAGAGCTAAAATTAGCATGTTTAAAGTGATTTTCATGCTTCCAGGGGCCCAAAACACAAGATTTATGGAATGGTTAAAAGTGCATGAAAATGGCCAATTTACTCACTCTGAGTTCTCAAAAAGGGTTTCTTCACCCCGGGAAGTTATTTAAATACCATTTGGAGGCATTTAATGTTCGAGCAAAAACGGCTGATTTTCGACAAAAGAGATAACACCCCCCCATTACGTCATGCTTCAGAAATGTGGAAAATGGTCCGTTTTCAAATGTTTTATTTTTGAACGTCAGTTCACATTTGTAGGTGGATCATCAGTGTTAGAGCTAAAATTAGCATGTTTAAAGTGATTTTCATGCTTCCAGGGGCCCAAAACACAATATTTATGGAATGGTTAAAAGTGCATGAAAATGGCCAATTTACTCACTCTGAGTTCTCAAAAAGGGTTTCTTCACCCCGGGAAGTTAATTAAATACCATTTGGAGGCATTTAATGTTCGAGCAAAAACGGCTGATTTTCGACAAAAGAGATAACACCCCCCCATTACGTCATGCTTCAGAAATGTGGAAAATGGTCCGTTTTCAAATGTTTTATTTTTGAACGTCAGTTCACATTTGTAGGTGGATCATCAGTGTTAGAGCTAAAATTAGCATGTTTAAAGTGATTTTCATGCTTCCAGGGGCTCGGGAAGTGAAATAAATACCATTTGGAGGCATTTAATGTTCGAGCAAAAACGGCTGATTTTCGACAAGAGATAACACCCCCCCATTACGTCATGCTTCAGAAATGTGGAAAATGGTCCGTTTTCAAATGTTTTATTTTTGAACGTCAGTTCACATTTGCAGGTGGATCATCAGTGTTAGAGCTAAAATTAGCATGTTTAAAGTGATTTTCATGCTTCCAGGGTCTCGGGAAGTGAAATAAATACCATTTGGAGGCATTTAATGTTCGAGCAAAAACGGCTGATTTTCGACAAAAGAGATAACTCCCCCCCATTACGTCATGCTTCAGAAATGTGGAAAATGGTCCGTTTTCAAATGTTTTATTTTTGAACGTCAGTTCACATTTGTAGGTGGATCATCAGTGTTAGAGCTAAAATTAGCATGTTTAAAGTGATTTTCATGCTTCCAGGGGCTCGGGAAGTGAAATAAATACCATTTGGAGGCATTTAATGTTCGAGCAAAAAAGGCTGATTTTCCACAAAAGAGATAACACCCCCCCATTACGTCATGCTTCAGAAATGTGGAAAATGGTCCGTTTTCAAATGTTTTATTTTTGAACGTCAGTTCACATTTGTTGGTGGATCATCAGTGTTAGAGCTAAAATTAGCATGTTTAAAGTGATTTTCATGCTTCCAGGGGCTCGGGAAGTGAAATAAATACCATTTGGAGGCATTTAATGTTCGAGCAAAAAAGGCTGATTTTCGACAAAAAAGATAACACCCCCCCATTACGTCATGCTTCAGAAATGTGGAAAATGGTCCGTTTTCGAATGTTTTATTTTTGAACGTCAGTTCACATTTGTAGGTGGATCATCAGTGTTAGAGCTAAAATTAGCATGTTTAAAGTGATTTTCATGCTTCCAGGGGCTCGGGAAGTTAATTAAATACCATTTGGAGGCATTTAATGTTCGAGCAAAAACGGCTGATTTTCGACAAAAGAGATAACACCCCCCCATTACGTCATGCTTCAGAAATGTGGAAAATGGTCCGTTTTCAAATGTTTTATTTTTGAACGTCAGTTCACATTTGTAGGTGGATCATCAATGTTAGAGCTAAAATTAGCATGTTTAAAGTGATTTTCATGCTTCCAGGGGCCCGAAACACAAGATTTATGGAATGGTTAAAAGTGCATGAAAATGGCCAATTTACTCACTCTGAGTTCTCAAAAAGGGTTTCTTCACCCCGGGAAGTTAATTAAATACCATTTGGAGGCATTTAATGTTCGAGCAAAAATGGCTGATTTTCGACAAAAGAGATAACACCCCCCCATTACGTCATGCTTCAGAAATGTGGAAAATGGTCCGTTTTCAAATGTTGTATTTTTGAACGTCAGTTCACATTTGTAGGTGGATCATCAGTGTTAGAGCTAAAATTAGCATGTTTAAAGTGATTTTCATGCTTCCAGGGGCCCAAAACACAAGATTTATGGAATGGTTAAAAGTGCATGAAAATGGCCAATTTACTCACTCTGAGTTCTCAAAAAGGGTTTCTTCACCCCAGGAAGTTAATTAAATACCATTTGGAGGCATTTAATGTTAGAGCAAAAACGGCTGATTTTCGACAAAAGAGATAACACCCCCCCATTACGTCATGCTTCAGAAATGTGGAAAATGGTCCGTTTTCAAATGTTTCATTTTTGAACGTCAGTTCACATTTGTAGGTGGATCATCAGTGTTAGAGCTAAAATTAGCATGTTTAAAGTGATTTTCATGCTTCCAGGGGCTCGGGAAGTTAATTAAATACCATTTGGAGGCATTTAATGTTCGAGCAAAAACGGCTGATTTTTGACAAAAGAGATAACACCCCCCTTTACGTCATGCTTCAGAAATGTGGAAAATGGTCCGTTTTCAAATGTTTTATTTTTGAACGTCAGTTCACATTTGTAGGTGGATCATCAGTGTTAGAGCTAAAATTAGCATGTTTAAAGTGATTTTCATGCTTCCAGGGGCTCGGGAAGTTAATTAAATACCATTTGGAGGCATTTAATGTTCGAGCAAAAACGGCTGATTTTCGACAAAAGAGATAACACCCCCCCATTACGTCATGCTTCAGAAATGTGGAAAATGGTCCGTTTTCAAATGTTTTATTTTTGAACGTCAGTTCACATTTGTAGGTGGATCATCAGTGTTAGAGCTAAAATTAGCATGTTTAAAGTGATTTTCAAGCTTCCAGGGGCCCAAAACACAAGATTTATGGAATGGTTAAAAGTGCATGAAAATGGCCAATTTACTCACTCTGAGTTCTCAAAAAGGGTTTCTTCACCCCGGGAAGTTAATTAAATACCATTTGGAGGCATTTAATGTTCAATCAAAAACGGCTGATTTTCGACAAAAGAGATAACACCCCCCCATTACGTCATGCTTCAGAAATGTGGAAAATGGTCCGTTTTCAAATGTTTTATTTTTGAACGTCAGTTCACATTTGTAGGTGGATCATCAGTGTTAGAGCTAAAATTAGCATGTTTAAAGTGATTTTCATGCTTCCAGGGGCCCAAAACACAAGATTTATGGAATGGTTAAAAGTGCATAAAAAAGGCCAATTTACTCACTCTGAGTTCTCAAAAAGGGTTTCTTCACCCCGGGAAGTTAATTAAATACCATTTGGAGGCATTTAATGTTCAAGCAAAAACGGCTGATTTTCGACAAAAGAGAAAACACCCCCCCCATTACGTCATGCTTCAGAAATGTGGAAAATGGTCCGTTTTCAAATGTTTTATTTTTGAACGTCAGTTCACATTTGTAGGTGGATCATCAGTGTTAGAGCTAAAATTAGCATGTTTAAAGTGATTTTCATGCTTCCAGGGGCCCAAAACACAAGATTTATGGAATGGTTAAAAGTGCATGAAAATGGCCAATTTACTCACTCTGAGTTCTCAAAAAGGGTTTCTTCACCCCAGGAAGTTAATTAAATACCATTTGGAGGCATTTAATGTTAGAGCAAAAACGGCTGATTTTCGACAAAAGAGATAACACCCCCCCATTACGTCATGCTTCAGAAATGTGGAAAATGGTCCGTTTTCAAATGTTTTATTTTTGAACGTCAGTTCACATTTGTAGGTGGATCATCAGTGTTAGAGCTAAAATTAGCATGTTTAAAGTGATTTTCATGCTTCCAGGGGCTCGGGAAGTGAAATAAATACCATTTGGAGGCATTTAATGTTCGAGCAAAAAAGGCTGATTTTCCACAAAAGAGATAACACCCCCCCATTACGTCATGCTTCAGAAATGTGGAAAATGGTCCGTTTTCAAATGTTTCATTTTTGAACGTCAGTTCACATTTGTAGGTGGATCATCAGTGTGAGAGCTAAAATTAGCATGTTTAAAGTGATTTTTATGCTTCCAGGGGCCCAAAACACAAGGGGGCATATTATCAATGACAGGCGATACATTATCGCCGCTTTTATCGGCAGGAAACTGCCGATAAAGCGGCGATAATGGCCTTGATAATATGCTCTATGAATTTCAATAGAAGCCAATGTCAGATGTGTTCACATCTAACATGGGCTTCGATTGGAATTCAAAGAGCATATTATCAAGGCCATTATCGCCGCTTTATCGGCAGTTTCCTGCCGATAAAAGCGGCGATAATGTATCGCCTGTCCTTGATAATATGCCCCAAGATTTATGGAATGGTTAAAAGTGCATGAAAATGGCCAATTTACTCACTCTGAGTTCTCAAAAAGGGTTTCTTCACCCCAGGAAGTTAATTAAATACCATTTGGAGGCATTTAATGTTAGAGCAAAAACGGCTGATTTTCGACAAAAGAGATAACACCCCCCCATTACGTCATGCTTCAGAAATGTGGAAAATGGTCCGTTTTCAAATGTTTTATTTTTGAACGTCAGTTCACATTTGTAGGTGGATCATCAGTGTTAGAGCTAAAATTAGCATGTTTAAAGTGATTTTCATGCTTCCAGGGGCCCAAAACACAAGATTTATGGAATGGTTAAAAGTGCATGAAAATGGCCAATTTACTCACTCTGAGTTCTCAAAAAGGGTTTCTTCACCCCGGGAAGTTATTTAAATACCATTTGGAGGCATTTAATGTTCGAGCAAAAACGGCTGATTTTCGACAAAAGAGATAACACCCCCCCATTACGTCATGCTTCAGAAATGTGGAAAATGGTCCGTTTTCAAATGTTTTATTTTTGAACGTCAGTTCACATTTGTAGGTGGATCATCAGTGTTAGAGCTAAAATTAGCATGTTTAAAGTGATTTTCATGCTTCCAGGGGCCCAAAACACAAGATTTATGGAATGGTTAAAAGTGCATGAAAATGGCCAATTTACTCACTCTGAGTTCTCAAAAAGGGTTTCTTCACCCCGGGAAGTTAATTAAATACCATTTGGAGGCATTTAATGTTCGAGCAAAAACGGCTGATTTTCGACAAAAGAGATAACACCCCCCCATTACGTCATGCTTCAGAAATGTGGAAAATGGTCCGTTTTCAAATGTTTTATTTTTGAACGTCAGTTCACATTTGTAGGTGGATCATCAGTGTTAGAGCTAAAATTAGCATGTTTAAAGTGATTTTCATGCTTCCAGGGGCTCGGGAAGTGAAATAAATACCATTTGGAGGCATTTAATGTTCGAGCAAAAACGGCTGATTTTCGACAAAAGAGATAACACCCCCCCATTACGTCATGCTTCAGAAATGTGGAAAATGGTCCGTTTTCAAATGTTTTATTTTTGAACGTCAGTTCACATTTGTAGGTGGATCATCAGTGTTAGAGCTAAAATTAGCATGTTTAAAGTGATTTTCATGCTTCCAGGGGCTCGGGAAGTGAAATAAATACCATTTGGAGGCATTTAATGTTCGAGCAAAAACGGCTGATTTTCGACAAAAGAGATAACACCCCCCCATTACGTCATGCTTCAGAAATGTGGAAAATGGTCCGTTTTCAAATGTTTTATTTTTGAACGTCAGTTCACATTTGTAGGTGGATCATCAGTGTTAGAGCTAAAATTAGCATGTTTAAAGTGATTTTCATGCTTCCAGGGGCTCGGGAAGTGAAATAAATACCATTTGGAGGCATTTAATGTTCGAGCAAAAACGGCTGATTCTCGACAAAAGAGATAACACCCCCCCATTACGTCATGCTTCAGAAATGTGGAAAATGGTCCGTTTTCAAATGTTTTATTTTTGAACGTCAGTTCACATTTGTAGGTGGATCATCAGTGTTAGAGCTAAAATTAGCATGTTTAAAGTGATTTTCATGCTTCCAGGGGCTCGGGAAGTGAAATAAATACCACTTGGAGGCATTTAATGTTCGAGCAAAAAAGGCTGATTTTCCACAAAAGAGATAACACCCCCCCATTACGTCATGCTTCAGAAATGTGGAAAATGGTCCGTTTTCAAATGTTTTATTTTTGAACGTCAGTTCACATTTGTAGGTGGATCATCAGTGTTAGAGCTAAAATTAGCATGTTTAAAGTGATTTTCATGCTTCCAGGGGCTCGGGAAGTTAATTAAATACCATTTGGAGGCATTTAATGTTCGAGCAAAAATGGCTGATTTTCGACAAAAGAGATAACACCCCCCCATTACGTCATGCTTCAGAAATGTGGAAAATGGTCCGTTTTCAAATGTTTTATTTTTGAACGTCAGTTCACATTTGTAGGTGGATCATCAGTGTTAGAGCTAAAATTAGCATGTTTAAAGTGATTTTCATGCTTCCAGGGGCTCGGGAAGTGAAATAAATACCATTTGGAGGCATTTAATGTTCGAGCAAAAAAGGCTGATTTTCCACAAAAGAGATAACACCCCCCCATTACGTCATGCTTCAGAAATGTGGAAAATGGTCCGTTTTCAAATGTTTTATTTTTGAACGTCAGTTCACATTTGTAGGTGGATCATCAGTGTTAGAGCTAAAATTAGCATGTTTAAAGTGATTTTCATGCTTCCAGGGGCTCGGGAAGTGAAATAAATACCATTTGGAGGCATTTAATGTTCGAGCAAAAACGGCTGATTTTCCACAAAAGAGATAACACCCCCCCATTACGTCATGCTTCAGAAATGTGGAAAATGGTCCGTTTTCAAATGTTTTATTTTTGAAAGTCAGTTCACATTTGTAGGTGGATCATCAGTGTTAGAGCTAAAATTAGCATGTTTAAAGTGATTTTCATGCTTCCAGGGGCTCGGGAAGTGAAATAAATACCATTTGGAGGCATTTAATGTTCGAGCAAAAACGGCTGATTTTCGACAAAAGAGATAACACCCCCCCATTACGTCATGCTTCAGAAATGTGGAAAATGGTCCGTTTTCAAATGTTTTATTTTTGAACGTCAGTTCACATTTGTAGGTGGATCATCAGTGTTAGAGCTAAAATTAGCATGTTTAAAGTGATTTTCATGCTTCCAGGGGCTCGGGAAGTTAATTAAATACCATTTGGAGGCATTTAATGTTCGAGCAAAAACGGCTGATTTTCGACAAAAGAGATAACACCCCCCCATTACGTCATGCTTCAGAAATGTGGAAAATGGTCCGTTTTCAAATGTTTTATTTTTGAACGTCAGTTCACATTTGTAGGTGGATCATCAGTGTTAGAGCTAAAATTAGCATGTTTAAAGTGATTTTCATGCTTCCATTGGCTCGGGAAGTTAATTAAATACCATTTGGAGGCATTTAATGTTCGAGCAAAAACGGCTGATTTTCGACAAAAGAGATAACACCCCCCCATTACGTCATGCTTCAGAAATGTGGAAAATGGTCCGTTTTCAAATGTTTTATTTTTGAACGTCAGTTCACATTTGTAGGTGGATCATCAGTGTTAGAGCTAAAATTAGCATGTTTAAAGTGATTTTCATGCTTCCAGGGGCCCAAAACACAAGATTTATGGAATGGTTAAAAGTGCATGAAAATGGCCAATTTACTCACTCTGAGTTCTCAAAAAGGGTTTCTTCACCCCAGGAAGTTAATTAAATACCATTTGGAGGCATTTAATGTTAGAGCAAAAACGGCTGATTTTCGACAAAAGAGATAACACCCCCCCATTACGTCATGCTTCAGAAATGTGGAAAATGGTCCGTTTTCAAATGTTTTATTTTTGAACGTCAGTTCACATTTGTAGGTGGATCATCAGTGTTAGAGCTAAAATTAGCATGTTTAAAGTGATTTTCATGCTTCCAGGGGCCCAAAACACAAGATTTATGGAATGGTTAAAAGTGCATGAAAATGGCCAATTTACTCACTCTGAGTTCTCAAATAGGGTTTCTTCACCCCGGGAAGTTATTTAAATACCATTTGGAGGCATTTAATGTTCGATCAAAAACGGCTGATTTTCGACAAAAGAGATAACACCCCCCCATTACGTCATGCTTCAGAAATGTGGAAAATGGTCCGTTTTCAAATGTTTTATTTTTGAACGTCAGTTCACATTTGTAGGTGGATCATCAGTGTTAGAGCTAAAATTAGCATGTTTAAAGTGATTTTCATGCTTCCAGGGGCCCAAAACACAAGATTTATGGAATGGTTAAAAGTGCATGAAAATGGCCAATTTACTCACTCTGAGTTCTCAAAAAGGGTTTCTTCACCCCGGGAAGTTAATTAAATACCATTTGGAGGCATTTAATGTTCGAGCAAAAACGGCTGATTTTCGACAAAAGAGATAACACCCCCCCATTACGTCATGCTTCAGAAATGTGGAAAATGGTCCGTTTTCAAATGTTTTATTTTTGAACGTCAGTTCACATTTGTAGGTGGATCATCAGTGTTAGAGCTAAAATTAGCATGTTTAAAGTGATTTTCATGCTTCCAGGGGCTCGGGAAGTGAAATAAATACCATTTGGAGGCATTTAATGTTCGAGCAAAAACGGCTGATTTTCGACAAAAGAGATAACACCCCCCCATTACGTCATGCTTCAGAAATGTGGAAAATGGTCCGTTTTCAAATGTTTTATTTTTGAACGTCAGTTCACATTTGTAGGTGGATCATCAGTGTTAGAGCTAAAATTAGCATGTTTAAAGTGATTTTCATGCTTCCAGGGGCTCGGGAAGTGAAATAAATACCATTTGGAGGCATTTAATGTTCGAGCAAAAAAGGCTGATTTTCCACAAAAGAGATAACACCCCCCCATTACGTCATGCTTCAGAAATGTGGAAAATGGTCCGTTTTCAAATGTTTTATTTTTGAACGTCAGTTCACATTTGTAGGTGGATCATCAGTGTTAGAGCTAAAATTAGCATGTTTAAAGTGATTTTCATGCTTCCAGGGGCTCGGGAAGTTAATTAAATACCATTTGGAGGCATTTAATGTTCGAGCAAAAATGGCTGATTTTCGACAAAAGAGATAACACCCCCCCATTACGTCATGCTTCAGAAATGTGGAAAATGGTCCGTTTTCAAATGTTTTATTTTTGAACGTCAGTTCACATTTGTAGGTGGATCATCAGTGTTAGAGCTAAAATTAGCATGTTTAAAGTGATTTTCATGCTTCCAGGGGCTCGGGAAGTGAAATAAATACCATTTGGAGGCATTTAATGTTCGAGCAAAAAAGGCTGATTTTCCACAAAAGAGATAACACCCCCCCATTACGTCATGCTTCAGAAATGTGGAAAATGGTCCGTTTTCAAATGTTTTATTTTTGAACGTCAGTTCACATTTGTAGGTGGATCATCAGTGTTAGAGCTAAAATTAGCATGTTTAAAGTGATTTTCATGCTTCCAGGGGCTCGGGAAGTTAATTAAATACCATTTGGAGGCATTTAATGTTCGAGCAAAAACGGCTGATTTTCGACAAAAGAGATAACACCCCCCCATTACGTCATGCTTCAGAAATGTGGAAAATGGTCCGTTTTCAAATGTTTTATTTTTGAACGTCAGTTCACATTTGTAGGTGGATCATCAGTGTTAGAGCTAAAATTAGCATGTTTAAAGTGATTTTCATGCTTCCAGGGGCTCGGGAAGTTAATTAAATACCATTTGGAGGCATTTAATGTTCGAGCAAAAACGGCTGATTTTCGACAAAAGAGATAACACCCCCCCATTACGTCATGCTTCAGAAATGTGGAAAATGGTCCGTTTTCAAATGTTTTATTTTTGAACGTCAGTTCACATTTGTAGGTGGATCATCAGTGTTAGAGCTAAAATTAGCATGTTTAAAGTGATTTTCATGCTTCCAGGGGCCCAAAACACAAGATTTATGGAATGGTTAAAAGTGCATGAAAATGGCCAATTTACTCACTCTGAGTTCTCAAAAAGGGTTTCTTCACCCCGGGAAGTTATTTAAATACCATTTGGAGGCATTTAATGTTCGAGCAAAAACGGCTGATTTTCGACAAAAGAGATAACACCCCCCCATTACGTCATGCTTCAGAAATGTGGAAAATGGTCCGTTTTCAAATGTTTTATTTTTGAACGTCAGTTCACATTTGTAGGTGGATCATCAGTGTTAGAGCTAAAATTAGCATGTTTAAAGTGATTTTCATGCTTCCAGGGGCCCAAAACACAAGATTTATGGAATGGTTAAAAGTGCATGAAAATGGCCAATTTACTCACTCTGAGTTCTCAAAAAGGGTTTCTTCACCCCGGGAAGTTAATTAAATACCATTTGGAGGCATTTAATGTTCGAGCAAAAACGGCTGATTTTCGACAAAAGAGATAACACCCCCCCATTACGTCATGCTTCAGAAATGTGGAAAATGGTCCGTTTTCAAATGTTTTATTTTTGAACGTCAGTTCACATTTGTAGGTGGATCATCAGTGTTAGAGCTAAAATTAGCATGTTTAAAGTGATTTTCATGCTTCCAGGGGCTCGGGAAGTGAAATAAATACCATTTGGAGGCATTTAATGTTCGAGCAAAAACGGCTGATTTTCGACAAAAGAGATAACACCCCCCCATTACGTCATGCTTCAGAAATGTGGAAAATGGTCCGTTTTCAAATGTTTTATTTTTGAACGTCAGTTCACATTTGTAGGTGGATCATCAGTGTTAGAGCTAAAATTAGCATGTTTAAAGTGATTTTCATGCTTCCAGGGGCTCGGGAAGTGAAATAAATACCATTTGGAGGCATTTAATGTTCGAGCAAAAACGGCTGATTTTCGACAAAAGAGATAACACCCCCCCATTACGTCATGCTTCAGAAATGTGGAAAATGGTCCGTTTTCAAATGTTTTATTTTTGAACGTCAGTTCACATTTGTAGGTGGATCATCAGTGTTAGAGCTAAAATTAGCATGTTTAAAGTGATTTTCATGCTTCCAGGGGCTCGGGAAGTGAAATAAATACCATTTGGAGGCATTTAATGTTCGAGCAAAAACGGCTGATTTTCGACAAAAGAGATAACACCCCCCCATTACGTCATGCTTCAGAAATGTGGAAAATGGTCCGTTTTCAAATGTTTTATTTTTGAACGTCAGTTCACATTTGTAGGTGGATCATCAGTGTTAGAGCTAAAATTAGCATGTTTAAAGTGATTTTCATGCTTCCAGGGGCTCGGGAAGTGAAATAAATACCATTTGGAGGCATTTAATGTTCGAGCAAAAACGGCTGATTCTCGACAAAAGAGATAACACCCCCCCATTACGTCATGCTTCAGAAATGTGGAAAATGGTCCGTTTTCAAATGTTTTATTTTTGAACGTCAGTTCACATTTGTAGGTGGATCATCAGTGTTAGAGCTAAAATTAGCATGTTTAAAGTGATTTTCATGCTTCCAGGGGCTCGGGAAGTGAAATAAATACCACTTGGAGGCATTTAATGTTCGAGCAAAAAAGGCTGATTTTCCACAAAAGAGATAACACCCCCCCATTACGTCATGCTTCAGAAATGTGGAAAATGGTCCGTTTTCAAATGTTTTATTTTTGAACGTCAGTTCACATTTGTAGGTGGATCATCAGTGTTAGAGCTAAAATTAGCATGTTTAAAGTGATTTTCATGCTTCCAGGGGCTCGGGAAGTTAATCAAATACCATTTGGAGGCATTTAATGTTCGAGCAAAAATGGCTGATTTTCGACAAAAGAGATAACACCCCCCCATTACGTCATGCTTCAGAAATGTGGAAAATGGTCCGTTTTCAAATGTTTTATTTTTGAACGTCAGTTCACATTTGTAGGTGGATCATCAGTGTTAGAGCTAAAATTAGCATGTTTAAAGTGATTTTCATGCTTCCAGGGGCTCGGGAAGTGAAATAAATACCATTTGGAGGCATTTAATGTTCGAGCAAAAAAGGCTGATTTTCCACAAAAGAGATAACACCCCCCCATTACGTCATGCTTCAGAAATGTGGAAAATGGTCCGTTTTCAAATGTTTTATTTTTGAACGTCAGTTCACATTTGTAGGTGGATCATCAGTGTTAGAGCTAAAATTAGCATGTTTAAAGTGATTTTCATGCTTCCAGGGGCTCGGGAAGTGAAATAAATACCATTTGGAGGCATTTAATGTTCGAGCAAAAACGGCTGATTTTCCACAAAAGAGATAACACCCCCCCATTACGTCATGCTTCAGAAATGTGGAAAATGGTCCGTTTTCAAATGTTTTATTTTTGAAAGTCAGTTCACATTTGTAGGTGGATCATCAGTGTTAGAGCTAAAATTAGCATGTTTAAAGTGATTTTCATGCTTCCAGGGGCTCGGGAAGTGAAATAAATACCATTTGGAGGCATTTAATGTTCGAGCAAAAACGGCTGATTTTCGACAAAAGAGATAACACCCCCCCATTACGTCATGCTTCAGAAATGTGGAAAATGGTCCGTTTTCAAATGTTTTATTTTTGAACGTCAGTTCACATTTGTAGGTGGATCATCAGTGTTAGAGCTAAAATTAGCATGTTTAAAGTGATTTTCATGCTTCCAGGGGCTCGGGAAGTTAATTAAATACCATTTGGAGGCATTTAATGTTCGAGCAAAAACGGCTGATTTTCGACAAAAGAGATAACACCCCCCCATTACGTCATGCTTCAGAAATGTGGAAAATGGTCCGTTTTCAAATGTTTTATTTTTGAACGTCAGTTCACATTTGTAGGTGGATCATCAGTGTTAGAGCTAAAATTAGCATGTTTAAAGTGATTTTCATGCTTCCATTGGCTCGGGAAGTTAATTAAATACCATTTGGAGGCATTTAATGTTCGAGCAAAAACGGCTGATTTTCGACAAAAGAGATAACACCCCCCCATTACGTCATGCTTCAGAAATGTGGAAAATGGTCCGTTTTCAAATGTTTTATTTTTGAACGTCAGTTCACATTTGTAGGTGGATCATCAGTGTTAGAGCTAAAATTAGCATGTTTAAAGTGATTTTCATGCTTCCAGGGGCCCAAAACACAAGATTTATGGAATGGTTAAAAGTGCATGAAAATGGCCAATTTACTCACTCTGAGTTCTCAAAAAGGGTTTCTTCACCCCAGGAAGTTAATTAAATACCATTTGGAGGCATTTAATGTTAGAGCAAAAACGGCTGATTTTCGACAAAAGAGATAACACCCCCCCATTACGTCATGCTTCAGAAATGTGGAAAATGGTCCGTTTTCAAATGTTTTATTTTTGAACGTCAGTTCACATTTGTAGGTGGATCATCAGTGTTAGAGCTAAAATTAGCATGTTTAAAGTGATTTTCATGCTTCCAGGGGCCCAAAACACAAGATTTATGGAATGGTTAAAAGTGCATGAAAATGGCCAATTTACTCACTCTGAGTTCTCAAATAGGGTTTCTTCACCCCGGGAAGTTATTTAAATACCATTTGGAGGCATTTAATGTTCGAGCAAAAACGGCTGATTTTCGACAAAAGAGATAACACCCCCCCATTACGTCATGCTTCAGAAATGTGGAAAATGGTCCGTTTTCAAATGTTTTATTTTTGAACGTCAGTTCACATTTGTAGGTGGATCATCAGTGTTAGAGCTAAAATTAGCATGTTTAAAGTGATTTTCATGCTTCCAGGGGCCCAAAACACAAGATTTATGGAATGGTTAAAAGTGCATGAAAATGGCCAATTTACTCACTCTGAGTTCTCAAAAAGGGTTTCTTCACCCCGGGAAGTTAATTAAATACCATTTGGAGGCATTTAATGTTCGAGCAAAAACGGCTGATTTTCGACAAAAGAGATAACACCCCCCCATTACGTCATGCTTCAGAAATGTGGAAAATGGTCCGTTTTCAAATGTTTTATTTTTGAACGTCAGTTCACATTTGTAGGTGGATCATCAGTGTTAGAGCTAAAATTAGCATGTTTAAAGTGATTTTCATGCTTCCAGGGGCTCGGGAAGTGAAATAAATACCATTTGGAGGCATTTAATGTTCGAGCAAAAACGGCTGATTTTCGACAAAAGAGATAACACCCCCCCATTACGTCATGCTTCAGAAATGTGGAAAATGGTCCGTTTTCAAATGTTTTATTTTTGAACGTCAGTTCACATTTGTAGGTGGATCATCAGTGTTAGAGCTAAAATTAGCATGTTTAAAGTGATTTTCATGCTTCCAGGGGCTCGGGAAGTGAAATAAATACCATTTGGAGGCATTTAATGTTCGAGCAAAAAAGGCTGATTTTCCACAAAAGAGATAACACCCCCCCATTACGTCATGCTTCAGAAATGTGGAAAATGGTCCGTTTTCAAATGTTTTATTTTTGAACGTCAGTTCACATTTGTAGGTGGATCATCAGTGTTAGAGCTAAAATTAGCATGTTTAAAGTGATTTTCATGCTTCCAGGGGCTCGGGAAGTTAATTAAATACCATTTGGAGGCATTTAATGTTCGAGCAAAAATGGCTGATTTTCGACAAAAGAGATAACACCCCCCCATTACGTCATGCTTCAGAAATGTGGAAAATGGTCCGTTTTCAAATGTTTTATTTTTGAACGTCAGTTCACATTTGTAGGTGGATCATCAGTGTTAGAGCTAAAATTAGCATGTTTAAAGTGATTTTCATGCTTCCAGGGGCTCGGGAAGTGAAATAAATACCATTTGGAGGCATTTAATGTTCGAGCAAAAAAGGCTGATTTTCCACAAAAGAGATAACACCCCCCCATTACGTCATGCTTCAGAAATGTGGAAAATGGTCCGTTTTCAAATGTTTTATTTTTGAACGTCAGTTCACATTTGTAGGTGGATCATCAGTGTTAGAGCTAAAATTAGCATGTTTAAAGTGATTTTCATGCTTCCAGGGGCTCGGGAAGTGAAATAAATACCATTTGGAGGCATTTAATGTTCGAGCAAAAACGGCTGATTTTCCACAAAAGAGATAACACCCCCCCATTACGTCATGCTTCAGAAATGTGGAAAATGGTCCGTTTTCAAATGTTTTATTTTTGAAAGTCAGTTCACATTTGTAGGTGGATCATCAGTGTTAGAGCTAAAATTAGCATGTTTAAAGTGATTTTCATGCTTCCAGGGGCTCGGGAAGTGAAATAAATACCATTTGGAGGCATTTAATGTTCGAGCAAAAACGGCTGATTTTCGACAAAAGAGATAACACCCCCCCATTACGTCATGCTTCAGAAATGTGGAAAATGGTCCGTTTTCAAATGTTTTATTTTTGAACGTCAGTTCACATTTGTAGGTGGATCATCAGTGTTAGAGCTAAAATTAGCATGTTTAAAGTGATTTTCATGCTTCCAGGGGCTCGGGAAGTTAATTAAATACCATTTGGAGGCATTTAATGTTCGAGCAAAAACGGCTGATTTTCGACAAAAGAGATAACACCCCCCCATTACGTCATGCTTCAGAAATGTGGAAAATGGTCCGTTTTCAAATGTTTTATTTTTGAACGTTCGTTCACATTTGTAGGTGGATCATCAGTGTTAGAGCTAAAATTAGCATGTTTAAAGTGATTTTCATGCTTCCAGGGGCTCGGGAAGTTAATTAAATACCATTTGGAGGCATTTAATGTTCGAGCAAAAACGGCTGATTTTCGACAAAAGAGATAACACCCCCCCATTACGTCATGCTTCAGAAATGTGGAAAATGGTCCGTTTTCAAATGTTTTATTTTTGAACGTCAGTTCACATTTGTAGGTGGATCATCAGTGTTAGAGCTAAAATTAGCATGTTTAAAGTGATTTTCATGCTTCCAGGGGCCCAAAACACAAGATTTATGGAATGGTTAAAAGTGCATGAAAATGGCCAATTTACTCACTCTGAGTTCTCAAAAAGGGTTTCTTCACCCCGGGAAGTTATTTAAATACCATTTGGAGGCATTTAATGTTCGAGCAAAAACGGCTGATTTTCGACAAAAGAGATAACACCCCCCCATTACGTCATGCTTCAGAAATGTGGAAAATGGTCCGTTTTCAAATGTTTTATTTTTGAACGTCAGTTCACATTTGTAGGTGGATCATCAGTGTTAGAGCTAAAATTAGCATGTTTAAAGTGATTTTCATGCTTCCAGGGGCCCAAAACACAAGATTTATGGAATGGTTAAAAGTGCATGAAAATGGCCAATTTACTCACTCTGAGTTCTCAAAAAGGGTTTCTTCACCCCGGGAAGTTAATTAAATACCATTTGGAGGCATTTAATGTTCGAGCAAAAACGGCTGATTTTCGACAAAAGAGATAACACCCCCCCATTACGTCATGCTTCAGAAATGTGGAAAATGGTCCGTTTTCAAATGTTTTATTTTTGAACGTCAGTTCACATTTGTAGGTGGATCATCAGTGTTAGAGCTAAAATTAGCATGTTTAAAGTGATTTTCATGCTTCCAGGGGCTCGGGAAGTGAAATAAATACCATTTGGAGGCATTTAATGTTCGAGCAAAAACGGCTGATTTTCGACAAAAGAGATAACACCCCCCCATTACGTCATGCTTCAGAAATGTGGAAAATGGTCCGTTTTCAAATGTTTTATTTTTGAACGTCAGTTCACATTTGTAGGTGGATCATCAGTGTTAGAGCTAAAATTAGCATGTTTAAAGTGATTTTCATGCTTCCAGGGGCTCGGGAAGTGAAATAAATACCATTTGGAGGCATTTAATGTTCGAGCAAAAACGGCTGATTTTCGACAAAAGAGATAACACCCCCCCATTACGTCATGCTTCAGAAATGTGGAAAATGGTCCGTTTTCAAATGTTTTATTTTTGAACGTCAGTTCACATTTGTAGGTGGATCATCAGTGTTAGAGCTAAAATTAGCATGTTTAAAGTGATTTTCATGCTTCCAGGGGCTCAGGAAGTGAAATAAATACCATTTGGAGGCATTTAATGTTCGAGCAAAAACGGCTGATTTTCGACAAAAGAGATAACACCCCCCCATTACGTCATGCTTCAGAAATGTGGAAAATGGTCCGTTTTCAAATGTTTTATTTTTGAACGTCAGTTCACATTTGTAGGTGGATCATCAGTGTTAGAGCTAAAATTAGCATGTTTAAAGTGATTTTCATGCTTCCAGGGGCTCGGGAAGTGAAATAAATACCATTTGGAGGCATTTAATGTTCGAGCAAAAAAGGCTGATTTTCCACAAAAGAGATAACACCCCCCCATTACGTCATGCTTCAGAAATGTGGAAAATGGTCCGTTTTCAAATGTTTTATTTTTGAACGTCAGTTCCCATTTGTAGGTGGATCATCAGTGTTAGAGCTAAAATTAGCATGTTTAAAGTGATTTTCATGCTTCCAGGGGCTCGGGAAGTGAAATAAATACCATTTGGAGGCATTTAATGTTCGAGCAAAAACGGCTGATTTTCCACAAAAGAGATAACACCCCCCCATTACGTCATGCTTCAGAAATGTGGAAAATGGTCCGTTTTCAAATGTTTTATTTTTGAAAGTCAGTTCATATTTGTAGGTGGATCATCAGTGTTAGAGCTAAAATTAGCATGTTTAAAGTGATTTTCATGCTTCCAGGGGCTCGGGAAGTGAAATAAATACCATTTGGAGGCATTTAATGTTCGAGCAAAAACGGCTGATTTTCGACAAAAGAGATAACACCCCCCCATTACGTCATGCTTCAGAAATGTGGAAAATGGTCCGTTTTCAAATGTTTTATTTTTGAACGTCAGTTCACATTTGTAGGTGGATCATCAGTGTTAGAGCTAAAATTAGCATGTTTAAAGTGATTTTCATGCTTCCAGGGGCTCGGGAAGTTAATTAAATACCATTTGGAGGCATTTAATGTTCGAGCAAAAACGGCTGATTTTCGACAAAAGAGATAACACCCCCCCATTACGTCATGCTTCAGAAATGTGGAAAATGGTCCGTTTTCAAATGTTTTATTTTTGAACGTCAGTTCACATTTGTAGGTGGATCATCAGTGTTAGAGCTAAAATTAGCATGTTTAAAGTGATTTTCATGCTTCCAGGGGCTCGGGAAGTTAATTAAATACCATTTGGAGGCATTTAATGTTCGAGCAAAAACGGCTGATTTTCGACAAAAGAGATAACACCCCCCCATTACGTCATGCTTCAGAAATGTGGAAAATGGTCCGTTTTCAAATGTTTTATTTTTGAACGTCAGTTCACATTTGTAGGTGGATCATCAGTGTTAGAGCTAAAATTAGCATGTTTAAAGTGATTTTCATGCTTCCAGGGGCCCAAAACACAAGATTTATGGAATGGTTAAAAGTGCATGAAAATGGCCAATTTACTCACTCTGAGTTCTCAAAAAGGGTTTCTTCACCCCGGGAAGTTATTTAAATACCATTTGGAGGCATTTAATGTTCGAGCAAAAACGGCTGATTTTCGACAAAAGAGATAACACCCCCCCATTACGTCATGCTTCAGAAATGTGGAAAATGGTCCGTTTTCAAATGTTTTATTTTTGAACGTCAGTTCACATTTGTAGGTGGATCATCAGTGTTAGAGCTAAAATTAGCATGTTTAAAGTGATTTTCATGCTTCCAGGGGCCCAAAACACAAGATTTATGGAATGGTTAAAAGTGCATGAAAATGGCCAATTTACTCACTCTGAGTTCTCAAAAAGGGTTTCTTCACCCCGGGAAGTTAATTAAATACCATTTGGAGGCATTTAATGTTCGAGCAAAAACGGCTGATTTTCGACAAAAGAGATAACACCCCCCCATTACGTCATGCTTCAGAAATGTGGAAAATGGTCCGTTTTCAAATGTTTTATTTTTGAACGTCAGTTCACATTTGTAGGTGGATCATCAGTGTTAGAGCTAAAATTAGCATGTTTAAAGTGATTTTCATGCTTCCAGGGGCTCGGGAAGTGAAATAAATACCATTTGGAGGCATTTAATGTTCGAGCAAAAACGGCTGATTTTCGACAAAAGAGATAACACCCCCCCATTACGTCATGCTTCAGAAATGTGGAAAATGGTCCGTTTTCAAATGTTTTATTTTTGAACGTCAGTTCACATTTGTAGGTGGATCATCAGTGTTAGAGCTAAAATTAGCATGTTTAAAGTGATTTTCATGCTTCCAGGGGCTCGGGAAGTGAAATAAATACCATTTGGAGGCATTTAATGTTCGAGCAAAAACGGCTGATTTTCGACAAAAGAGATAACACCCCCCCATTACGTCATGCTTCAGAAATGTGGAAAATGGTCCGTTTTCAAATGTTTTATTTTTGAACGTCAGTTCACATTTGTAGGTGGATCATCAGTGTTAGAGCTAAAATTAGCATGTTTAAAGTGATTTTCATGCTTCCAGGGGCTCGGGAAGTGAAATAAATACCATTTGGAGGCATTTAATGTTCGAGCAAAAACGGCTGATTTTCGACAAAAGAGATAACACCCCCCCATTACGTCATGCTTCAGAAATGTGGAAAATGGTCCGTTTTCAAATGTTTTATTTTTGAACGTCAGTTCACATTTGTAGGTGGATCATCAGTGTTAGAGCTAAAATTAGCATGTTTAAAGTGATTTTCATGCTTCCAGGGGCTCGGGAAGTGAAATAAATACCATTTGGAGGCATTTAATGTTCGAGCAAAAAAGGCTGATTTTCCACAAAAGAGATAACACCCCCCCATTACGTCATGCTTCAGAAATGTGGAAAATGGTCCGTTTTCAAATGTTTTATTTTTGAACGTCAGTTCACATTTGTAGGTGGATCATCAGTGTTAGAGCTAAAATTAGCATGTTTAAAGTGATTTTCATGCTTCCAGGGGCTCGGGAAGTGAAATAAATACCATTTGGAGGCATTTAATGTTCGAGCAAAAACGGCTGATTTTCCACAAAAGAGATAACACCCCCCCATTACGTCATGCTTCAGAAATGTGGAAAATGGTCCGTTTTCAAATGTTTTATTTTTGAACGTCAGTTCACATTTGTAGGTGGATCATCAGTGTTAGAGCTAAAATTAGCATGTTTAAAGTGATTTTCATGCTTCCAGGGGCTCGGGAAGTGAAATAAATACCATTTGGAGGCATTTAATGTTCGAGCAAAAACGGCTGATTTTCGACAAGAGATAACACCCCCCCATTACGTCATGCTTCAGAAATGTGGAAAATGGTCCGTTTTCAAATGTTTTATTTTTGAACGTCAGTTCACATTTGCAGGTGGATCATCAGTGTTAGAGCTAAAATTAGCATGTTTAAAGTGATTTTCATGCTTCCAGGGTCTCGGGAAGTGAAATAAATACCATTTGGAGGCATTTAATGTTCGAGCAAAAACGGCTGATTTTCGACAAAAGAGATAACTCCCCCCCATTACGTCATGCTTCAGAAATGTGGAAAATGGTCCGTTTTCAAATGTTTTATTTTTGAACGTCAGTTCACATTTGTAGGTGGATCATCAGTGTTAGAGCTAAAATTAGCATGTTTAAAGTGATTTTCATGCTTCCAGGGGCTCGGGAAGTGAAATAAATACCATTTGGAGGCATTTAATGTTCGAGCAAAAAAGGCTGATTTTCCACAAAAGAGATAACACCCCCCCATTACGTCATGCTTCAGAAATGTGGAAAATGGTCCGTTTTCAAATGTTTTATTTTTGAACGTCAGTTCACATTTGTTGGTGGATCATCAGTGTTAGAGCTAAAATTAGCATGTTTAAAGTGATTTTCATGCTTCCAGGGGCTCGGGAAGTGAAATAAATACCATTTGGAGGCATTTAATGTTGGAGCAAAAAAGGCTGATTTTCGACAAAAAAGATAACACCCCCCCATTACGTCATGCTTCAGAAATGTGGAAAATGGTCCGTTTTCAAATGTTTTATTTTTGAACGTCAGTTCACATTTGTAGGTGGATCATCAGTGTTAGAGCTAAAATTAGCATGTTTAAAGTGATTTTCATGCTTCCAGGGGCTCGGGAAGTTAATTAAATACCATTTGGAGGCATTTAATGTTCGAGCAAAAACGGCTGATTTTCGACAAAAGAGATAACACCCCCCCATTACGTCATGCTTCAGAAATGTGGAAAATGGTCCGTTTTCAAATGTTTTATTTTTGAACGTCAGTTCACATTTGTAGGTGGATCATCAGTGTTAGAGCTAAAATTAGCATGTTTAAAGTGATTTTCATGCTTCCAGGGGCCCAAAACACAAGATTTATGGAATGGTTAAAAGTGCATGAAAATGGCCAATTTACTCACTCTGAGTTCTCAAAAAGGGTTTCTTCACCCCGGGAAGTTAATTAAATACCATTTGGAGGCATTTAATGTTCGAGCAAAAACGGCTGATTTTCGACAAAAGAGATAACACCCCCCCCATTACGTCATGCTTCAGAAATGTGGAAAATGGTCCGTTTTCAAATGTTGTATTTTTGAACGTCAGTTCACATTTGTAGGTGGATCATCAGTGTTAGAGCTAAAATTAGCATGTTTAAAGTGATTTTCATGCTTCCAGGGGCCCAAAACACAAGATTTATGGAATGGTTAAAAGTGCATGAAAATGGCCAATTTACTCACTCTGAGTTCTCAAAAAGGGTTTCTTCACCCCAGGAAGTTAATTAAATACCATTTGGAGGCATTTAATGTTAGAGCAAAAACGGCTGATTTTCGACAAAAGAGATAACACCCCCCCATTACGTCATGCTTCAGAAATGTGGAAAATGGTCCGTTTTCAAATGTTTTATTTTTGAACGTCAGTTCACATTTGTAGGTGGATCATCAGTGTTAGAGCTAAAATTAGCATGTTTAAAGTGATTTTCATGCTTCCAGGGGCTTGGGAAGTGAAATAAATACCATTTGGAGGTATTTAATGTTCGAGCAAAAAAGGCTGATTTTCCACAAAAGAGATAACACCCCCCCATTACGTCATGCTTCAGAAATGTGGAAAATGGTCCGTTTTCAAATGTTTCATTTTTGAACGTCAGTTCACATTTGTGGGTGGATCATCAGTGTTAGAGCTAAAATTAGCATGTTTAAAGTGATTTTTATGCTTCCAGGGGCCCAAAACACAAGATTTATGGAATGGTTAAAAGTGCATGAAAATGGCCAATTTACTCACTCTGAGTTCTCAAAAAGGGTTTCTTCACCCCAGGAAGTTAATTAAATACCATTTGGAGGCATTTAATGTTAGAGCAAAAACGGCTGATTTTCGACAAAAGAGATAACACCCCCCCATTACGTCATGCTTCAGAAATGTGGAAAATGGTCCGTTTTCAAATGTTTCATTTTTGAACGTCAGTTCACATTTGTAGGTGGATCATCAGTGTTAGAGCTAAAATTAGCATGTTTAAAGTGATTTTCATGCTTCCAGGGGCTCGGGAAGTTAATTAAATACCATTTGGAGGCATTTAATGTTCGAGCAAAAACGGCTGATTTTCGACAAAAGAGATAACACCCCCCCATTACGTCATGCTTCAGAAATGTGGAAAATGGTCCGTTTTCAAATGTTTTATTTTTGAACGTCAGTTCACATTTGTAGGTGGATCATCAGTGTTAGAGCTAAAATTAGCATGTTTAAAGTGATTTTCATGCTTCCAGGGGCCCAAAACACAAGATTTATGGAATGGTTAAAAGTGCATGAAAATGGCCAATTTACTCACTCTGAGTTCTCAAAAAGGGTTTCTCCACCCCGGGAAGTTAATTAAATACCATTTGGAGGCATTTAATGTTAGAGCAAAAACGGCTGATTTTCGACAAAAGAGATAACACCCCCCCATTACGTCATGCTTCAGAAATGTGGAAAATGGTCAGTTTTCAAATGTTTTATTTTTGAACGTCAGTTCACATTTGTAGGTGGATCATCAGTGTTAGAGCTAAAATTAGCATGTTTAAAGTGATTTTCATGCTTCCAGGGGCTCGGGAAGTTAATTAAATACCATTTGGAGGCATTTAATGTTCGAGCAAAAACGGCTGATTTTCGACAAAAGAGATAACACCCCCCCATTACGTCATGCTTCAGAAATGTGGAAAATGGTCCGTTTTCAAATGTTTCATTTTTGAACGTCAGTTCACATTTGTAGGTGGATCATCAGTGTTAGAGCTAAAATTAGCATGTTTAAAGTGATTTTCATGCTTCCAGGGGCTCGGGAAGTGAAATAAATACCATTTGGAGGCATTTAATGTTCGAGCAAAAACGGCTGATTTTCGACAAAAGAGATAACACCCCCCCATTACGTCATGCTTCAGAAATGTGGAAAATGGTCCGTTTTCAAATGTTTTATTTTTGAACGTCAGTTCACATTTGTAGGTGGATCATCAGTGTTAGAGCTAAAATTAGCATGTTTAAAGTGATTTTCATGCTTCCAGGGGCCCAAAACACAAGATTTATGGAATGGTTAAAAGTGCATGAAAATGGCCAATTTACTCACTCTGAGTTCTCAAAAAGGGTTTCTTCACCCCGGGAAGTTAATTAAATACCATTTGGAGGCATTTAATGTTCGAGCAAAAACTGCTGATTTTCGACAAAAGAGATAACACCCCCCCATTACGTCATGCTTCAGAAATGTGGAAAATGGTCCGTTTTCAAATGTTTTATTTTTGAACGTCAGTTCACATTTGTAGGTGGATCATCAGTGTTAGAGCTAAAATTAGCATGTTTAAAGTGATTTTCATGCTTCCAGGGGCCCAAAACACAAGATTTATGGAATGGTTAAAAGTGCATGAAAATGGCCAATTTACTCACTCTGAGTTCTCAAAAAGGGTTTCTCCACCCCGGGAAGTTAATTAAATACCATTTGGAGGCATTTAATGTTAGAGCAAAAACGGCTGATTTTCGACAAAAGAGATAACACCCCCCCATTACGTCATGCTTCAGAAATGTGGAAAATGGTCCGTTTTCAAATGTTTTATTTTTGAACGTCAGTTCACATTTGTAGGTGGATCATCAGTGTTAGAGCTAAAATTAGCATGTTTAAAGTGATTTTCATGCTTCCAGGGGCTCGGGAAGTTAATTAAATACCATTTGGAGGCATTTAATGTTCGAGCAAAAACGGCTGATTTTCGACAAAAGAGATAACACCCCCCCATGACGTCATGCTTCAGAAATGTGGAAAATGGTCCATTTTCAAATGTTTTATTTTTGAACGTCAGTTCACATTTGTAGGTGGATCATCAGTGTTAGAGCTAAAATTAGCATGTTTAAAGTGATTTTCATGCTTCCAGGGGCTCGGGAAGTTAATTAAATACCATTTGGAGGCATTTAATGTTCGAGCAAAAACGGCTGATTTTCGACAAAAGAGATAACACCCCCCCATTACGTCATGCTTCAGAAATGTGGAAAATGGTCCATTTTCAAATGTTTTATTTTTGAACGTCAGTTCACATTTGTAGGTGGATCATCAGTGTTAGAGCTAAAATTAGCATGTTTAAAGTGATTTTCATGCTTCCAGGGGCCCAAAACACAAGATTTATGGAATGGTTAAAAGTGCATGAAAATGGCCAATTTACTCACTCTGAGTTCTCAAAAAGGGTTTCTTCACCCCGGGAAGTTAATTAAATACCATTTGGAGGCATTTAATGTTCGAGCAAAAACGGCTGATTTTCGACAAAAGAGATAACACCCCCCCATTACGTCATGCTTCAGAAATGTGGAAAATGGTCCGTTTTCAAATGTTTTATTTTTGAACGTCAGTTCACATTTGTAGGTGGATCATCAGTGTTAGAGCTAAAATTAGCATGTTTAAAGTGATTTTCATGCTTCCAGGGGCTCGGGAAGTGAAATAAATACCATTTGGAGGCATTTAATGTTCGAGCAAAAACAGCTGATTTTCGACAAAAGAGATAACACCCCCCCATTACGTCATGCTTCAGAAATGTGGAAAATGGTCCGTTTTCAAATGTTTTATTTTTGAACGTCAGTTCACATTTGTAGGTGGATCATCAGTGTTAGAGCTAAAATTAGCATGTTTAAAGTGATTTTCATGCTTCCAGGGGCCCAAAACACAAGATTTATGGAATGGTTAAAAGTGCATGCAAATGGCCAATTTACTCACTCTGAGTTCTCAAAAAGGGTTTCTTCACCCCGGGAAGTTAATTAAATACCATTTGGAGGCATTTAATGTTAGAGCAAAAACGGCTGATTTTCCACAAAAGAGATAACACCCCCCCATTACGTCATGCTTCAGAAATGTGGAAAATGGTCCGTTTTCAAATGTTTTATTTTTGAACGTCAGTTCACATTTGTAGGTGGATCATCAGTGTTAGAGCTAAAATTAGCATGTTTAAAGTGATTTTCATGCTTCCAGGGGCCCAAAACACAAGATTTATGGAATGGTTAAAAGTGCATGAAAATGGCCAATTTACTCACTCTGAGTTCTCAAAAAGGGTTTCTTCACCCCGGGAAGTTAATTAATTACCATTTGGAGGCATTTAATGTTAGAGCAAAAACGGCTGATTTTCGACAAAAGAGATAACACCCTCCCATTACGTCATGCTTCAGAAATGTGGAAAATGGTCCGTTTTCAAATGTTTTATTTTTGAACGTCAGTTCACATTTGTAGGTGGATCATCATTGTTAGAGCTAAAATTAGCATGTTTAAAGTGATTTTCATGCTTCCAGGGGCTCGGGAAGTTAATTAAATACCATTTGGAGGCATTTAATGTTCGAGCAAAAACGGCTGATTTTCGACAAAAGAGATAACACCCCCCCATTACGTCATGCTTCAGAAATGTGGAAAATGGTCCGTTTTCAAATGTTTTATTTTTGAACGTCAGTTCACATTTGTAGGTGGATCATCAGTGTTAGAGCTAAAATTAGCATGTTTAAAGTGATTTTCATGCTTCCAGGGGCTCGGGAAGTGAAATAAATACCATTTGGAGGCATTTAATGTTCGAGCAAAAAAGGCTGATTTTCCACAAAAGAGATAACACCCCCCCATTACGTCATGCTTCAGAAATGTGGAAAATGGTCCGTTTTCAAATGTTTTATTTTTGAACGTCAGTTCACATTTGTAGGTGGATCATCAGTGTTAGAGCTAAAATTAGCATGTTTAAAGTGATTTTCATGCTTCCAGGGGCCCAAAACACAAGATTTATGGAATGGTTAAAAGTGCATGAAAATGGCCAATTTACTCACTCTGAGTTCTCAAAAAGGGTTTCTTCACCCCGGGAAGTTAATTAAATACCATTTGGAGGCATTTAATGTTCGAGCAAAAACGGCTGATTTTCGACAAAAGAGATAACACCCCCCCATTACGTCATGCTTCAGAAATGTGGAAAATGGTCCGTTTTCAAATGTTTTATTTTTGAACGTCAGTTCACATTTGTAGGTGGATCATCAGTGTTAGAGCTAAAATTAGCATGTTTAAAGTGATTTTCATGCTTCCAGGGGCCCAAAACACAAGATTTATGGAATGGTTAAAAGTGCATGAAAATGGCCAATTTACTCACTCTGAGTTCTCAAAAAGGGTTTCTCCACCCCGGGAAGTTAATTAAATACCATTTGGAGGCATTTAATGTTAGAGCAAAAACGGCTGATTTTCGACAAAAGAGATAACACCCCCCCATTACGTCATGCTTCAGAAATGTGGAAAATGGTCCGTTTTCAAATGTTTTATTTTTGAACGTCAGTTCACATTTGTAGGTGGATCATCAGTGTTAGAGCTAAAATTAGCATGTTTAAAGTGATTTTCATGCTTCCAGGGGCCCAAAACACAAGATTTATGGAATGGTTAAAAGTGCATGAAAATGGCCAATTTACTCACTCTGAGTTCTCAAAAAGGGTTTCTTCACCCCGGGAAGTTAATTAAATACCATTTGGAGGCATTTAATGTTCGAGCAAAAACGGCTGATTTTCGACAAAAGAGATAACACCCCCCCATTACGTCATGCTTCAGAAATGTGGAAAATGGTCCGTTTTCAAATGTTTTATTTTTGAACGTCAGTTCACATTTGTAGGTGGATCATCAGTGTTAGAGCTAAAATTAGCATGTTTAAAGTGATTTTCATGCTTCCAGGGGCCCAAAACACAAGATTTATGGAATGGTTAAAAGTGCATGAAAATGGCCAATTTACTCACTCTGAGTTCTCAAAAAGGGTTTCTTCACCCCGGGAAGTTATTTAAATACCATTTGGAGGCATTTAATGTTCGAGCAAAAACGGCTGATTTTCGACAAAAGAGATAACACCCCCCCATTACGTCATGCTTCAGAAATGTGGAAAATGGTCCGTTTTCAAATGTTTTATTTTTGAACGTCAGTTCACATTTGTAGGTGGATCATCAGTGTTAGAGCTAAAATTAGCATGTTTAAAGTGATTTTCATGCTTCCAGGGGCCCAAAACACAAGATTTATGGAATGGTTAAAAGTGCATGAAAATGGCCAATTTACTCACTCTGAGTTCTCAAAAACGGTTTCTTCACCCCGGGAAGTTAATTAAATACCATTTGGAGGCATTTAATGTTCGAGCAAAAACGGCTGATTTTCGACAAAAGAGATAACACCCCCCCATTACGTCATGCTTCAGAAATGTGGAAAATGGTCCGTTTTCAAATGTTTTATTTTTGAACGTCAGTTCACATTTGTAGGTGGATCATCAGTGTTAGAGCTAAAATTAGCATGTTTAAAGTGATTTTCATGCTTCCAGGGGCTCGGGAAGTGAAATAAATACCATTTGGAGGCATTTAATGTTCGAGCAAAAACGGCTGATTTTCGACAAAAGAGATAACACCCCCCCATTACGTCATGCTTCAGAAATGTGGAAAATGGTCCGTTTTCAAATGTTTTATTTTTGAACGTCAGTTCACATTTGTAGGTGGATCATCAGTGTTAGAGCTAAAATTAGCATGTTTAAAGTGATTTTCATGCTTCCAGGGGCTCGGGAAGTGAAATAAATACCATTTGGAGGCATTTAATGTTCGAGCAAAAACGGCTGATTTTCGACAAAAGAGATAACACCCCCCCATTACGTCATGCTTCAGAAATGTGGAAAATGGTCCGTTTTCAAATGTTTTATTTTTGAACGTCAGTTCACATTTGTAGGTGGATCATCAGTGTTAGAGCTAAAATTAGCATGTTTAAAGTGATTTTCATGCTTCCAGGGGCTCGGGAAGTGAAATAAATACCATTTGGAGGCATTTAATGTTCGAGCAAAAACGGCTGATTTTCGACAAAAGAGATAACACCCCACCATTACGTCATGCTTCAGAAATGTGGAAAATGGTCCGTTTTCAAATGTTTTATTTTTGAACGTCAGTTCACATTTGTAGGTGGATCATCAGTGTTAGAGCTAAAATTAGCATGTTTAAAGTGATTTTCATGCTTCCAGGGGCTCGGGAAGTGAAATAAATACCATTTGGAGGCATTTAATGTTCGAGCAAAAAAGGCTGATTTTCCACAAAAGAGATAACACCCCCCCATTACGTCATGCTTCAGAAATGTGGAAAATGGTCCGTTTTCAAATGTTTTATTTTTGAACGTCAGTTCACATTTGTAGGTGGATCATCAGTGTTAGAGCTAAAATTAGCATGTTTAAAGTGATTTTCATGCTTCCAGGGGCTCGGGAAGTGAAATAAATACCATTTGGAGGCATTTAATGTTCGAGCAAAAACGGCTGATTTTCCACAAAAGAGATAACACCCCCCCATTACGTCATGCTTCAGAAATGTGGAAAATGGTCCGTTTTCAAATGTTTTATTTTTGAACGTCAGTTCACATTTGTAGGTGGATCATCAGTGTTAGAGCTAAAATTAGCATGTTTAAAGTGATTTTCATGCTTCCAGGGGCTCGGGAAGTGAAATAAATACCATTTGGAGGCATTTAATGTTCGAGCAAAAACGGCTGATTTTCGACAAGAGATAACACCCCCCCATTACGTCATGCTTCAGAAATGTGGAAAATGGTCCGTTTTCAAATGTTTTATTTTTGAACGTCAGTTCACATTTGCAGGTGGATCATCAGTGTTAGAGCTAAAATTAGCATGTTTAAAGTGATTTTCATGCTTCCAGGGTCTCGGGAAGTGAAATAAATACCATTTGGAGGCATTTAATGTTCGAGCAAAAACGGCTGATTTTCGACAAAAGAGATAACTCCCCCCCATTACGTCATGCTTCAGAAATGTGGAAAATGGTCCGTTTTCAAATGTTTTATTTTTGAACGTCAGTTCACATTTGTAGGTGGATCATCAGTGTTAGAGCTAAAATTAGCATGTTTAAAGTGATTTTCATGCTTCCAGGGGCTCGGGAAGTGAAATAAATACCATTTGGAGGCATTTAATGTTCGAGCAAAAAAGGCTGATTTTCCACAAAAGAGATAACACCCCCCCATTACGTCATGCTTCAGAAATGTGGAAAATGGTCCGTTTTCAAATGTTTTATTTTTGAACGTCAGTTCACATTTGTTGGTGGATCATCAGTGTTAGAGCTAAAATTAGCATGTTTAAAGTGATTTTCATGCTTCCAGGGGCTCGGGAAGTGAAATAAATACCATTTGGAGGCATTTAATGTTCGAGCAAAAAAGGCTGATTTTCGACAAAAAAGATAACACCCCCCCATTACGTCATGCTTCAGAAATGTGGAAAATGGTCCGTTTTCAAATGTTTTATTTTTGAACGTCAGTTCACATTTGTAGGTGGATCATCAGTGTTAGAGCTAAAATTAGCATGTTTAAAGTGATTTTCATGCTTCCAGGGGCTCGGGAAGTTAATTAAATACCATTTGGAGGCATTTAATGTTCGAGCAAAAACGGCTGATTTTCGACAAAAGAGATAACACCCCCCCATTACGTCATGCTTCAGAAATGTGGAAAATGGTCCGTTTTCAAATGTTTTATTTTTGAACGTCAGTTCACATTTGTAGGTGGATCATCAGTGTTAGAGCTAAAATTAGCATGTTTAAAGTGATTTTCATGCTTCCAGGGGCCCAAAACACAAGATTTATGGAATGGTTAAAAGTGCATGAAAATGGCCAATTTACTCACTCTGAGTTCTCAAAAAGGGTTTCTTCACCCCGGGAAGTTAATTAAATACCATTTGGAGGCATTTAATGTTCGAGCAAAAACGGCTGATTTTCGACAAAAGAGATAACACCCCCCCCATTACGTCATGCTTCAGAAATGTGGAAAATGGTCCGTTTTCAAATGTTGTATTTTTGAACGTCAGTTCACATTTGTAGGTGGATCATCAGTGTTAGAGCTAAAATTAGCATGTTTAAAGTGATTTTCATGCTTCCAGGGGCCCAAAACACAAGATTTATGGAATGGTTAAAAGTGCATGAAAATGGCCAATTTACTCACTCTGAGTTCTCAAAAAGGGTTTCTTCACCCCAGGAAGTTAATTAAATACCATTTGGAGGCATTTAATGTTAGAGCAAAAACGGCTGATTTTCGACAAAAGAGATAACACCCCCCCATTACGTCATGCTTCAGAAATGTGGAAAATGGTCCGTTTTCAAATGTTTTATTTTTGAACGTCAGTTCACATTTGTAGGTGGATCATCAGTGTTAGAGCTAAAATTAGCATGTTTAAAGTGATTTTCATGCTTCCAGGGGCTTGGGAAGTGAAATAAATACCATTTGGAGGTATTTAATGTTCGAGCAAAAAAGGCTGATTTTCCACAAAAGAGATAACACCCCCCCATTACGTCATGCTTCAGAAATGTGGAAAATGGTCCGTTTTCAAATGTTTCATTTTTGAACGTCAGTTCACATTTGTGGGTGGATCATCAGTGTTAGAGCTAAAATTAGCATGTTTAAAGTGATTTTTATGCTTCCAGGGGCCCAAAACACAAGATTTATGGAATGGTTAAAAGTGCATGAAAATGGCCAATTTACTCACTCTGAGTTCTCAAAAAGGGTTTCTTCACCCCAGGAAGTTAATTAAATACCATTTGGAGGCATTTAATGTTAGAGCAAAAACGGCTGATTTTCGACAAAAGAGATAACACCCCCCCATTACGTCATGCTTCAGAAATGTGGAAAATGGTCCGTTTTCAAATGTTTTATTTTTGAACGTCAGTTCACATTTGTAGGTGGATCATCAGTGTTAGAGCTAAAATTAGCATGTTTAAAGTGATTTTCATGCTTCCAGGGGCTCGGGAAGTGAAATAAATACCATTTGGAGGCATTTAATGTTCGAGCAAAAACGGCTGATTTTCGACAAAAGAGATAACACCCCCCCATTACGTCATGCTTCAGAAATGTGGAAAATGGTCCGTTTTCAAATGTTTTATTTTTGAACGTCAGTTCACATTTGTAGGTGGATCATCAGTGTTAGAGCTAAAATTAGCATGTTTAAAGTGATTTTCATGCTTCCAGGGGCTCGGGAAGTGAAATAAATACCATTTGGAGGCATTTAATGTTCGAGCAAAAACGGCTGATTTTCGACAAAAGAGATAACACCCCACCATTACGTCATGCTTCAGAAATGTGGAAAATGGTCCGTTTTCAAATGTTTTATTTTTGAACGTCAGTTCACATTTGTAGGTGGATCATCAGTGTTAGAGCTAAAATTAGCATGTTTAAAGTGATTTTCATGCTTCCAGGGGCTCGGGAAGTGAAATAAATACCATTTGGAGGCATTTAATGTTCGAGCAAAAAAGGCTGATTTTCCACAAAAGAGATAACACCCCCCCATTACGTCATGCTTCAGAAATGTGGAAAATGGTCCGTTTTCAAATGTTTTATTTTTGAACGTCAGTTCACATTTGTAGGTGGATCATCAGTGTTAGAGCTAAAATTAGCATGTTTAAAGTGATTTTCATGCTTCCAGGGGCTCGGGAAGTGAAATAAATACCATTTGGAGGCATTTAATGTTCGAGCAAAAACGGCTGATTTTCCACAAAAGAGATAACACCCCCCCATTACGTCATGCTTCAGAAATGTGGAAAATGGTCCGTTTTCAAATGTTTTATTTTTGAACGTCAGTTCACATTTGTAGGTGGATCATCAGTGTTAGAGCTAAAATTAGCATGTTTAAAGTGATTTTCATGCTTCCAGGGGCTCGGGAAGTGAAATAAATACCATTTGGAGGCATTTAATGTTCGAGCAAAAACGGCTGATTTTCGACAAGAGATAACACCCCCCCATTACGTCATGCTTCAGAAATGTGGAAAATGGTCCGTTTTCAAATGTTTTATTTTTGAACGTCAGTTCACATTTGCAGGTGGATCATCAGTGTTAGAGCTAAAATTAGCATGTTTAAAGTGATTTTCATGCTTCCAGGGTCTCGGGAAGTGAAATAAATACCATTTGGAGGCATTTAATGTTCGAGCAAAAACGGCTGATTTTCGACAAAAGAGATAACTCCCCCCCATTACGTCATGCTTCAGAAATGTGGAAAATGGTCCGTTTTCAAATGTTTTATTTTTGAACGTCAGTTCACATTTGTAGGTGGATCATCAGTGTTAGAGCTAAAATTAGCATGTTTAAAGTGATTTTCATGCTTCCAGGGGCTCGGGAAGTGAAATAAATACCATTTGGAGGCATTTAATGTTCGAGCAAAAAAGGCTGATTTTCCACAAAAGAGATAACACCCCCCCATTACGTCATGCTTCAGAAATGTGGAAAATGGTCAGTTTTCAAATGTTTTATTTTTGAACGTCAGTTCACATTTGTTGGTGGATCATCAGTGTTAGAGCTAAAATTAGCATGTTTAAAGTGATTTTCATGCTTCCAGGGGCTCGGGAAGTGAAATAAATACCATTTGGAGGCATTTAATGTTCGAGCAAAAAAGGCTGATTTTCGACAAAAAAGATAACACCCCCCCATTACGTCATGCTTCAGAAATGTGGAAAATGGTCCGTTTTCAAATGTTTTATTTTTGAACGTCAGTTCACATTTGTAGGTGGATCATCAGTGTTAGAGCTAAAATTAGCATGTTTAAAGTGATTTTCATGCTTCCAGGGGCTCGGGAAGTTAATTAAATACCATTTGGAGGCATTTAATGTTCGAGCAAAAACGGCTGATTTTCGACAAAAGAGATAACACCCCCCCATTACGTCATGCTTCAGAAATGTGGAAAATGGTCCGTTTTCAAATGTTTTATTTTTGAACGTCAGTTCACATTTGTAGGTGGATCATCAGTGTTAGAGCTAAAATTAGCATGTTTAAAGTGATTTTCATGCTTCCAGGGGCCCAAAACACAAGATTTATGGAATGGTTAAAAGTGCATGAAAATGGCCAATTTACTCACTCTGAGTTCTCAAAAAGGGTTTCTTCACCCCGGGAAGTTAATTAAATACCATTTGGAGGCATTTAATGTTCGAGCAAAAACGGCTGATTTTCCACAAAAGAGATAACACCCCCCCATTACGTCATGCTTCAGAAATGTGGAAAATGGTCCGTTTTCAAATGTTTCATTTTTGAACGTCAGTTCACATTTGTGGGTGGATCATCAGTGTTAGAGCTAAAATTAGCATGTTTAAAGTGATTTTTATGCTTCCAGGGGCCCAAAACACAAGATTTATGGAATGGTTAAAAGTGCATGAAAATGGCCAATTTACTCACTCTGAGTTCTCAAAAAGGGTTTCTTCACCCCAGGAAGTTAATTAAATACCATTTGGAGGCATTTAATGTTAGAGCAAAAACGGCTGATTTTCGACAAAAGAGATAACACCCCCCCATTACGTCATGCTTCAGAAATGTGGAAAATGGTCCGTTTTCAAATGTTTCATTTTTGAACGTCAGTTCACATTTGTAGGTGGATCATCAGTGTTAGAGCTAAAATTAGCATGTTTAAAGTGATTTTCATGCTTCCAGGGGCTCGGGAAGTTAATTAAATACCATTTGGAGGCATTTAATGTTCGAGCAAAAACGGCTGATTTTCGACAAAAGAGATAACACCCCCCCATTACGTCATGCTTCAGAAATGTGGAAAATGGTCCGTTTTCAAATGTTTTATTTTTGAACGTCAGTTCACATTTGTAGGTGGATCATCAGTGTTAGAGCTAAAATTAGCATGTTTAAAGTGATTTTCATGCTTCCAGGGGCCCAAAACACAAGATTTATGGAATGGTTAAAAGTGCATGAAAATGGCCAATTTACTCACTCTGAGTTCTCAAAAAGGGTTTCTCCACCCCGGGAAGTTAATTAAATACCATTTGGAGGCATTTAATGTTAGAGCAAAAACGGCTGATTTTCGACAAAAGAGATAACACCCCCCCATTACGTCATGCTTCAGAAATGTGGAAAATGGTCCGTTTTCAAATGTTTTATTTTTGAACGTCAGTTCACATTTGTAGGTGGATCATCAGTGTTAGAGCTAAAATTAGCATGTTTAAAGTGATTTTCATGCTTCCAGGGGCTCGGGAAGTTAATTAAATACCATTTGGAGGCATTTAATGTTCGAGCAAAAACGGCTGATTTTCGACAAAAGAGATAACACCCCCCCATTACGTCATGCTTCAGAAATGTGGAAAATGGTCCGTTTTCAAATGTTTCATTTTTGAACGTCAGTTCACATTTGTAGGTGGATCATCAGTGTTAGAGCTAAAATTAGCATTTTTAAAGTGATTTTCATGCTTCCAGGGGCTCGGGAAGTGAAATAAATACCATTTGGAGGCATTTAATGTTCGAGCAAAAACGGCTGATTTTCGACAAAAGAGATAACACCCCCCCATTACGTCATGCTTCAGAAATGTGGAAAATGGTCCGTTTTCAAATGTTTTATTTTTGAACGTCAGTTCACATTTGTAGGTGGATCATCAGTGTTAGAGCTAAAATTAGCATGTTTAAAGTGATTTTCATGCTTCCAGGGGCCCAAAACACAAGATTTATGGAATGGTTAAAAGTGCATGAAAATGGCCAATTTACTCACTCTGAGTTCTCAAAAAGGGTTTCTTCACCCCGGGAAGTTAATTAAATACCATTTGGAGGCATTTAATGTTCGAGCAAAAACTGCTGATTTTCGACAAAAGAGATAACACCCCCCCATTACGTCATGCTTCAGAAATGTGGAAAATGGTCCGTTTTCAAATGTTTTATTTTTGAACGTCAGTTCACATTTGTAGGTGGATCATCAGTGTTAGAGCTAAAATTAGCATGTTTAAAGTGATTTTCATGCTTCCAGGGGCCCAAAACACAAGATTTATGGAATGGTTAAAAGTGCATGAAAATGGCCAATTTACTCACTCTGAGTTCTCAAAAAGGGTTTCTCCACCCCGGGAAGTTAATTAAATACCATTTGGAGGCATTTAATGTTAGAGCAAAAACGGCTGATTTTCGACAAAAGAGATAACACCCCCCCATTACGTCATGCTTCAGAAATGTGGAAAATGGTCCGTTTTCAAATGTTTTATTTTTGAACGTCAGTTCACATTTGTAGGTGGATCATCAGTGTTAGAGCTAAAATTAGCATGTTTAAAGTGATTTTCATGCTTCCAGGGGCTCGGGAAGTTAATTAAATACCATTTGGAGGCATTTAATGTTCGAGCAAAAACGGCTGATTTTCGACAAAAGAGATAACACCCCCCCATGACGTCATGCTTCAGAAATGTGGAAAATGGTCCATTTTCAAATGTTTTATTTTTGAACGTCAGTTCACATTTGTAGGTGGATCATCAGTGTTAGAGCTAAAATTAGCATGTTTAAAGTGATTTTCATGCTTCCAGGGGCTCGGGAAGTTAATTAAATACCATTTGGAGGCATTTAATGTTCGAGCAAAAACGGCTGATTTTCGACAAAAGAGATAACACCCCCCCATTACGTCATGCTTCAGAAATGTGGAAAATGGTCCGTTTTCAAATGTTTTATTTTTGAACGTCAGTTCACATTTGTAGGTGGATCATCAGTGTTAGAGCTAAAATTAGCATGTTTAAAGTGATTTTCATGCTTCCAGGGGCCCAAAACACAAGATTTATGGAATGGTTAAAAGTGCATGAAAATGGCCAATTTACTCACTCTGAGTTCTCAAAAAGGGTTTCTTCACCCCGGGAAGTTAATTAAATACCATTTGGAGGCATTTAATGTTCGAGCAAAAACGGCTGATTTTCGACAAAAGAGATAACACCCCCCCATTACGTCATGCTTCAGAAATGTGGAAAATGGTCCGTTTTCAAATGTTTTATTTTTGAACGTCAGTTCACATTTGTAGGTGGATCATCAGTGTTAGAGCTAAAATTAGCATGTTTAAAGTGATTTTCATGCTTCCAGGGGCTCGGGAAGTGAAATAAATACCATTTGGAGGCATTTAATGTTCGAGCAAAAACAGCTGATTTTCGACAAAAGAGATAACACCCCCCCATTACGTCATGCTTCAGAAATGTGGAAAATGGTCCGTTTTCAAATGTTTTATTTTTGAACGTCAGTTCACATTTGTAGGTGGATCATCAGTGTTAGAGCTAAAATTAGCATGTTTAAAGTGATTTTCATGCTTCCAGGGGCCCAAAACACAAGATTTATGGAATGGTTAAAAGTGCATGCAAATGGCCAATTTACTCACTCTGAGTTCTCAAAAAGGGTTTCTTCACCCCGGGAAGTTAATTAAATACCATTTGGAGGCATTTAATGTTAGAGCAAAAACGGCTGATTTTCCACAAAAGAGATAACACCCCCCCATTACGTCATGCTTCAGAAATGTGGAAAATGGTCCGTTTTCAAATGTTTTATTTTTGAACGTCAGTTCACATTTGTAGGTGGATCATCAGTGTTAGAGCTAAAATTAGCATGTTTAAAGTGATTTTCATGCTTCCAGGGGCCCAAAACACAAGATTTATGGAATGGTTAAAAGTGCATGAAAATGGCCAATTTACTCACTCTGAGTTCTCAAAAAGGGTTTCTTCACCCCGGGAAGTTAATTAATTACCATTTGGAGGCATTTAATGTTAGAGCAAAAACGGCTGATTTTCGACAAAAGAGATAACACCCTCCCATTACGTCATGCTTCAGAAATGTGGAAAATGGTCCGTTTTCAAATGTTTTATTTTTGAACGTCAGTTCACATTTGTAGGTGGATCATCATTGTTAGAGCTAAAATTAGCATGTTTAAAGTGATTTTCATGCTTCCAGGGGCTCGGGAAGTTAATTAAATACCATTTGGAGGCATTTAATGTTCGAGCAAAAACGGCTGATTTTCGACAAAAGAGATAACACCCCCCCATTACGTCATGCTTCAGAAATGTGGAAAATGGTCCGTTTTCAAATGTTTTATTTTTGAACGTCAGTTCACATTTGTAGGTGGATCATCAGTGTTAGAGCTAAAATTAGCATGTTTAAAGTGATTTTCATGCTTCCAGGGGCTCGGGAAGTGAAATAAATACCATTTGGAGGCATTTAATGTTCGAGCAAAAAAGGCTGATTTTCCACAAAAGAGATAACACCCCCCCATTACGTCATGCTTCAGAAATGTGGAAAATGGTCCGTTTTCAAATGTTTTATTTTTGAACGTCAGTTCACATTTGTAGGTGGATCATCAGTGTTAGAGCTAAAATTAGCATGTTTAAAGTGATTTTCATGCTTCCAGGGGCCCAAAACACAAGATTTATGGAATGGTTAAAAGTGCATGAAAATGGCCAATTTACTCACTCTGAGTTCTCAAAAAGGGTTTCTTCACCCCGGGAAGTTAATTAAATACCATTTGGAGGCATTTAATGTTCGAGCAAAAACGGCTGATTTTCGACAAAAGAGATAACACCCCCCCATTACGTCATGCTTCAGAAATGTGGAAAATGGTCCGTTTTCAAATGTTTTATTTTTGAACGTCAGTTCACATTTGTAGGTGGATCATCAGTGTTAGAGCTAAAATTAGCATGTTTAAAGTGATTTTCATGCTTCCAGGGGCCCAAAACACAAGATTTATGGAATGGTTAAAAGTGCATGAAAATGGCCAATTTACTCACTCTGAGTTCTCAAAAAGGGTTTCTTCACCCCGGGAAGTTAATTAAATACCATTTGGAGGCATTTAATGTTCGAGCAAAAACTGCTGATTTTCGACAAAAGAGATAACACCCCCCCATTACGTCATGCTTCAGAAATGTGGAAAATGGTCCGTTTTCAAATGTTTTATTTTTGAACGTCAGTTCACATTTGTAGGTGGATCATCAGTGTTAGAGCTAAAATTAGCATGTTTAAAGTGATTTTCATGCTTCCAGGGGCCCAAAACACAAGATTTATGGAATGGTTAAAAGTGCATGAAAATGGCCAATTTACTCACTCTGAGTTCTCAAAAAGGGTTTCTCCACCCCGGGAAGTTAATTAAATACCATTTGGAGGCATTTAATGTTAGAGCAAAAACGGCTGATTTTCGACAAAAGAGATAACACCCCCCCATTACGTCATGCTTCAGAAATGTGGAAAATGGTCCGTTTTCAAATGTTTTATTTTTGAACGTCAGTTCACATTTGTAGGTGGATCATCAGTGTTAGAGCTAAAATTAGCATGTTTAAAGTGATTTTCATGCTTCCAGGGGCTCGGGAAGTTAATTAAATACCATTTGGAGGCATTTAATGTTCGAGCAAAAACGGCTGATTTTCGACAAAAGAGATAACACCCCCCCATGACGTCATGCTTCAGAAATGTGGAAAATGGTCCATTTTCAAATGTTTTATTTTTGAACGTCAGTTCACATTTGTAGGTGGATCATCAGTGTTAGAGCTAAAATTAGCATGTTTAAAGTGATTTTCATGCTTCCAGGGGCTCGGGAAGTTAATTAAATACCATTTGGAGGCATTTAATGTTCGAGCAAAAACGGCTGATTTTCGACAAAAGAGATAACACCCCCCCATTACGTCATGCTTCAGAAATGTGGAAAATGGTCCGTTTTCAAATGTTTTATTTTTGAACGTCAGTTCACATTTGTAGGTGGATCATCAGTGTTAGAGCTAAAATTAGCATGTTTAAAGTGATTTTCATGCTTCCAGGGGCCCAAAACACAAGATTTATGGAATGGTTAAAAGTGCATGAAAATGGCCAATTTACTCACTCTGAGTTCTCAAAAAGGGTTTCTTCACCCCGGGAAGTTAATTAAATACCATTTGGAGGCATTTAATGTTCGAGCAAAAACGGCTGATTTTCGACAAAAGAGATAACACCCCCCCATTACGTCATGCTTCAGAAATGTGGAAAATGGTCCGTTTTCAAATGTTTTATTTTTGAACGTCAGTTCACATTTGTAGGTGGACCATCAGTGTTAGAGCTAAAATTAGCATGTTTAAAGTGATTTTCATGCTTCCAGGGGCTCGGGAAGTGAAATAAATACCATTTGGAGGCATTTAATGTTCGAGCAAAAACAGCTGATTTTCGACAAAAGAGATAACACCCCCCCATTACGTCATGCTTCAGAAATGTGGAAAATGGTCCGTTTTCAAATGTTTTATTTTTGAACGTCAGTTCACATTTGTAGGTGGATCATCAGTGTTAGAGCTAAAATTAGCATGTTTAAAGTGATTTTCATGCTTCCAGGGGCCCAAAACACAAGATTTATGGAATGGTTAAAAGTGCATGCAAATGGCCAATTTACTCACTCTGAGTTCTCAAAAAGGGTTTCTTCACCCCGGGAAGTTAATTAAATACCATTTGGAGGCATTTAATGTTAGAGCAAAAACGGCTGATTTTCCACAAAAGAGATAACACCCCCCCATTACGTCATGCTTCAGAAATGTGGAAAATGGTCCGTTTTCAAATGTTTTATTTTTGAACGTCAGTTCACATTTGTAGGTGGATCATCAGTGTTAGAGCTAAAATTAGCATGTTTAAAGTGATTTTCATGCTTCCAGGGGCCCAAAACACAAGATTTATGGAATGGTTAAAAGTGCATGAAAATGGCCAATTTACTCACTCTGAGTTCTCAAAAAGGGTTTCTTCACCCCGGGAAGTTAATTAATTACCATTTGGAGGCATTTAATGTTAGAGCAAAAACGGCTGATTTTCGACAAAAGAGATAACACCCTCCCATTACGTCATGCTTCAGAAATGTGGAAAATGGTCCGTTTTCAAATGTTTTATTTTTGAACGTCAGTTCACATTTGTAGGTGGATCATCATTGTTAGAGCTAAAATTAGCATGTTTAAAGTGATTTTCGTGCTTCCAGGGGCTCGGGAAGTTAATTAAATACCATTTGGAGGCATTTAATGTTCGAGCAAAAACGGCTGATTTTCGACAAAAGAGATAACACCCCCCCATTACGTCATGCTTCAGAAATGTGGAAAATGGTCCGTTTTCAAATGTTTTATTTTTGAACGTCAGTTCACATTTGTAGGTGGATCATCAGTGTTAGAGCTAAAATTAGCATGTTTAAAGTGATTTTCATGCTTCCAGGGGCTCGGGAAGTGAAATAAATACCATTTGGAGGCATTTAATGTTCGAGCAAAAAAGGCTGATTTTCCACAAAAGAGATAACACCCCCCCATTACGTCATGCTTCAGAAATGTGGAAAATGGTCCGTTTTCAAATGTTTTATTTTTGAACGTCAGTTCACATTTGTAGGTGGATCATCAGTGTTAGAGCTAAAATTAGCATGTTTAAAGTGATTTTCATGCTTCCAGGGGCCCAAAACACAAGATTTATGGAATGGTTAAAAGTGCATGAAAATGGCCAATTTACTCACTCTGAGTTCTCAAAAAGGGTTTCTTCACCCCGGGAAGTTAATTAAATACCATTTGGAGGCATTTAATGTTCGAGCAAAAACGGCTGATTTTCGACAAAAGAGATAACACCCCCCCATTACGTCATGCTTCAGAAATGTGGAAAATGGTCCGTTTTCAAATGTTTTATTTTTGAACGTCAGTTCACATTTGTAGGTGGATCATCAGTGTTAGAGCTAAAATTAGCATGTTTAAAGTGATTTTCATGCTTCCAGGGGCCCAAAACACAAGATTTATGGAATGGTTAAAAGTGCATGAAAATGGCCAATTTACTCACTCTGAGTTCTCAAAAAGGGTTTCTCCACCCCGGGAAGTTAATTAAATACCATTTGGAGGCATTTAATGTTAGAGCAAAAACGGCTGATTTTCGACAAAAGAGATAACACCCCCCCATTACGTCATGCTTCAGAAATGTGGAAAATGGTCCGTTTTCAAATGTTTTATTTTTGAACGTCAGTTCACATTTGTAGGTGGATCATCAGTGTTAGAGCTAAAATTAGCATGTTTAAAGTGATTTTCATGCTTCCAGGGGCCCAAAACACAAGATTTATGGAATGGTTAAAAGTGCATGAAAATGGCCAATTTACTCACTCTGAGTTCTCAAAAAGGGTTTCTTCACCCCGGGAAGTTAATTAAATACCATTTGGAGGCATTTAATGTTCGAGCAAAAACGGCTGATTTTCGACAAAAGAGATAACACCCCCCCATTACGTCATGCTTCAGAAATGTGGAAAATGGTCCGTTTTCAAATGTTTTATTTTTGAAAGTCAGTTCACATTTGTAGGTGGATCATCAGTGTTAGAGCTAAAATTAGCATGTTTAAAGTGATTTTCATGCTTCCAGGGGCTCGGGAAGTTAATTAAATACCATTTGGAGGCATTTAATGTTCGAGCTAAAACGGCTGATTTTCGACAAAAGAGATAACACCCCCCCATTACGTCATGCTTCAGAAATGTGGAAAATGGTCCGTTTTCAAATGTTTTATTTTTGAACGTCAGTTCACATTTGTAGGTGGATCATCAGTGTTAGAGCTAAAATTAGCATGTTTAAAGTGATTTTCATGCTTCCAGGGGCCCAAAACACAAGATTTATGGAATGGTTAAAAGTGCATGAAAATGGCCAATTTACTCACTCTGAGTTCTCAAAAAGGGTTTCTTCACCCCGGGAAGTTAATTAAATACCATTTGGAGGCACTTAATGTTAGAGCAAAAACGGCTGATTTTCGACAAAAGAGATAACACCCCCCCCATTACGTCATGCTTCAGAAATGTGGAAAATGGTCCGTTTTCAAATGTTTTATTTTTGAACGTCAGTTCACATTTGTAGGTGGATCATCAGTGTTAGAGCTAAAATTAGCATGTTTAAAGTGATTTTCATGCTTCCAGGGGCTCGGGAAGTTAATTAAATACCATTTGGAGGCATTTAATGTTAGAGCAAAAACGGCTGATTTTCGACAAAAGAGATAACACCCCCCTATTACGTCATGCTTCAGAAATGTGGAAAATGGTCCGTTTTCAAATGTTTTATTTTTGAACGTCAGTTCACATTTGTAGGTGGATCATCAGTGTTAGAGCTAAAATTAGCATGTTTAAAGTGATTTTCATGCTTCCAGGGGCTCGGGAAGTTAATTAAATACCATTTGGAGGCATTTAATGTTCGAGCAAAAACGGCTGATTTTCGACAAAAGAGATAACACCCCCCCATTACGTCATGCTTCAGAAATGTGGAAAATGGTCCGTTTTCAAATGTTTTATTTTTGAACGTCAGTTCACATTTGTAGGTGGATCATCAGTGTTAGAGCTAAAATTAGCATGTTTAAAGTGATTTTCATGCTTCCAGGGGCTCGGGAAGTGAAATAAATACCATTTGGAGGCATTTAATGTTCGAGCAAAAACGGCTGATTTTCGACAAAAGAGATAACACCCCCCCATTACGTCATGCTTCAGAAATGTGGAAAATGGTCCGTTTTCAAATGTTTCATTTTTGAACGTCAGTTCACATTTGTAGGTGGATCATCAGTGTTAGAGCTAAAATTAGCATGTTTAAAGTGATTTTCATGCTTCCAGGGGCTCGGGAAGTGAAATAAATACCATTTGGAGGCATTTAATGTTCGAGCAAAAACGGCTGATTTTCGACAAAAGAGATAACACCCCCCCATTACGTCATGCTTCAGAAATGTGGAAAATGGTCCGTTTTCAAATGTTTCATTTTTGAACGTCAGTTCACATTTGTAAGTGGATCATCAGTGTTAGAGCTAAAATTAGCATGTTTAAAGTGATTTTCATGCTTCCAGGGGCCCAAAACACAAGATTTATGGAAAGGTTAAAAGTGCATGAAAATGGCCAATTTACTCACTTGGAGTTCTCAAAAAGGGTTTCTTCACCCCGGGAAGTTAATTAAATACCATTTGGAGGCATTTAATGTTAGAGCAAAAACGGCTGATTTTCGACAAAAGAGATAACACACCCCCCATTACGTCATGCTTCAGAAATGTGGAAAATGGTCCGTTTTCAAATGTTTTATTTTTGAACGTCAGTTCACATTTGTAGGTGGATCATCAGTGTTAGAGCTAAAATTAGCATGTTTAAAGTGATTTTCATGCTTCCAGGGGCCCAAAACACAAGATTTATGGAATGGTTAAAAGTGCATGAAAATGGCCAATTTACTCACTCTGAGTTCTCAAAAAGGGTTTCTCCACCCCGGGAAGTTAGTTAAATACCATTTGGAGGCATTTAAGGTTAGAGCAAAAACGGCTGATTTTCGACAAAAGAGATAACACCCCCCCATTACGTCATGCTTCAGAAATGTGGAAAATGGTCCGTTTTCAAATGTTTTATTTTTGAACGTCAGTTCACATTTGTAGGTAGATCATCAGTGTTAGAGCTAAAATTAGCATGTTTAAAGTGATTTTCATGCTTCCAGGGGCTCGGGAAGTTAATTAAATACCATTTGGAGGCATTTAATGTTCGAGCAAAAACGGCTGATTTTCGACAAAAGAGATAACACCCCCCATGACGTCATGCTTCAGAAATGTGGAAAATGGTCCATTTTCAAATATTTTATTTTTGAACGTCAGTTCACATTTGTAGGTGGATCATCAGTGTTAGAGCTAAAATTAGCATGTTTAAAGTGATTTTCATGCTTCCAGGGGCTCGGGAAGTTAATTAAATACCATTTGGAGGCATTTAATGTTCGAGCAAAAACGGCTGATTTTCGACAAAAGAGATAACACCCCCCCATTACGTCATGCTTCAGAAATGTGGAAAATGGTCCGTTTTCAAATGTTTTATTTTTGAACGTCAGTTCACATTTGTAGGTGGATCATCAGTGTTAGAGCTAAAATTAGCATGTTTAAAGTGATTTTCATGCTTCCAGGGGCTCGGGAAGTGAAATAAATACCATTTGGAGGCATTTAATGTTCGAGCAAAACCGTCTGATTTTCGACAAAAGAGATAACACCCCCCCATTACGTCATGCTTCAGAAATGTGGAAAATGGTCCGTTTTCAAATGTTTTATTTTTGAACGTCAGTTCACATTTGTAGGTGGATCATCAGTGTTAGAGCTAAAATTAGCATGTTTAAAGTGATTTTCATGCTTCCAGGGGCTCGGGAAGTGAAATAAATACCATTTGGAGGCATTTAATGTTCGAGCAAAAACGGCTGATTTTCGACAAAAGAGATAACACCCCCCCATTACGTCATGCTTCAGAAATGTGGAAAATGGTCCGTTTTCAAATGTTTTATTTTTGAACGTCAGTTCACATTTGTAGGTGGATCATCAGTGTTAGAGCTAAAATTAGCATGTTTAAAGTGATTTTCATGCTTCCAGGGGCCCAAAACACAAGATTTATGGAATGGTTAAAAGTGCATGAAAATGGCCAATTTACTCACTCTGAGTTCTCAAAAAGGGTTTCTTCACCCCGGGAAGTTAATTAAATACCATTTGGAGGCATTTAATGTTAGAGCAAAAACGGCAGATTTTCGACAAAAGAGATAACACCCTCCCATTACGTCATGCTTCAGAAATGTGGAAAATGGTCCGTTTTCAAATGTTTTATTTTTGAACGTCAGTTCACATTTGTAGGTGGATCATCAGTGTTAGAGCTAAAATTAGCATGTTTAAAGTGATTTTCATGCTTCCAGGGGCTCGGGAAGTGAAATAAATACCATTTGGAGGAATTTAATGTTCGAGCAAAAACGGCTGATTTTCCACAAAAGAGATAACACCCCCCCATTACGTCATGCTTCAGAAATGTGGAAAATGGTCCGTTTTCAAATGTTTTATTTTTGAACGTCAGTTCACATTTGTAGGTGGATCATCAGTGTTAGAGCTAAAATTAGCATGTTTAAAGTAATTTTCATGCTTCCAGGGGCTCGGGAAGTGAAATAAATACCATTTGGAGGCATTTAATGTTCGAGCAAAAACGGCTGATTTTCGACAAAAGAGATAACACCCCCCCATTACGTCATGCTTCAGAAATGTGGAAAATGGTCCGTTTTCAAATGTTTTATTTTTGAACGTCAGTTCACATTTGCAGGTTGATCATCAGTGTTAGAGCTAAAATTAGCATGTTTAAAGTGATTTTCATGCTTCCAGGGTCTCGGGAAGTGAAATAAATACCATTTGGAGGCATTTAATGTTCGAGCAAAAACGGCTGATTTTCGACAAAAGAGATAACTCCCCCCCATTACGTCATGCTTCAGAAATGTGGAAAATGGTCCGTTTTCAGATGTTTTATTTTTGAACGTCAGTTCACATTTGTAGGTGGATCATCAGTGTTAGAGCTAAAATTAGCATGTTTAAAGTGATTTTCATGCTTCCAGGGGCTCGGGAAGTGAAATAAATACCATTTGGAGGCATTTAATGTTCGAGCAAAAAAGGCTGATTTTCCACAAAAGAGATAACACCCCCCCATTACGTCATGCTTCAGAAATGTGGAAAATGGTCCGTTTTCAAATGTTTTATTTTTGAACGTCAGTTCACATTTGTAGGTGGATCATCAGTGTTAGAGCTAAAATTAGCATGTTTAAAGTGATTTTCATGCTTCCAGGGGCTCGGGAAGTTAATTAAATACCATTTGGAGGCATTTAATGTTCGAGCAAAAACGGCTGATTTTCGACAAAAGAGATAACACCCCCCCATTACGTCATGCTTCAGAAATGTGGAAAATGGTCCGTTTTCAAATGTTTTATTTTTGAACGTCAGTTCACATTTGTAGGTGGATCATCAGTGTTAGAGCTAAAATTAGCATGTTTAAAGTGATTTTCATGCTTCCAGGGGCTCGGGAAGTTAATTAAATACCATTTGGAGGCATTTAATGTTCGAGCAAAAACGGCTGATTTTCTACAAAAGAGATAACACCCCCCCATTACGTCATGCTTCAGAAATGTGGAAAATGGTCTGTTTTCAAATGTTTTATTTTTGAACGTCAGTTCACATTTGTAGGTGGATCATCAGTGTTAGAGCTAAAATTAGCATGTTTAAAGTGATTTTCATGCTTCCAGGGGCTCGGGAAGTGAAATAAATACCAATTGGAGGCATTTAATGTTCGAGCAAAAACGGCTGAGTTTCGACAAAAGAGATAACACCCCCCCATTACGTCATGCTTCAGAAATGTGGAAAATGGTCCGTTTTCAAATGTTTTATTTTTGAACGTCAGTTCACATTTGTAGGTGGATCATCAGTGTTAGAGCTAAAATTAGCATGTTTAAAGTGATTTTCATGCTTCCAGGGGCTCGGGAAGTTAATTAAATACCATTTGGAGGCATTTAATGTTCGAGCAAAAACGGCTGATTTTCGACAAAAGAGATAACACCCCCCCCATTACGTCATGCTTCAGAAATGTGGAAAATGGTCCGTTTTCAAATGTTTTATTTTTGAACGTCAGTTCACATTTGTAGGTGGATCATCAGTGTTAGAGCTAAAATTAGCATGTTTAAAGTGATTTTCATGCTTCCAGGGGCCCAAAACACAAGATTTATGGAATGGTTAAAAGTGCATGAAAATGGCCAATTTACTCACTCTGAGTTCTCAAAAAGTGTTTCTTCACCCCGGGAAGTTAATTAAATACCATTTGGAGGATTTTAATGTTCGAGCAAAAACGGCTGAATTTCGACGAAAGAGCTAACACCCCCCCATTACGTCATGCTTTAGAAATGTGGAAAATGGTCCGTTTTCAAATGTTTTATTTTTGAACGTCAGTTCACATTTGTAGGTGGATCATCAGTGTTAGAGCTAAAATTAGCATGTTTAAAGTGATTTTCATGCTTCCAGGGGCTCGGGAAGTGAAATAAATACCATTTGGAGGCATTTAATGTTCGAGCAAAAACGGCTGATTTTCGACAAAAGAGATAACACCCCCCCATTACGTCATGCTTCAGAAATGTGGAAAATGGTCTGTTTTCAAATGTTTCCTTTTTGAACGTCAGTTCACATTTGTAGGTGGATCATCAGTGTTAGAGCTAAAATTAGCATGTTTAAAGTGATTTTCATGCTTCCAGGGGCTCGGGAAGTTAATTAAATACCATTTGGAGGCATTTAATGTTCGAGCAAAAACGGCTGATTTTCGACAAAAGAGATAACACCCCCCCATTACGTCATGCTTCAGAAATGTGGAAAATGGTCCGTTTTCAAATGTTTTATTTTTGAACGTCAGTTCACATTTGTAGGTGGATCATCAGTGTTAGAGCTAAAATTAGCATGTTTAAAGTGATTTTCATGCTTCCAGGGGCTCGGGAAGTGAAATAAATACCATTTGGAGGCATTTAATGTTCGAGCAAAAACGGCTGATTTTCGACAAAAGAGATAACACCCCCCATTACGTCATGCTTCAGAAATGTGGAAAATGGTCCGTTTTCAAATGATTTATTTTTGAACGTCAGTTCACATTTGTAGGTGGATCATCAGTGTTAGAGCTAAAATTAGCATGTTTAAAGTGATTTTCATGCTTCCAGGGGCTCGGGAAGTGAAATAAATACCATTTGGAGGCATTTAATGTTCGAGCAAAAAAGGCTGATTTTCCACAAAAGAGATAACACCCCCCCATTACGTCATGCTTCAGAAATGTGGAAAATGGTCCGTTTTCAAATGTTTTATTTTTGAACGTCAGTTCACATTTGTAGGTGGATCATCAGTGTTAGAGCTAAAATTAGCATGTTTAAAGTGATTTTCATGCTTCCAGGGGCTCGGGAAGTGAAATAAATACCATTTGGAGGCATTTAATGTTCGAGCAAAAACGGCTGATTTTCGACAAAAGAGATAACACCCCCCCCATTACGTCATGCTTCAGAAATGTGGAAAATGGTCCGTTTTCAAATGTTTTATTTTTGAACGTCAGTTCACATTTGTAGGTGGATCATCAGTGTTAGAGCTAAAATTAGCATGTTTAAAGTGATTTTCATGCATCCAGGGGCTCGGGAAGTGAAATAAATACCATTTGGAGGCATTTAATGTTCGAGCAAAAACGGCTGATTTTCGACAAAAGAGATAACACCCCCCCATTATGTCATGCTTCAGAAATGTGGAAAATGGTCCGTTTTCAAATGTTTTATTTTTGAACGTCAGTTCACATTTGTAGGTGGATCATCAGTGTTAGAGCTAAAATTAGCATGTTTAAAGTGATTTTCATGCTTCCAGGGGCTCGGGAAGTGAAATAAATACCATTTGGAGGCATTTAATGTTCGAGCAAAAAAGGCTGATTTTCCACAAAAGAGATAACACCCCCCCATTACGTCATGCTTCAGAAATGTGAAAAATGGTCCGTTTTCAAATGTTTTATTTTTGAACGTCAGTTCACATTTGTAGGTGGATCATCAGTGTTAGAGCTAAAATTAGCATGTTTAAAGTGATTTTCATGCTTCCAGGGGCCCAAAACACAAGATTTATGGAATGGTTAAAAGTGCATGAAAATGGCCAATTTACTCACTCTGAGTTCTCAAAAAGGGTTTCTTCACCCCGGGAAGTTAATTAAATACCATTTGGAGGCATTTAATGTTCGAGCAAAAACGGCTGATTTTCGACAAAAGAGATAACAGCCCCCCATTACGTCATGCTTCAGAAATGTGGAAAATGGTCCGTTTTCAAATGTTTTATTTTTGAACGTCAGTTCACATTTGTAGGTGGATCATCAGTGTTGGAGCTAAAATTAGCATGTTTAAAGTGATTTTCATGCTTCCAGGGGCCCAAAACACAAGATTTATGGAATGGTTAAAAGTGCATGAAAATGGCCAATTTACTCACTCTGAGTTCTCAAAAAGGGTTTCTTCACCCCGGGAAGTTCATTAAATACCATTTGGGGGCATTTAATATTAGAGCAAAAACGGCTGATTTTCGACAAAAGAGATAACACCCCCCCATTACGTCATGCTTCAGAAATGTGGAAAATGGTCCGTTTTCAAATGTTTTATTTTTGAACGTCAGTTCACATTTGTAGGTGGATCATCAGTGTTAGAGCTAAAATTAGCATGTTTAAAGTGATTTTCATGCTTCCAGGGGCCCAAAACACAAGATTTATGGAATGGTTAAAAGTGCATGAAAATGGCCAATTTACTCACTCTGAGTTCTCAAAAAGGGTTTCTTCACCCCGGGAAGTTAATTAAATACCATTTGGAGGCATTTAATGTTAGAGCAAAAACGGCTGATTTTCGACAAAAGAGATAACACCCCCCCATTACGTCATGCTTCAGAAATGTGGAAAATGGTCCGTTTTCAAATGTTTTATTTTTGAACGTCAGTTCACATTTGTAGGTGGATCATCAGTGTTAGAGCTAAAATTAGCATGTTTAAAGTGATTTTCATGCTTCCAGGGGCTCGGGAAGTTAATTAAATACCATTTGGAGGCATTTAATGTTAGAGCAAAAACGGCTGATTTTCGACAAAAGAGATAACACCCCCCTATTACGTCATGCTTCAGAAATGTGGAAAATGGTCCGTTTTCAAATGTTTTATTTTTGAACGTCAGTTCACATTTGTAGGTGGATCATCAGTGTTAGAGCTAAAATTAGCATGTTTAAAGTGATTTTCATGCTTCCAGGGGCTCGGGAAGTGAAATAAATACCATTTGGAGGCATTTAATGTTCGAGCAAAAACGGCTGATTTTCGACAAAAGAGATAACACCCCCCCATTACGTCATGCTTCAGAAATGTGGAAAATGGTCCGTTTTCAAATGTTTCATTTTTGAACGTCAGTTCACATTTGTAAGTGGATCATCAGTGTTAGAGCTAAAATTAGCATGTTTAAAGTGATTTTCATGCTTCCAGGGGCCCAAAACACAAGATTTATGGAAAGGTTAAAAGTGCATGAAAATGGCCAATTTACTCACTTGGAGTTCTCAAAAAGGGTTTCTTCACCCCGGGAAGTTAATTAAATACCATTTGGAGGCATTTAATGTTCGAGCAAAAACGGCTGATTTTCGACAAAAGAGATAACACCCCCCCCATTACGTCATGCTTCAGAAATGTGGAAAATGGTCCGTTTTCAAATGTTTTATTTTTGAACGTCAGTTCACATTTGTAGGTGGATCATCAGTGTTAGAGCTAAAATTAGCATGTTTAAAGTGATTTTCATGCTTCCAGGGGCCCAAAACACAAGATTTATGGAATGGTTAAAAGTGCATGAAAATGGCCAATTTACTCACTCTGAGTTCTCAAAAAGGGTTTCTCCACCCCGGGAAGTTAGTTAAATACCATTTGGAGGCATTTAATGTTAGAGCAAAAACGGCTGATTTTCGACAAAAGAGATAACACCCCCCCATTACGTCATGCTTCAGAAATGTGGAAAATGGTCCGTTTTCAAATGTTTTATTTTTGAACGTCAGTTCACATTTGTAGGTAGATCATCAGTGTTAGAGCTAAAATTAGCATGTTTAAAGTGATTTTCATGCTTCCAGGGGCTCGGGAAGTTAATTAAATACCATTTGGAGGCATTTAATGTTCGAGCAAAAACGGCTGATTTTCGACAAAAGAGATAACACCCCCCATGACGTCATGCTTCAGAAATGTGGAAAATGGTCCATTTTCAAATATTTTATTTTTGAACGTCAGTTCACATTTGTAGGTGGATCATCAGTGTTAGAGCCAAAATTAGCATGTTTAAAGTGATTTTCATGCTTCCAGGGGCTCGGGAAGTTAATTAAATACCATTTGGAGGCATTTAATGTTCGAGCAAAAACGGCTGATTTTCGACAAAAGAGATAACACCCCCCCATTACGTCATGCTTCAGAAATGTGGAAAATGGTCCGTTTTCAAATGTTTTATTTTTGAACGTCAGTTCACATTTGTAGGTGGATCATCAGTGTTAGAGCTAAAATTAGCATGTTTAAAGTGATTTTCATGCTTCCAGGGGCTCGGGAAGTGAAATAAATACCATTTGGAGGCATTTAATGTTCGAGCAAAACCGTCTGATTTTCGACAAAAGAGATAACACCCCCCCATTACGTCATGCTTCAGAAATGTGGAAAATGGTCCGTTTTCAAATGTTTTATTTTTGAACGTCAGTTCACATTTGTAGGTGGATCATCAGTGTTAGAGCTAAAATTAGCATGTTTAAAGTGATTTTCATGCTTCCAGGGGCTCGGGAAGTGAAATAAATACCATTTGGAGGCATTTAATGTTCGAGCAAAAACTGCTGATTTTCGACAAAAGAGATAACACCCCCCCATTACGTCATGCTTCAGAAATGTGGAAAATGGTCCGTTTTCAAATGTTTTAGTTTTTGAACGTCAGTTCACATTTGTAGGTGGATCATCAGTGTTAGAGCTAAAATTAGCATGTTTAAAGTGCTTTTCATGCTTCTAGGGGCCCAAAACACAAGATTTATGGAATGGTTAAAAGTGCATGAAAATGGCCAATTTACTCACTCTGAGTTCTCAAAAGGGGTTTCTTCACCCCGGGAAGTTAATTAAATACCATTTGGAGGCATTTAATGTTAGAGCAAAAACGGCTGATTTTCCACAAAAGAGATAACACCCCCCCATTACGTCATGCTTCAGAAATGTGGAAAATGGTCCGTTTTCAAATGTTTTATTTTTGAACGTCAGTTCACATTTGTAGGTGGATCATCAGTGTTAGAGCTAAAATTAGCATGTTTAAAGTGATTTTCATGCTTCCAGGGGCCCAAAACACAAGATTTATGGAATGGTTAAAAGTGCATGAAAATGGCCAATTTACTCACTCTGAGTTCTCAAAAAGGGTTTCTTCACCCCGGGAAGTTAATTAAATACCATTTGGAGGCATTTAATGTTAGAGCAAAAACGGCTGATTTTCCACAAAAGAGATAACACCCCCCCATTACGTCATGCTTCAGAAATGTGGAAAATGGTCCGTTTTCAAATGTTTTATTTTTGAACGTCAGTTCACATTTGTAGGTGGATCATCAGTGTTAGAGCTAAAATTAGCATGTTTAAAGTGATTTTCATGCTTCCAGGGGCCCAAAACACAAGATTTATGGAATGGTTAAAAGTGCATGAAAATGGCCAATTTACTCACTCTGAGTTCTCAAAAAGGGTTTCTTCACCCCGGGAAGTTAATTAAATACCATTTGGAGGCATTTAATGTTAGAGCAAAAACGGCTGATTTTCGACAAAAGAGATAACACCCTCCCATTACGTCATGCTTCAGAAATGTGGAAAATGGTCCGTTTTCAAATGTTTTATTTTTGAACGTCAGTTCACATTTGTAGGTGGATCATCAGTGTTAGAGCTAAAATTAGCATGTTTAAAGTGATTTTCATGCTTCCAGGGGCTCGGGAAGTTAATTAAATACCATTTGGAGGCATTTAATGTTCGAGCAAAAACGGCTGATTTTCGACAAAAGAGATAACACCCCCCCATTACGTCATGCTTCAGAAATGTGGAAAATGGTCCGTTTTCAAATGTTTTATTTTTGAACGTCAGTTCACATTTGTAGGTGGATCATCAGTGTTAGAGCTAAAATTAGCATGTTTAAAGTGATTTTCATGCTTCCAGGGGCCCAAAACACAAGATTTATGGAATGGTTAAAAGTGCATGAAAATGGCCAATTTACTCACTCTGAGTTCTCAAAAAGGGTTTCTTCACCCCGGGAAGTTAATTAAATACCATTTGGAGGCATTTAATGTTAGAGCAAAAACGGCTGATTTTCGACAAAAGAGATAACACCCCCACATTACGTCATGCTTCAGAAATGTGGAAAATGGTCCGTTTTCAAATGTTTTATTTTTGAACGTCAGTTCACATTTGTAGGTGGATCATCAGTGTTAGAGCTAAAATTAGCATGTTTAAAGTGATTTTCATGCTTCCAGGGGCTCGGGAAGTTAATTAAATACCATTTGGAGGCATTTAATGTTCGAGCAAAAACGGCTGATTTTCGACAAAAGAGATAACACCCCCCCATTACGTCATGCTTCAGAAATGTGGAAAATGGTCCGTTTTCAAATGTTTTATTTTTGAAAGTCAGTTCACATTTGTAGGTGGATCATCAGTGTTAGAGCTAAAATTAGCATGTTTAAAGTAATTTTCATGCTTCCAGGGGCTCGGGAAGTTAATTAAATACCATTTGGAGGCATTTAATGTTCGAGCAAAAACGGCTGATTTTCGACAAAAGAGATAACACCCCCCCATTACGTCATGCTTCAGAAATGTGGAAAATGGTCCGTTTTCAAATGTTTTATTTTTGAACGTCAGTTCACATTTGTAGGTGGATCATCAGTGTTAGAGCTAAAATTAGCATGTTTAAAGTGATTTTCATGCTTCCAGGGGCCCAAAACACAAGATTTATGGAATGGTTAAAAGTGCATGAAAATGGCCAATTTACTCACTCTGAGTTCTCAAAAAGGGTTTCTTCACCCCGGGAAGTTAATTAAATACCATTTGGAGGCATTTAATGTTAGAGCAAAAACGGCTGATTTTCGACAAAAGAGATAACACCCCCCCATTACGTCATGCTTCAGAAATGTGGAAAATGGTCCGTTTTCAAATGTTTTATTTTTGAACGTCAGTTCACATTTGTAGGTGGATCATCAGTGTTAGAGCTAAAATTAGCATGTTTAAAGTGATTTTCATGCTTCCAGGGGCTCGGGAAGTTAATTAAATACCATTTGGAGGCATTTAATGTTAGAGCAAAAACGGCTGATTTTCGACAAAAGAGATAACACCCCCCTATTACGTCATGCTTCAGAAATGTGGAAAATGGTCCGTTTTCAAATGTTTTATTTTTGAACGTCAGTTCACATTTGTAGGTGGATCATCAGTGTTAGAGCTAAAATTAGCATGTTTAAAGTGATTTTCATGCTTCCAGGGGCTCGGGAAGTTAATTAAATACCATTTGGAGGCATTTAATGTTCGAGCAAAAACGGCTGATTTTCGACAAAAGAGATAACACCCCCCCATTACGTCATGCTTCAGAAATGTGGAAAATGGTCCGTTTTCAAATGTTTTATTTTTGAACGTCAGTTCACATTTGTAGGTGGATCATCAGTGTTAGAGCTAAAATTAGCATGTTTAAAGTGATTTTCATGCTTCCAGGGGCTCGGGAAGTGAAATAAATACCATTTGGAGGCATTTAATGTTCGAGCAAAAACGGCTGATTTTCGACAAAAGAGATAACACCCCCCCATTACGTCATGCTTCAGAAATGTGGAAAATGGTCCGTTTTCAAATGTTTCATTTTTGAACGTCAGTTCACATTTGTAGGTGGATCATCAGTGTTAGAGCTAAAATTAGCATGTTTAAAGTGATTTTCATGCTTCCAGGGGCTCGGGAAGTGAAATAAATACCATTTGGAGGCATTTAATGTTCGAGCAAAAACGGCTGATTTTCGACAAAAGAGATAACACCCCCCCATTACGTCATGCTTCAGAAATGTGGAAAATGGTCAGTTTTCAAATGTTTCATTTTTGAACGTCAGTTCACATTTGTAAGTGGATCATCAGTGTTAGAGCTAAAATTAGCATGTTTAAAGTGATTTTCATGCTTCCAGGGGCCCAAAACACAAGATTTATGGAATGGTTAAAAGTGCATGAAAATGGCCAATTTACTCACTCGGAGTTCTCAAAAAGGGTTTCTTCACCCCGGGAAGTTAATTAAATACCATTTGGAGGCATTTAATGTTCGAGCAAAAACGGCTGATTTTCGACAAAAGAGATAACACCCCCCCCATTACGTCATGCTTCAGAAATGTGGAAAATGGTCCGTTTTCAAATGTTTTATTTTTGAACGTCAGTTCACATTTGTAGGTGGATCATCAGTGTTAGAGCTAAAATTAGCATGTTTAAAGTGATTTTCATGCTTCCAGGGGCCCAAAACACAAGATTTATGGAATGGTTAAAAGTGCATGAAAATGGCCAATTTACTCACTCGGAGTTCTCAAAAAGGGTTTCTTCACCCCGGGAAGTTAATTAAATACCATTTGGAGGCATTTAATGTTCGAGCAAAAACGGCTGATTTTCGACAAAAGAGATAACACCCCCCCCATTACGTCATGCTTCAGAAATGTGGAAAATGGTCCGTTTTCAAATGTTTTATTTTTGAACGTCAGTTCACATTTGTAGGTAGATCATCAGTGTTAGAGCTAAAATTAGCATGTTTAAAGTGATTTTCATGCTTCCAGGGGCTCGGGAAGTTAATTAAATACCATTTGGAGGCATTTAATGTTTGAGCAAAAACGGCTGATTTTCGACAAAAGAGATAACACCCCCCATGACGTCATGCTTCAGAAATGTGGAAAATGGTCCATTTTCAAATGTTTTATTTTTGAACGTCAGTTCACATTTGTAGGTGGATCATCAGTGTTAGAGCTAAAATTAGCATGTTTAAAGTGATTTTCATGCTTCCAGGGGCTCGGGAAGTTAATTAAATACCATTTGGAGGCATTTAATGTTCGAGCAAAAACGGCTGATTTTCGACAAAAGAGATAACACCCCCCCCATTACGTCATGCTTCAGAAATGTGGAAAATGGTCCGTTTTCAAATGTTTTATTTTTGAACGTCAGTTCACATTTGTAGGTGGATCATCAGTGTTAGAGCTAAAATTAGCATGTTTAAAGTGATTTTCATGCTTCCAGGGGCCCAAAACACAAGATTTATGGAATGGTTAAAAGTGCATGAAAATGGCCAATTTACTCACTCGGAGTTCTCAAAAAGGGTTTCTTCACCCCGGGAAGTTAATTAAATACCATTTGGAGGCATTTAATGTTCGAGCAAAAACGGCTGATTTTCGACAAAAGAGATAACACCCCCCCCATTACGTCATGCTTCAGAAATGTGGAAAATGGTCCGTTTTCAAATGTTTTATTTTTGAACGTCAGTTCACATTTGTAGGTAGATCATCAGTGTTAGAGCTAAAATTAGCATGTTTAAAGTGATTTTCATGCTTCCAGGGGCTCGGGAAGTTAATTAAATACCATTTGGAGGCATTTAATGTTTGAGCAAAAACGGCTGATTTTCGACAAAAGAGATAACACCCCCCATGACGTCATGCTTCAGAAATGTGGAAAATGGTCCATTTTCAAATGTTTTATTTTTGAACGTCAGTTCACATTTGTAGGTGGATCATCAGTGTTAGAGCTAAAATTAGCATGTTTAAAGTGATTTTCATGCTTCCAGGGGCTCGGGAAGTTAATTAAATACCATTTGGAGGCATTTAATGTTCGAGCAAAAACGGCTGATTTTCGACAAAAGAGATAACACCCCCCCATTACGTCATGCTTCAGAAATGTGGAAAATGGTCCGTTTTCAAATGTTTTATTTTTGAACGTCAGTTCACATTTGTAGGTGGATCATCAGTGTTAGAGCTAAAATTAGCATGTTTAAAGTGATTTTCATGCTTCCAGGCGCCCAAAACACAAGATTTATGGAATGGTTAAAAGTGCATGAAAATGGCCAATTTACTCACTCTGAGTTCTCAAAAAGGGTTTCTTCACCCCGGGAAGTTAATTAAATACCATTTGGAGTCATTTAATGTTCGAGCAAAAACGGCTGATTTTTGACAAAAGAGATAACACCCCCCCCATTACGTCATGCTTCAGAAATGTGGAAAATGGTCAGTTTTCAAATGTTTTATTTTTGAACGTCAGTTCACATTTGTAGGTGGATCATCAGTGTTAGAGCTAAAATTAGCATGTTTAAAGTGATTTTCATGCTTCCAGGGGCTCGGGAAGTGAAATAAATACCATTTGGAGGCATTTAATGTTCGAGCAAAAACGGCTGATTTTCGACAAAAGAGATAACACCCCCCCATTACGTCATGCTTCAGAAATGTGGAAAATGGTCCGTTTTCAAATGTTTTATTTTTGAACGTCAGTTCACATTTGTAGGTGGATCATCAGTGTTAGAGCTAAAATTAGCATGTTTAAAGTGATTTTCATGCTTCCAGGGGCTCGGGAAGTGAAATAAATACCATTTGGAGGCATTTAATGTTCGAGCAAAAACGGCTGATTTTCGACAAAAGAGATAACACCCCCCCATTACGTCATGCTTCAGAAATGTGGAAAATGGTCCGTTTTCAAATGTTTTATTTTTGAACGTCAGTTCACATTTGTAGGTGGATCATCAGTGTTAGAGCTAAAATTAGCATGTTTAAAGTGATTTTCATGCTTCCAGGGGCCCAAAAAACAAGATTTATGGAATGGTTAAAAGTGCATGAAAATGGCCAATTTACTCACTCTGAGTTCTCAAAAAGGGTTTCTTCACCCCGGGAAGTTAATTAAATACCATTTGGAGGCATTTAATGTTAGAGCAAAAACGGCTGATTTTCCACAAAAGAGATAACACCCCCCCATTACGTCATGCTTCAGAAATGTGGAAAATGGTCCGTTTTCAAATGTTTTATTTTTGAACGTCAGTTCACATTTGTAGGTGGATCATCAGTGTTAGAGCTAAAATTAGCATGTTTAAAGTGATTTTCATGCTTCCAGGGGCCCAAAACACAAGATTTATGGAATGGTTAAAAGTGCATGAAAATGGCCAATTTACTCACTCTGAGTTCTCAAAAAGGGTTTCTTCACCCCGGGAAGTTAATTAAATACCATTTGGAGGCATTTAATGTTAGAGCAAAAACGGCTGATTTTCGACAAAAGAGATAACACCCTCCCATTACGTCATGCTTCAGAAATGTGGAAAATGGTCCGTTTTCAAATGTTTTATTTTTGAACGTCAGTTCACATTTGTAGGTGGATCATCAGTGTTAGAGCTAAAATTAGCATGTTTAAAGTGATTTTCATGCTTCCAGGGGCTCGGGAAGTTAATTAAATACCATTTGGAGGCATTTAATGTTCGAGCAAAAACGGCTGATTTTCGACAAAAGAGATAACACCCCCCCCATTACGTCATGCTTCAGAAATGTGGAAAATGGTCCGTTTTCAAATGTTTTATTTTTGAACGTCAGTTCACATTTGTAGGTGGATCATCAGTGTTAGAGCTAAAATTAGCATGTTTAAAGTGATTTTCATGCTTCCAGGGGCTCGGGAAGTGAAATAAATACCATTTGGAGGCATTTAATGTTCGAGCAAAAACGGCTGATTTTCGACAAAAGAGATAACACCCCCCCATTACGTCATGCTTCAGAAATGTGGAAAATGGTCCGTTTTCAAATGTTTTATTTTTGAACGTCAGTTCACATTTGTAGGTGGATCATCAGTGTTAGAGCTAAAATTAGCATGTTTAAAGTGATTTTCATGCTTCCAGGGGCTCGGGAAGTGAAATAAATACCATTTGGAGGCATTTAATGTTCGAGCAAAAACGGCTGATTTTCGACAAAAGAGATAACACCCCCCCATTACGTCATGCTTCAGAAATGTGGAAAATGGTCCGTTTTCAAATGTTTTATTTTTGAACGTCAGTTCACATTTGTAGGTGGATCATCAGTGTTAGAGCTAAAATTAGCATGTTTAAAGTGATTTTCATGCTTCCAGGGGCCCAAAACACAAGATTTATGGAATGGTTAAAAGTGCATGAAAATGGCCAATTTACTCACTCTGAGTTCTCAAAAAGGGTTTCTTCACCCCGGGAAGTTAATTAAATACCATTTGGAGGCATTTAATGTTAGAGCAAAAACGGCTGATTTTCCACAAAAGAGATAACACCCCCCCATTACGTCATGCTTCAGAAATGTGGAAAATGGTCCGTTTTCAAATGTTTTATTTTTGAACGTCAGTTCACATTTGTAGGTGGATCATCAGTGTTAGAGCTAAAATTAGCATGTTTAAAGTGATTTTCATGCTTCCAGGGGCCCAAAACACAAGATTTATGGAATGGTTAAAAGTGCATGAAAATGGCCAATTTACTCACTCTGAGTTCTCAAAAAGGGTTTCTTCACCCCGGGAAGTTAATTAAATACCATTTGGAGGCATTTAATGTTAGAGCAAAAACGGCTGATTTTCGACAAAAGAGATAACACCCTCCCATTACGTCATGCTTCAGAAATGTGGAAAATGGTCCGTTTTCAAATGTTTTATTTTTGAACGTCAGTTCACATTTGTAGGTGGATCATCAGTGTTAGAGCTAAAATTAGCATGTTTAAAGTGATTTTCATGCTTCCAGGGGCTCGGGAAGTTAATTAAATACCATTTGGAGGCATTTAATGTTCGAGCAAAAACGGCTGATTTTCGACAAAAGAGATAACACCCCCCCATTACGTCATGCTTCAGAAATGTGGAAAATGGTCCGTTTTCAAATGTTTTATTTTTGAACGTCAGTTCACATTTGTAGGTGGATCATCAGTGTTAGAGCTAAAATTAGCATGTTTAAAGTGATTTTCATGCTTCCAGGGGCTCGGGAAGTGAAATAAATACCATTTGGAGGCATTTAATGTTCGAGCAAAAAAGGCTGATTTTCCACAAAAGAGATAACACCCCCCCATTACGTCATGCTTCAGAAATGTGGAAAATGGTCAGTTTTCAAATGTTTTATTTTTGAACGTCAGTTCACATTTGTAGGTGGATCATCAGTGTTAGAGCTAAAATTAGCATGCTTAAAGTGATTTTCATGCTTCCAGGGGCCCAAAACACAAGATTTATGGAATGGTTAAAAGTGCATGAAAATGGCCAATTTACTCACTCTGAGTTCTCAAAAAGGGTTTCTTCACCCCGGGAAGTTAATTAAATACCATTTGGAGGCATTTAATGTTAGAGCAAAAACGGCTGATTTTCGACAAAAGAGATAACACCCCCCCATTACGTCATGCTTCAGAAATGTGGAAAATGGTCCGTTTTCAAATGTTTTATTTTTGAACGTCAGTTCACATTTGTAGGTGGATCATCAGTGTTAGAGCTAAAATTAGCATGCTTAAAGTGATTTTCATGCTTCCAGGGGCTCGGGAAGTTAATTAAATACCATTTGGAGGCATTTAATGTTCGAGCAAAAACGGCTGATTTTCGACAAAAGAGATAACACCCCCCCATTACGTCATGCTTCAGAAATGTGGAAAATGGTCCGTTTTCAAATGTTTTATTTTTGAACGTCAGTTCACATTTGTAGGTGGATCATCAGTGTTAGAGCTAAAATTAGCATGTTTAAAGTGATTTTCATGCTTCCAGGGGCCCAAAACACAAGATTTATGGAATGGTTAAAAGTGCATGAAAATGGCCAATTTACTCACTCTGAGTTCTCAAAAAGGGTTTCTTCACCCCGGGAAGTTAATTAAATACCATTTGGAGGCATTTAATGTTAGAGCAAAAACGGCTGATTTTCGACAAAAGAGATAACACACCCCCATTACGTCATGCTTCAGAAATGTGGAAAATGGTCCGTTTTCAAATGTTTTATTTTTGAACGTCAGTTCACATTTGTAGGTGGATCATCAGTGTTAGAGCTAAAATTAGCATGTTTAAAGTGATTTTCATGCTTCCAGGGGCTCGGGAAGTTAATTAAATACCATTTGGAGGCATTTAATGTTAGAGCAAAAACGGCTGATTTTCGACAAAAGAGATAACACCCCCCTATTACGTCATGCTTCAGAAATGTGGAAAATGGTCCGTTTTCAAATGTTTTATTTTTGAACGTCAGTTCACATTTGTAGGTGGATCATCAGTGTTAGAGCTAAAATTAGCATGTTTAAAGTGATTTTCATGCTTCCAGGGGCTCGGGAAGTTAATTAAATACCATTTGGAGGCATTTAATGTTCGAGCAAAAACGGCTGATTTTCGACAAAAGAGATAACACCCCCCCATTACGTCATGCTTCAGAAATGTGGAAAATGGTCCGTTTTCAAATGTTTTATTTTTGAACGTCAGTTCACATTTGTAGGTGGATCATCAGTGTTAGAGCTAAAATTAGCATGTTTAAAGTGATTTTCATGCTTCCAGGGGCTCGGGAAGTGAAATAAATACCATTTGGAGGCATTTAATGTTCGAGCAAAAACGGCTGATTTTCGACAAAAGAGATAACACCCCCCCATTACGTCATGCTTCAGAAATGTGGAAAATGGTCCGTTTTCAAATGTTTCATTTTTGAACGTCAGTTCACATTTGTAGGTGGATCATCAGTGTTAGAGCTAAAATTAGCATGTTTAAAGTGATTTTCATGCTTCCAGGGGCTCGGGAAGTGAAATAAATACCATTTGGAGGCATTTAATGTTCGAGCAAAAACGGCTGATTTTCGACAAAAGAGATAACACCCCCCCATTACGTCATGCTTCAGAAATGTGGAAAATGGTCCGTTTTCAAATGTTTCATTTTTGAACGTCAGTTCACATTTGTAAGTGGATCATCAGTGTTAGAGCTAAAATTAGCATGTTTAAAGTGATTTTCATGCTTCCAGGGGCCCAAAACACAAGATTTATGGAATGGTTAAAAGTGCATGAAAATGGCCAATTTACTCACTCGGAGTTCTCAAAACGGGTTTCTTCACCCCGGGAAGTTAATTAAATACCATTTGGAGGCATTTAATGTTCGAGCAAAAACGGCTGATTTTCGACAAAAGAGATAACACCCCCCCCATTACGTCATGCTTCAGAAATGTGGAAAATGGTCCGTTTTCAAATGTTTTATTTTTGAACGTCAGTTCACATTTGTAGGTGGATCATCAGTGTTAGAGCTAAAATTAGCATGTTTAAAGTGATTTTCATGCTTCCAGGGGCCCAAAACACAAGATTTATGGAATGGTTAAAAGTGCATGAAAATGGCCAATTTACTCACTCTGAGTTCTCAAAAAGGGTTTCTTCACCCCGGGAAGTTAATTAAATACCATTTGGAGGCATTTAATGTTCGAGCAAAAACGGCTGATTTTCGACAAAAGAGATAACACCCCCCCATTACGTCATGCTTCAGAAATGTGGAAAATGGTCCGTTTTCAAATGTTTTATTTTTGAACGTCAGTTCACATTTGTAGGTGGATCATCAGTGTTAGAGCTAAAATTAGCATGTTTAAAGTGATTTTCATGCTTCCAGGGGCCCAAAACACAAGATTTATGGAATGGTTAAAAGTGCATGAAAATGGCCAATTTACTCACTCTGAGTTCTCAAAAAGGGTTTCTCCACCCCGGGAAGTTAATTAAATACCATTTGGAGGCATTTAATGTTAGAGCAAAAACGGCTGATTTTCGACAAAAGAGATAACACCCCCCCATTAGGTCATGCTTCAGAAATGTGGAAAATGGTCCGTTTTCAAATGTTTTATTTTTGAACGTCAGTTCACATTTGTAGGTGGATCATCAGTGTTAGAGCTAAAATTAGCATGTTTAAAGTGATTTTCATGCTTCCAGGGGCTCGGGAAGTTAATTAAATACCATTTGGAGGCATTTAATGTTCGAGCAAAAACGGCTGATTTTCGACAAAAGAGATAACACCCCCCCATGACGTCATGCTTCAGAAATGTGGAAAATGGTCCATTTTCAAATGTTTTATTTTTGAACGTCAGTTCACATTTGTAGGTGGATCATCAGTGTTAGAGCTAAAATTAGCATGTTTAAAGTGATTTTCATGCTTCCAGGGGCTCGGGAAGTTAATTAAATACCATTTGGAGGCATTTAATGTTCGAGCAAAAACGGCTGATTTTCGACAAAAGAGATAACACCCCCCCATTACGTCATGCTTCAGAAATGTGGAAAATGGTCCGTTTTCAAATGTTTTATTTTTGAACGTCAGTTCACATTTGTAGGTGGATCATCAGTGTTAGAGCTAAAATTAGCATGTTTAAAGTGATTTTCATGCTTCCAGGGGCCCAAAACACAAGATTTATGGAATGGTTAAAAGTGCATGAAAATGGCCAATTTACTCACTCTGAGTTCTCAAAAAGGGTTTCTTCACCCCGGGAAGTTAATTAAATACCATTTGGAGGCATTTAATGTTCGAGCAAAAACGGCTGATTTTCGACAAAAGAGATAACACCCCCCCATTACGTCATGCTTCAGAAATGTGGAAAATGGTCCGTTTTCAAATGTTTTATTTTTGAACGTCAGTTCACATTTGTAGGTGGATCATCAGTGTTAGAGCTAAAATTAGCATGTTTAAAGTGATTTTCATGCTTCCAGGGGCTCGGGAAGTGAAATAAATACCATTTGGAGGCATTTAATGTTCGAGCAAAAACAGCTGATTTTCGACAAAAGAGATAACACCCCCCCATTACGTCATGCTTCAGAAATGTGGAAAATGGTCCGTTTTCAAATGTTTTATTTTTGAACGTCAGTTCACATTTGTAGGTGGATCATCAGTGTTAGAGCTAAAATTAGCATGTTTAAAGTGATTTTCATGCTTCCAGGGGCCCAAAACACAAGATTTATGGAATGGTTAAAAGTGCATGCAAATGGCCAATTTACTCACTCTGAGTTCTCAAAAAGGGTTTCTTCACCCCGGGAAGTTAATTAAATACCATTTGGAGGCATTTAATGTTAGAGCAAAAACGGCTGATTTTCCACAAAAGAGATAACACCCCCCCATTACGTCATGCTTCAGAAATGTGGAAAATGGTCCGTTTTCAAATGTTTTATTTTTGAACGTCAGTTCACATTTGTAGGTGGATCATCAGTGTTAGAGCTAAAATTAGCATGTTTAAAGTGATTTTCATGCTTCCAGGGGCCCAAAACACAAGATTTATGGAATGGTTAAAAGTGCATGAAAATGGCCAATTTACTCACTCTGAGTTCTCAAAAAGGGTTTCTTCACCCCGGGAAGTTAATTAATTACCATTTGGAGGCATTTAATGTTAGAGCAAAAACGGCTGATTTTCGACAAAAGAGATAACACCCTACCATTACGTCATGCTTCAGAAATGTGGAAAATGGTCCGTTTTCAAATGTTTTATTTTTGAACGTCAGTTCACATTTGTAGGTGGATCATCATTGTTAGAGCTAAAATTAGCATGTTTAAAGTGATTTTCATGCTTCCAGGGGCTCGGGAAGTTAATTAAATACCATTTGGAGGCATTTAATGTTCGAGCAAAAACGGCTGATTTTCGACAAAAGAGATAACACCCCCCCATTACGTCATGCTTCAGAAATGTGGAAAATGGTCCGTTTTCAAATGTTTTATTTTTGAACGTCAGTTCACATTTGTAGGTGGATCATCAGTGTTAGAGCTAAAATTAGCATGTTTAAAGTGATTTTCATGCTTCCAGGGGCTCGGGAAGTGAAATAAATACCATTTGGAGGCATTTAATGTTCGAGCAAAAAAGGCTGATTTTCCACAAAAGAGATAACACCCCCCCATTACGTCATGCTTCAGAAATGTGGAAAATGGTCCGTTTTCAAATGTTTTATTTTTGAACGTCAGTTCACATTTGTAGGTGGATCATCAGTGTTAGAGCTAAAATTAGCATGTTTAAAGTGATTTTCATGCTTCCAGGGGCCCAAAACACAAGATTTATGGAATGGTTAAAAGTGCATGAAAATGGCCAATTTACTCACTCTGAGTTCTCAAAAAGGGTTTCTTCACCCCGGGAAGTTAATTAAATACCATTTGGAGGCATTTAATGTTCGAGCAAAAACGGCTGATTTTCGACAAAAGAGATAACACCCCCCCATTACGTCATGCTTCAGAAATGTGGAAAATGGTCCGTTTTCAAATGTTTTATTTTTGAACGTCAGTTCACATTTGTAGGTGGATCATCAGTGTTAGAGCTAAAATTAGCATGTTTAAAGTGATTTTCATGCTTCCAGGGGCCCAAAACACAAGATTTATGGAATGGTTAAAAGTGCATGAAAATGGCCAATTTACTCACTCTGAGTTCTCAAAAAGGGTTTCTTCACCCCGGGAAGTTAATTAAATACCATTTGGAGGCATTTAATGTTCGAGCAAAAACGGCTGATTTTCGACAAAAGAGATAACACCCCCCCATTACGTCATGCTTCAGAAATGTGGAAAATGGTCCGTTTTCAAATGTTTTATTTTTGAACGTCAGTTCACATTTGTAGGTGGATCATCAGTGTTAGAGCTAAAATTAGCATGTTTAAAGTGATTTTCATGCTTCCAGGGGCCCAAAACACAAGATTTATGGAATGGTTAAAAGTGCATGAAAATGGCCAATTTACTCACTCTGAGTTCTCAAAAAGGGTTTCTCCACCCCGGGAAGTTAATTAAATACCATTTGGAGGCATTTAATGTTAGAGCAAAAACGGCTGATTTTCGACAAAAGAGATAACACCCCCCCATTACGTCATGCTTCAGAAATGTGGAAAATGGTCCGTTTTCAAATGTTTTATTTTTGAACGTCAGTTCACATTTGTAGGTAGATCATCAGTGTTAGAGCTAAAATTAGCATGTTTAAAGTGATTTTCATGCTTCCAGGGGCTCGGGAAGTTAATTAAATACCATTTGGAGGCATTTAATGTTCGAGCAAAAACGGCTGATTTTCGACAAAAGAGATAACACCCCCCCATGACGTCATGCTTCAGAAATGTGGAAAATGGTCCATTTTCAAATGTTTTATTTTTGAACGTCAGTTCACATTTGTGGGTGGATCATCAGTGTTAGAGCTAAAATTAGCATGTTTAAAGTGATTTTCATGCTTCCAGGGGCTCGGGAAGTTAATTAAATACCATTTGGAGGCATTTAATGTTCGAGCAAAAACGGCTGATTTTCGACAAAAGAGATAACACCCCCCCATTACGTCATGCTTCAGAAATGTGGAAAATGGTCCATTTTCAAATGTTTTATTTTTGAACGTCAGTTCACATTTGTAGGTGGATCATCAGTGTTAGAGCTAAAATTAGCATGTTTAAAGTGATTTGCATGCTTCCAGGGGCCCAAAACACAAGATTTATGGAATGGTTAAAAGTGCATGAAAATGGCCAATTTACTCACTCTGAGTTCTCAAAAAGGGTTTCTTCACCCCGGGAAGTTAATTAAATACCATTTGGAGGCATTTAATGTTCGAGCAAAAACGGCTGATTTTCGACAAAAGAGATAACACCCCCCCATTACGTCATGCTTCAGAAATGTGGAAAATGGTCCGTTTTCAAATGTTTTATTTTTGAACGTCAGTTCACATTTGTAGGTGGATCATCAGTGTTAGAGCTAAAATTAGCATGTTTAAAGTGATTTTCATGCTTCCAGGGGCTCGGGAAGTGAAATAAATACCATTTGGAGGCATTTAATGTTCGAGCAAAAACGGCTGATTTTCGACAAAAGAGATAACACCCCCCCATTACGTCATGCTTCAGAAATGTGGAAAATGGTCCGTTTTCAAATGTTTTATTTTTGAACGTCAGTTCACATTTGTAGGTGGATCATCAGTGTTAGAGCTAAAATTAGCATGTTTAAAGTGATTTTCATGCTTCCAGGGGCTCGGGAAGTGAAATAAATACCATTTGGAGGCATTTAATGTTCGAGCAAAAACGGCTGATTTTCGACAAAAGAGATAACACCCCCCCATTACGTCATGCTTCAGAAATGTGGAAAATGGTCCGTTTTCAAATGTTTTATTTTTGAACGTCAGTTCACATTTGTAGGTGGATCATCAGTGTTAGAGCTAAAATTAGCATGTTTAAAGTGATTTTCATGCTTCCAGGGGCCCAAAACACAAGATTTATGGAATGGTTAAAAGTGCATGAAAATGGCCAATTTACTCACTCTGAGTTCTCAAAAAGGGTTTCTTCACCCCGGGAAGTTAATTAAATACCATTTGGAGGCATTTAATGTTAGAGCAAAAACGGCTGATTTTCCACAAAAGAGATAACACCCCCACATTACGTCATGCTTCAGAAATGTGGAAAATGGTCCGTTTTCAAATGTTTTATTTTTGAACGTCAGTTCACATTTGTAGGTGGATCATCAGTGTTAGAGCTAAAATTAGCATGTTTAAAGTGATTTTCATGCTTCCAGGGGCCCAAAACACAAGATTTATGGAATGGTTAAAAGTGCATGAAAATGGCCAATTTACTCACTCTGAGTTCTCAAAAAGGGTTTCTTCACCCCGGGAAGTTAATTAAATACCATTTGGAGGCATTTAATGTTAGAGCAAAAACGGCTGATTTTCGACAAAAGAGATAACACCCTCCCATTACGTCATGCTTCAGAAATGTGGAAAATGGTCCGTTTTCAAATGTTTTATTTTTGAACGTCAGTTCACATTTGTAGGTGGATCATCAGTGTTAGAGCTAAAATTAGCATGTTTAAAGTGATTTTCATGCTTCCAGGGGCTCGGGAAGTTAATTAAATACCATTTGGAGGCATTTAATGTTCGAGCAAAAACGGCTGATTTTCGACAAAAGAGATAACACCCCCCCATTACGTCATGCTTCAGAAATGTGGAAAATGGTCCGTTTTCAAATGTTTTATTTTTGAACGTCAGTTCACATTTGTAGGTGGATCATCAGTGTTAGAGCTAAAATTAGCATGTTTAAAGTGATTTTCATGCTTCCAGGGGCTCGGGAAGTGAAATAAATACCATTTGGAGGCATTTAATGTTCGAGCAAAAAAGGCTGATTTTCCACAAAAGAGATAACACCCCCCCATTACGTCATGCTTCAGAAATGTGGAAAATGGTCCGTTTTCAAATGTTTTATTTTTGAACGTCAGTTCACATTTGTAGGTGGATCATCAGTGTTAGAGCTAAAATTAGCATGTTTAAAGTGATTTTCATGCTTCCAGGGGCTCGGGAAGTTAATTAAATACCATTTGGAGGCATTTAATGTTCGAGCAAAAACGGCTGATTTTCGACAAAAGAGATAACACCCCCCCATGACGTCATGCTTCAGAAATGTGGAAAATGGTCCATTTTCAAATGTTTTATTTTTGAACGTCAGTTCACATTTGTAGGTGGATCATCAGTGTTAGAGCTAAAATTAGCATGTTTAAAGTGATTTTCATGCTTCCAGGGGCTCGGGAAGTTAATTAAATACCATTTGGAGGCATTTAATGTTCGAGCAAAAACGGCTGATTTTCGACAAAAGAGATAACACCCCCCCATTACGTCATGCTTCAGAAATGTGGAAAATGGTCCATTTTCAAATGTTTTATTTTTGAACGTCAGTTCACATTTGTAGGTGGATCATCAGTGTTAGAGCTAAAATTAGCATGTTTAAAGTGATTTGCATGCTTCCAGGGGCCCAAAACACAAGATTTATGGAATGGTTAAAAGTGCATGAAAATGGCCAATTTACTCACTCTGAGTTCTCAAAAAGGGTTTCTTCACCCCGGGAAGTTAATTAAATACCATTTGGAGGCATTTAATGTTCGAGCAAAAACGGCTGATTTTCGACAAAAGAGATAACACCCCCCCATTACGTCATGCTTCAGAAATGTGGAAAATGGTCCGTTTTCAAATGTTTTATTTTTGAACGTCAGTTCACATTTGTAGGTGGATCATCAGTGTTAGAGCTAAAATTAGCATGTTTAAAGTGATTTTCATGCTTCCAGGGGCTCGGGAAGTGAAATAAATACCATTTGGAGGCATTTAATGTTCGAGCAAAAACGGCTGATTTTCGACAAAAGAGATAACACCCCCCCATTACGTCATGCTTCAGAAATGTGGAAAATGGTCCGTTTTCAAATGTTTTATTTTTGAACGTCAGTTCACATTTGTAGGTGGATCATCAGTGTTAGAGCTAAAATTAGCATGTTTAAAGTGATTTTCATGCTTCCAGGGGCTCGGGAAGTGAAATAAATACCATTTGGAGGCATTTAATGTTCGAGCAAAAACGGCTGATTTTCGACAAAAGAGATAACACCCCCCCATTACGTCATGCTTCAGAAATGTGGAAAATGGTCCGTTTTCAAATGTTTTATTTTTGAACGTCAGTTCACATTTGTAGGTGGATCATCAGTGTTAGAGCTAAAATTAGCATGTTTAAAGTGATTTTCATGCTTCCAGGGGCCCAAAACACAAGATTTATGGAATGGTTAAAAGTGCATGAAAATGGCCAATTTACTCACTCTGAGTTCTCAAAAAGGGTTTCTTCACCCCGGGAAGTTAATTAAATACCATTTGGAGGCATTTAATGTTAGAGCAAAAACGGCTGATTTTCCACAAAAGAGATAACACCCCCACATTACGTCATGCTTCAGAAATGTGGAAAATGGTCCGTTTTCAAATGTTTTATTTTTGAACGTCAGTTCACATTTGTAGGTGGATCATCAGTGTTAGAGCTAAAATTAGCATGTTTAAAGTGATTTTCATGCTTCCAGGGGCCCAAAACACAAGATTTATGGAATGGTTAAAAGTGCATGAAAATGGCCAATTTACTCACTCTGAGTTCTCAAAAAGGGTTTCTTCACCCCGGGAAGTTAATTAAATACCATTTGGAGGCATTTAATGTTAGAGCAAAAACGGCTGATTTTCGACAAAAGAGATAACACCCTCCCATTACGTCATGCTTCAGAAATGTGGAAAATGGTCCGTTTTCAAATGTTTTATTTTTGAACGTCAGTTCACATTTGTAGGTGGATCATCAGTGTTAGAGCTAAAATTAGCATGTTTAAAGTGATTTTCATGCTTCCAGGGGCTCGGGAAGTTAATTAAATACCATTTGGAGGCATTTAATGTTCGAGCAAAAACGGCTGATTTTCGACAAAAGAGATAACACCCCCCCATTACGTCATGCTTCAGAAATGTGGAAAATGGTCCGTTTTCAAATGTTTTATTTTTGAACGTCAGTTCACATTTGTAGGTGGATCATCAGTGTTAGAGCTAAAATTAGCATGTTTAAAGTGATTTTCATGCTTCCAGGGGCTCGGGAAGTGAAATAAATACCATTTGGAGGCATTTAATGTTCGAGCAAAAAAGGCTGATTTTCCACAAAAGAGATAACACCCCCCCATTACGTCATGCTTCAGAAATGTGGAAAATGGTCCGTTTTCAAATGTTTTATTTTTGAACGTCAGTTCACATTTGTAGGTGGATCATCAGTGTTAGAGCTAAAATTAGCATGTTTAAAGTGATTTTCATGCTTCCAGGGGCTCGGGAAGTTAATTAAATACCATTTGGAGGCATTTAATGTTCGAGCAAAAACGGCTGATTTTCGACAAAAGAGATAACACCCCCCCATGACGTCATGCTTCAGAAATGTGGAAAATGGTCCATTTTCAAATGTTTTATTTTTGAACGTCAGTTCACATTTGTAGGTGGATCATCAGTGTTAGAGCTAAAATTAGCATGTTTAAAGTGATTTTCATGCTTCCAGGGGCTCGGGAAGTTAATTAAATACCATTTGGAGGCATTTAATGTTCGAGCAAAAACGGCTGATTTTCGACAAAAGAGATAACACCCCCCCATTACGTCATGCTTCAGAAATGTGGAAAATGGTCCATTTTCAAATGTTTTATTTTTGAACGTCAGTTCACATTTGTAGGTGGATCATCAGTGTTAGAGCTAAAATTAGCATGTTTAAAGTGATTTGCATGCTTCCAGGGGCCCAAAACACAAGATTTATGGAATGGTTAAAAGTGCATGAAAATGGCCAATTTACTCACTCTGAGTTCTCAAAAAGGGTTTCTTCACCCCGGGAAGTTAATTAAATACCATTTGGAGGCATTTAATGTTCGAGCAAAAACGGCTGATTTTCGACAAAAGAGATAACACCCCCCCATTACGTCATGCTTCAGAAATGTGGAAAATGGTCCGTTTTCAAATGTTTTATTTTTGAACGTCAGTTCACATTTGTAGGTGGATCATCAGTGTTAGAGCTAAAATTAGCATGTTTAAAGTGATTTTCATGCTTCCAGGGGCTCGGGAAGTGAAATAAATACCATTTGGAGGCATTTAATGTTCGAGCAAAAACGGCTGATTTTCGACAAAAGAGATAACACCCCCCCATTACGTCATGCTTCAGAAATGTGGAAAATGGTCCGTTTTCAAATGTTTTATTTTTGAACGTCAGTTCACATTTGTAGGTGGATCATCAGTGTTAGAGCTAAAATTAGCATGTTTAAAGTGATTTTCATGCTTCCAGGGGCTCGGGAAGTGAAATAAATACCATTTGGAGGCATTTAATGTTCGAGCAAAAACGGCTGATTTTCGACAAAAGAGATAACACCCCCCCATTACGTCATGCTTCAGAAATGTGGAAAATGGTCCGTTTTCAAATGTTTTATTTTTGAACGTCAGTTCACATTTGTAGGTGGATCATCAGTGTTAGAGCTAAAATTAGCATGTTTAAAGTGATTTTCATGCTTCCAGGGGCCCAAAACACAAGATTTATGGAATGGTTAAAAGTGCATGAAAATGGCCAATTTACTCACTCTGAGTTCTCAAAAAGGGTTTCTTCACCCCGGGAAGTTAATTAAATACCATTTGGAGGCATTTAATGTTAGAGCAAAAACGGCTGATTTTCCACAAAAGAGATAACACCCCCACATTACGTCATGCTTCAGAAATGTGGAAAATGGTCCGTTTTCAAATGTTTTATTTTTGAACGTCAGTTCACATTTGTAGGTGGATCATCAGTGTTAGAGCTAAAATTAGCATGTTTAAAGTGATTTTCATGCTTCCAGGGGCCCAAAACACAAGATTTATGGAATGGTTAAAAGTGCATGAAAATGGCCAATTTACTCACTCTGAGTTCTCAAAAAGGGTTTCTTCACCCCGGGAAGTTAATTAAATACCATTTGGAGGCATTTAATGTTAGAGCAAAAACGGCTGATTTTCGACAAAAGAGATAACACCCTCCCATTACGTCATGCTTCAGAAATGTGGAAAATGGTCCGTTTTCAAATGTTTTATTTTTGAACGTCAGTTCACATTTGTAGGTGGATCATCAGTGTTAGAGCTAAAATTAGCATGTTTAAAGTGATTTTCATGCTTCCAGGGGCTCGGGAAGTTAATTAAATACCATTTGGAGGCATTTAATGTTCGAGCAAAAACGGCTGATTTTCGACAAAAGAGATAACACCCCCCCATTACGTCATGCTTCAGAAATGTGGAAAATGGTCCGTTTTCAAATGTTTTATTTTTGAACGTCAGTTCACATTTGTAGGTGGATCATCAGTGTTAGAGCTAAAATTAGCATGTTTAAAGTGATTTTCATGCTTCCAGGGGCTCGGGAAGTGAAATAAATACCATTTGGAGGCATTTAATGTTCGAGCAAAAAAGGCTGATTTTCCACAAAAGAGATAACACCCCCCCATTACGTCATGCTTCAGAAATGTGGAAAATGGTCCGTTTTCAAATGTTTTATTTTTGAACGTCAGTTCACATTTGTAGGTGGATCATCAGTGTTAGAGCTAAAATTAGCATGTTTAAAGTGATTTTCATGCTTCCAGGGGCCCAAAACACAAGATTTATGGAATGGTTAAAAGTGCATGAAAATGGCCAATTTACTCACTCTGAGTTCTCAAAAAGGGTTTCTTCACCCCGGGAAGTTAATTAAATACCATTTGGAGGCATTTAATGTTCGAGCAAAAACGGCTGATTTTCGACAAAAGAGATAACACCCCCCCATTACGTCATGCTTCAGAAATGTGGAAAATGGTCCGTTTTCAAATGTTTTATTTTTGAACGTCAGTTCACATTTGTAGGTGGATCATCAGTGTTAGAGCTAAAATTAGCATGTTTAAAGTGATTTTCATGCTTCCAGGGGCCCAAAACACAAGATTTATGGAATGGTTAAAAGTGCATGAAAATGGCCAATTTACTCACTCTGAGTTCTCAAAAAGGGTTTCTCCACCCCGGGAAGTTAATTAAATACCATTTGGAGGCATTTAATGTTAGAGCAAAAACGGCTGATTTTCGACAAAAGAGATAACACCCCCCCATTACGTCATGCTTCAGAAATGTGGAAAATGGTCCGTTTTCAAATGTTTTATTTTTGAACGTCAGTTCACATTTGTAGGTGGATCATCAGTGTTAGAGCTAAAATTAGCATGTTTAAAGTGATTTTCATGCTTCCAGGGGCTCGGGAAGTTAATTAAATACCATTTGGAGGCATTTAATGTTAGAGCAAAAACGGCTGATTTTCGACAAAAGAGATAACACCCCCCTATTACGTCATGCTTCAGAAATGTGGAAAATGGTCCGTTTTCAAATGTTTTATTTTTGAACGTCAGTTCACATTTGTAGGTGGATCATCAGTGTTAGAGCTAAAATTAGCATGTTTAAAGTGATTTTCATGCTTCCAGGGGCTCGGGAAGTTAATTAAATACCATTTGGAGGCATTTAATGTTCGAGCAAAAACTGCTGATTTTCGACAAAAGAGATAACACCCCCCCATTACGTCATGCTTCAGAAATGTGGAAAATGGTCCGTTTTCAAATGTTTTATTTTTGAACGTCAGTTCACATTTGTAGGTGGATCATCAGTGTTAGAGCTAAATTTAGCATGTTTAAAGTGATTTTCATGGTTCCAGGGGCTCGGGAAGTGAAATAAATACCATTTGGAGGCATTTAATGTTCGAGCAAAAACGGCTGATTTTCGACAAAAGAGATAACACCCCCCCATTACGTCATGCTTCAGAAATGTGGAAAATGGTCCGTTTTCAAATGTTTCATTTTTGAACGTCAGTTCACATTTGTAGGTGGATCATCAGTGTTAGAGCTAAAATTAGCATGTTTAAAGTGATTTTCATGCTTCCAGGGGCTCGGGAAGTGAAATAAATACCATTTGGAGGCATTTAATGTTCGAGCAAAAACGGCTGATTTTCGACAAAAGAGATAACACCCCCCCATTACGTCATGCTTCGGAAATGTGGAAAATGGTCCGTTTTCAAATGTTTTATTTTTGAACGTCAGTTCACATTTGTAGGTGGATCATCAGTGTTAGAGCTAAAATTAGCATGTTTAAAGTGATTTTCATGCTTCCAGGGGCTCGGGAAGTGAAATAAATACCATTTGGAGGCATTTAATGTTCGAGCAAAAACGGCTGATTTTCGACAAAAGAGATAACACCCCCCCATTACGTCATGCTTCAGAAATGTGGAAAATGGTCCGTTTTCAAATGTTTTATTTTTGAACGTCAGTTCACATTTGTAGGTGGATCATCAGTGTTAGAGCTAAAATTAGCATGTTTAAAGTGATTTTCATGCTTCCAGGGGCCCAAAACACAAGATTTATGGAATGGTTAAAAGTGCATGAAAATGGCCAATTTACTCACTCTGAGTTCTCAAAAAGGGTTTCTTCACCCCGGGAAGTTAATTAAATACCATTTGGAGGCATTTAATGTTCGAGCAAAAACGGCTGATTTTCGACAAAAGAGATAACACCCCCCCATTACGTCATGCTTCAGAAATGTGGAAAATGGTCCGTTTTCAAATGTTTTATTTTTGAACGTCAGTTCACATTTGTAGGTGGATCATCAGTGTTAGAGCTAAAATTAGCATGTTTAAAGTGATTTTCATGGTTCCAGGGGCTCGGGAAGTGAAATAAATACCATTTGGAGGCATTTAATGTTCGAGCAAAAACGGCTGATTTTCGACAAAAGAGATAACACCCCCCCATTACGTCATGCTTCAGAAATGTGGAAAATGGTCCGTTTTCAAATGTTTCATTTTTGAACGTCAGTTCACATTTGTAGGTGGATCATCAGTGTTAGAGCTAAAATTAGCATGTTTAAAGTGATTTTCATGCTTCCAGGGGCTCGGGAAGTGAAATAAATACCATTTGGAGGCATTTAATGTTCGAGCAAAAACGGCTGATTTTCGACAAAAGAGATAACACCCCCCCCATTACGTCATGCTTCAGAAATGTGGAAAATGGTCCGTTTTCAAATGTTTTATTTTTGAACGTCAGTTCACATTTGTAGGTGGATCATCAGTGTTAGAGCTAAAATTAGCATGTTTAAAGTGATTTTCATGCTTCCAGGGGCTCGGGAAGTGAAATAAATACCATTTGGAGGCATTTAATGTTCGAGCAAAAACGGCTGATTTTCGACAAAAGAGATAACACCCCCCCATTACGTCATGCTTCAGAAATGTGGAAAATGGTCCGTTTTCAAATGTTTTATTTTTGAACGTCAGTTCACATTTGTAGGTGGATCATCAGTGTTAGAGCTAAAATTAGCATGTTTAAAGTGATTTTCATGCTTCCAGGGGCTCGGGAAGTTAATTAAATACCATTTGGAGGCATTTAATGTTCGAGCAAAAACGGCTGATTTTCGACAAAAGAGATAACACCCCCCCATTACGTCATGCTTCAGAAATGTGGAAAATGGTCCGTTTTCAAATGTTTTATTTTTGAACGTCAGTTCACATTTGTAGGTGGATCATCAGTGTTAGAGCTAAAATTAGCATGTTTAAAGTGATTTTCATGGTTCCAGGGGCTCGGGAAGTGAAATAAATACCATTTGGAGGCATTTAATGTTCGAGCAAAAACGGCTGATTTTCGACAAAAGAGATAACACCCCCCCATTACGTCATGCTTCAGAAATGTGGAAAATGGTCCGTTTTCAAATGATTCATTTTTGAACGTCAGTTCACATTTGTAGGTGGATCATCAGTGTTAGAGCTAAAATTAGCATGTTTAAAGTGATTTTCATGCTTCCAGGGGCTCGGGAAGTGAAATAAATACCATTTGGAGGCATTTAATGTTCGAGCAAAAACGGCTGATTTTCGACAAAAGAGATAACATCCCCCCATTACGTCATGCTTCAGAAATGTGGAAAATGGTCCGTTTTCAAATGTTTTATTTTTGAACGTCAGTTCACATTTGTAGGTGGATCATCAGTGTTAGAGCTAAAATTAGCATGTTTAAAGTGATTTTCATGCTTCCAGGGGCTCGGGAAGTGAAATAAATACCATTTGGAGGCATTTAATGTTCGAGCAAAAACGGCTGATTTTCGACAAAAGAGATAACATCCCCCCATTACGTCATGCTTCAGAAATGTGGAAAATGGTCCGTTTTCAAATGTTTTATTTTTGAACGTCAGTTCACATTTGTAGGTGGATCATCAGTGTTAGAGCTAAAATTAGCATGTTTAAAGTGATTTTCATGCTTCCAGGGGCCCAAAACACAAGATTTATGGAATGGTTAAAAGTGCATGAAAATGGCCAATTTACTCACTCTGAGTTCTCAAAAAGGGTTTCTTCACCCCGGGAAGTTAATTAAATACCATTTGGAGGCATTTAATGTTAGAGCAAAAACGGCTGATTTTCGACAAAAGAGATAACACCCCCCCATTACGTCATGCTTCAGAAATGTGGAAAATGGTCCGTTTTCAAATGTTTTATTTTTGAACGTCAGTTCACATTTGTAGGTGGATCATCAGTGTTAGAGCTAAAATTAGCATGTTTAAAGTGATTTTCATGCTTCCAGGGGCCCAAAACACAAGATTTATGGAATGGTTAAAAGTGCATGAAAATGGCCAATTTACTCACTCTGAGTTCTCAAAAAGGGTTTCTTCACCCCGGGAAGTTAATTAAATACCATTTGGAGGCATTTAATGTTAGAGCAAAAACCGCTGATTTTCGACAAAAGAGATAACACCCCCCCATTACGTCATGCTTCAGAAATGTGGAAAATGGTCCGTTTTCAAATGTTTTATTTTTGAACGTCAGTTCACATTTGTAGGTGGATCATCAGTGTTAGAGCTAAAATTAGCATGTTTAAAGTGATTTTCATGCTTCCAGGGGCTCGGGAAGTTAATTAAATACCATTTGGAGGCATTTAATGTTCGAGCAAAAACGGCTGATTTTCGACAAAAGAGATAACACCCCCCATTACGTCATGCTTCAGAAATGTGGAAAATGGTCCGTTTTCAAATGTTTTATTTTTGAACGTCAGTTCACATTTGTAGGTGGATCATCAGTGTTAGAGCTAAAATTAGCATGTTTAAAGTGATTTTCATGCTTCCAGGGGCTCGGGAAGTTAATTAAATACCATTTGGAGGCATTTAATGTTCGAGCAAAAAAGGCAGATTTTCCACAAAAGAGATAACACCCCCCCCATTACGTCATGCTTCAGAAATGTGGAAAATGGTCCGTTTTCAAATGTTTTATTTTTGAACGTCAGTTCACATTTGTAGGTGGATCATCAGTGTTAGAGCTAAAATTAGCATGTTTAAAGTGATTTTCATGCTTCCAGGGGCCCAAAACACAAGATTTATGGAATGGTTAAAAGTGCATGAAAATGGCCAATTTACTCACTCTGAGTTCTCAAAAAGGGTTTCTTCACCCCGGGAAGTTAATTAAATACCATTTGGAGGCATTTAATGTTAGAGCAAAAACGGCTGATTTTCGACAAAAGAGATAACACCCCCCATTACGTCATGCTTCAGAAATGTGGAAAATGGTCCGTTTTCAAATGTTTTATTTTTGAACGTCAGTTCACATTTGTAGGTGGATCATCAGTGTTAGAGCTAAAATTAGCATGTTTAAAGTGATTTTCATGCTTCCAGGGGCCCAAAACACAAGATTTATGGAATGGTTAAAAGTGAATGAAAATGGCCAATTTACTCACTCTGATTTCTCAAAAAGGGTTTCTTCACCCCGGGAAGTTAATTAAATACCATTTGGAGGCATTTAATGTTAGAGCAAAAACGGCTGATTTTCGACAAAAGAGATAACACCCCCCCATTACGTCATGCTTCAGAAATGTGGAAAATGGTCCGTTTTCAAATGTTTTATTTTTGAACGTCAGTTCACATTTGTAGGTGGATCATCAGTGTTAGAGCTAAAATTAGCATGTTTAAAGTGATTTTCATGGTTCCAGGGGCTCGGGAAGTGAAATAAATACCATTTGGAGGCATTTAATGTTCGAGCAAAAACGGCTGATTTTCGACAAAACAGATAACACCCCCCCATTACGTCATGCTTCAGAAATGTGGAAAATGGTCCGTTTTCAAATGTTTTATTTTTGAACGTCAGTTCACATTTGTAGGTGGATCATCAGTGTTAGAGCTAAAATTAGCATGTTTAAAGTGATTTTCATGCTTCCAGGGGCTCGGGAAGTGAAATAAATACCATTTGGAGGCATTTAATGTTCGAGCAAAAAAGGCTTATTTTCCAAAAAAGAGATAACACCCCCCCATTACGTCATGCTTCAGAAATGTGGAAAATGGTCCGTTTTCAAATGTTTTATTTTTTAACGTCAGTTCACATTTGTAGGTGGATCATCAGTGTTAGAGCTAAAATTAGCATGTTTAAAGTGATTTTCATGCTTCCAGGGGCTCGGGAAGTTAATTAAATACCATTTGGAGGCATTTAATGTTCGAGCAAAAACGGCTGATTTTCGACAAAAGAGATAACACCCCCCCATTACGTCATGCTTCAGAAATGTGGAAAATGGTCCGTTTTCAAATGTTTTATTTTTGAACGTCAGTTCACATTTGTAGGTGGATCATCAGTGTTAGAGCTAAAATTAGCATGTTTAAAGTGATTTTCATGCTTCCAGGGGCTCGGGAAGTTAATTAAATACCATTTGGAGGCATTTAATGTTCGAGCAAAAAAAACTGATTTTCCACAAAAGAGATAACACCCCCCCATTACATCATGCTTCAGAAATGTGGAAAATGGTCCGTTTTCAAATGTTTTATTTTTGAACGTCAGTTCACATTTGTAGGTGGATCATCAGTGTTAGAGCTAAAATTAGCATGTTTAAAGTGATTTTCATGCTTCCAGGGGCTCGGGAAGTTAATTAAATACCATTTGGAGGCATTTAATGTTCGAGCAAAAACGGCTGATTTTCGACAAAAGAGATAACACCCCCCATTACGTCATGCTTCAGAAATGTGGAAAATGGTCCGTTTTCAAATGTTTTATTTTTGAACGTCAGTTCACATTTGTAGGTGGATCATCAGTGTTAGAGCTAAAATTAGCATGTTTAAAGTGATTTTCATGCTTCCAGGGGCTCGGGAAGTTAATTAAATACCATTTGGAGGCATTTAATGTTCGAGCAAAAAAGGCAGATTTTCCACAAAAGAGATAACACCCCCCCATTACGTCATGCTTCAGAAATGTGGAAAATGGTCCGTTTTCAAATGTTTTATTTTTGAACGTCAGTTCACATTTGTAGGTGGATCATCAGTGTTAGAGCTAAAATTAGCATGTTTAAAGTGATTTTCATGCTTCCAGGGGCCCAAAACACAAGATTTATGGAATGGTTAAAAGTGCATGAAAATGGCCAATTTACTCACTCTGAGTTCTCAAAAAGGGTTTCTTCACCCCGGGAAGTTAATTAAATACCATTTGGAGGCATTTAATGTTAGAGCAAAAACGGCTGATTTTCGACAAAAGAGATAACACCCCCCATTACGTCATGCTTCAGAAATGTGGAAAATGGTCCGTTTTCAAATGTTTTATTTTTGAACGTCAGTTCACATTTGTAGGTGGATCATCAGTGTTAGAGCTAAAATTAGCATGTTTAAAGTGATTTTCATGCTTCCAGGGGCCCAAAACACAAGATTTATGGAATGGTTAAAAGTGAATGAAAATGGCCAATTTACTCACTCTGATTTCTCAAAAAGGGTTTCTTCACCCCGGGAAGTTAATTAAATACCATTTGGAGGCATTTAATGTTAGAGCAAAAACGGCTGATTTTCGACAAAAGAGATAACACCCCCCCATTACGTCATGCTTCAGAAATGTGGAAAATGGTCCGTTTTCAAATGTTTTATTTTTGAACGTCAGTTCACATTTGTAGGTGGATCATCAGTGTTAGAGCTAAAATTAGCATGTTTAAAGTGATTTTCATGGTTCCAGGGGCTCGGGAAGTGAAATAAATACCATTTGGAGGCATTTAATGTTCGAGCAAAAACGGCTGATTTTCGACAAAAGAGATAACACCCCCCCATTACGTCATGCTTCAGAAATGTGGAAAATGGTCCGTTTTCAAATGTTTTATTTTTGAACGTCAGTTCACATTTGTAGGTGGATCATCAGTGTTAGAGCTAAAATTAGCATGTTTAAAGTGATTTTCATGCTTCCAGGGGCTCGGGAAGTGAAATAAATACCATTTGGAGGCATTTAATGTTCGAGCAAAAAAGGCTTATTTTCCAAAAAAGAGATAACACCCCCCCATTACGTCATGCTTCAGAAATGTGGAAAATGGTCCGTTTTCAAATGTTTTATTTTTTAACGTCAGTTCACATTTGTAGGTGGATCATCAGTGTTAGAGCTAAAATTAGCATGTTTAAAGTGATTTTCATGCTTCCAGGGGCTCGGGAAGTTAATTAAATACCATTTGGAGGCATTTAATGTTCGAGCAAAAACGGCTGATTTTCGACAAAAGAGATAACACCCCCCCATTACGTCATGCTTCAGAAATGTGGAAAATGGTCCGTTTTCAAATGTTTTATTTTTGAACGTCAGTTCACATTTGTAGGTGGATCATCAGTGTTAGAGCTAAAATTAGCATGTTTAAAGTGATTTTCATGCTTCCAGGGGCTCGGGAAGTTAATTAAATACCATTTGGAGGCATTTAATGTTCGAGCAAAAAAAACTGATTTTCCACAAAAGAGATAACACCCCCCCATTACATCATGCTTCAGAAATGTGGAAAATGGTCCGTTTTCAAATGTTTTATTTTTGAACGTCAGTTCACATTTGTAGGTGGATCATCAGTGTTAGAGCAAAAATTAGCATGTTTAAAGTGATTTTCATGCTTCCAGGGGCTCGGGAAGTTAATTAAATACCATTTGGAGGCATTTAATGTTCGAGCAAAAACGGCTGATTTTCGACAAAAGAGATAACACCCCCCATTACGTCATGCTTCAGAAATGTGGAAAATGGTCCGTTTTCAAATGTTTTATTTTTGAACGTCAGTTCACATTTGTAGGTGGATCATCAGTGTTAGAGCTAAAATTAGCATGTTTAAAGTGATTTTCATGCTTCCAGGGGCTCGGGAAGTTAATTAAATACCATTTGGAGGCATTTAATGTTCGAGCAAAAAAGGCAGATTTTCCACAAAAGAGATAACACCCCCCCATTACGTCATGCTTCAGAAATGTGGAAAATGGTCCGTTTTCAAATGTTTTATTTTTGAACGTCAGTTCACATTTGTAGGTGGATCATCAGTGTTAGAGCTAAAATTAGCATGTTTAAAGTGATTTTCATGCTTCCAGGGGCCCAAAACACAAGATTTATGGAATGGTTAAAAGTGCATGAAAATGGCCAATTTACTCACTCTGAGTTCTCAAAAAGGGTTTCTTCACCCCGGGAAGTTAATTAAATACCATTTGGAGGCATTTAATGTTAGAGCAAAAACGGCTGATTTTCGACAAAAGAGATAACACCCCCCATTACGTCATGCTTCAGAAATGTGGAAAATGGTCCGTTTTCAAATGTTTTATTTTTGAACGTCAGTTCACATTTGTAGGTGGATCATCAGTGTTAGAGCTAAAATTAGCATGTTTAAAGTGATTTTCATGCTTCCAGGGGCCCAAAACACAAGATTTATGGAATGGTTAAAAGTGAATGAAAATGGCCAATTTACTCACTCTGATTTCTCAAAAAGGGTTTCTTCACCCCGGGAAGTTAATTAAATACCATTTGGAGGCATTTAATGTTAGAGCAAAAACGGCTGATTTTCGACAAAAGAGATAACACCCCCCCATTACGTCATGCTTCAGAAATGTGGAAAATGGTCCGTTTTCAAATGTTTTATTTTTGAACGTCAGTTCACATTTGTAGGTGGATCATCAGTGTTAGAGCTAAAATTAGCATGTTTAAAGTGATTTTCATGGTTCCAGGGGCTCGGGAAGTGAAATAAATACCATTTGGAGGCATTTAATGTTCGAGCAAAAACGGCTGATTTTCGACAAAACAGATAACACCCCCCCATTACGTCATGCTTCAGAAATGTGGAAAATGGTCCGTTTTCAAATGTTTTATTTTTGAACGTCAGTTCACATTTGTAGGTGGATCATCAGTGTTAGAGCTAAAATTAGCATGTTTAAAGTGATTTTCATGCTTCCAGGGGCTCGGGAAGTGAAATAAATACCATTTGGAGGCATTTAATGTTCGAGCAAAAAAGGCTTATTTTCCAAAAAAGAGATAACACCCCCCCATTACGTCATGCTTCAGAAATGTGGAAAATGGTCCGTTTTCAAATGTTTTATTTTTTAACGTCAGTTCACATTTGTAGGTGGATCATCAGTGTTAGAGCTAAAATTAGCATGTTTAAAGTGATTTTCATGCTTCCAGGGGCTCGGGAAGTTAATTAAATACCATTTGGAGGCATTTAATGTTCGAGCAAAAACGGCTGATTTTCGACAAAAGAGATAACACCCCCCCATTACGTCATGCTTCAGAAATGTGGAAAATGGTCCGTTTTCAAATGTTTTATTTTTGAACGTCAGTTCACATTTGTAGGTGGATCATCAGTGTTAGAGCTAAAATTAGCATGTTTAAAGTGATTTTCATGCTTCCAGGGGCTCGGGAAGTTAATTAAATACCATTTGGAGGCATTTAATGTTCGAGCAAAAAAAACTGATTTTCCACAAAAGAGATAACACCCCCCCATTACATCATGCTTCAGAAATGTGGAAAATGGTCCGTTTTCAAATGTTTTATTTTTGAACGTCAGTTCACATTTGTAGGTGGATCATCAGTGTTAGAGCTAAAATTAGCATGTTTAAAGTGATTTTCATGCTTCCAGGGGCTCGGGAAGTTAATTAAATACCATTTGGAGGCATTTAATGTTCGAGCAAAAACTGCTGATTTTCGACAAAAGAGATAACACCCCCCATTACGTCATGCTTCAGAAATGTGGAAAATGGTCCGTTTTCAAATGTTTTATTTTTGAACGTCAGTTCACATTTGTAGGTGGATCATCAGTGTTAGAGCTAAAATTAGCATGTTTAAAGTGATTTTCATGCTTCCAGGGGCTCGGGAAGTTAATTAAATACCATTTGGAGGCATTTAATGTTCGAGCAAAAAAGGCAGATTTTCCACAAAAGAGATAACACCCCCCCATTACGTCATGCTTCAGAAATGTGGAAAATGGTCCGTTTTCAAATGTTTTATTTTTGAACGTCAGTTCACATTTGTAGGTGGATCATCAGTGTTAGAGCTAAAATTAGCATGTTTAAAGTGATTTTCATGCTTCCAGGGGCCCAAAACACAAGATTTATGGAATGGTTAAAAGTGCATGAAAATGGCCAATTTACTCACTCTGAGTTCTCAAAAAGGGTTTCTTCACCCCGGGAAGTTAATTAAATACCATTTGGAGGCATTTAATGTTAGAGCAAAAACGGCTGATTTTCGACAAAAGAGATAACACCCCCCATTACGTCATGCTTCAGAAATGTGGAAAATGGTCCGTTTTCAAATGTTTTATTTTTGAACGTCAGTTCACATTTGTAGGTGGATCATCAGTGTTAGAGCTAAAATTAGCATGTTTAAAGTGATTTTCATGGTTCCAGGGGCTCGGGAAGTGAAATAAATACCATTTGGAGGCATTTAATGTTCGAGCAAAAACGGCTGATTTTCGACAAAAGAGATAACACCCCCCCATTACGTCATGCTTCAGAAATGTGGAAAATGGTCCGTTTTCAAATGTTTTATTTTTGAACGTCAGTTCACATTTGTAGGTGGATCATCAGTGTTAGAGCTAAAATTAGCATGTTTAAAGTGATTTTCATGCTTCCAGGGGCTCGGGAAGTGAAATAAATACCATTTGGAGGCATTTAATGTTCGAGCAAAAAAGGCTTATTTTCCAAAAAAGAGATAACACCCCCCCATTACGTCATGCTTCAGAAATGTGGAAAATGGTCCGTTTTCAAATGTTTTATTTTTTAACGTCAGTTCACATTTGTAGGTGGATCATCAGTGTTAGAGCTAAAATTAGCATGTTTAAAGTGATTTTCATGCTTCCAGGGGCTCGGGAAGTTAATTAAATACCATTTGGAGGCATTTAATGTTCGAGCAAAAACGGCTGATTTTCGACAAAAGAGATAACACCCCCCCATTACGTCATGCTTCAGAAATGTGGAAAATGGTCCGTTTTCAAATGTTTTATTTTTGAACGTCAGTTCACATTTGTAGGTGGATCATCAGTGTTAGAGCTAAAATTAGCATGTTTAAAGTGATTTTCATGCTTCCAGGGGCTCGGGAAGTTAATTAAATACCATTTGGAGGCATTTAATGTTCGAGCAAAAAAAACTGATTTTCCACAAAAGAGATAACACCCCCCCATTACATCATGCTTCAGAAATGTGGAAAATGGTCCGTTTTCAAATGTTTTATTTTTGAACGTCAGTTCACATTTGTAGGTGGATCATCAGTGTTAGAGCTAAAATTAGCATGTTTAAAGTGATTTTCATGCTTCCAGGGGCTCGGGAAGTGAAATAAATACCATTTGGAGGCATTTAATGTTCGAGCAAAAACGGCTGATTTTCGACAAAAGAGATAACACCCCCCCATTACGTCATGCTTCAGAAATGTGGAAAATGGTCCGTTTTCAAATGTTTTATTTTTGAACGTCAGTTCACATTTGTAGGTGGATCATCAGTGTTAGAGCTAAAATTAGCATGTTTAAAGTGATTTTCATGCTTCCAGGGGCTCGGGAAGTGAAATAAATACCATTTGGAGGCATTTAATGTTCGAGCAAAAAAGGCAGATTTTCCACAAAAGAGATAACACCCCCCCATTACGTCATGCTTCAGAAATGTGGAAAATGGTCCGTTTTCAAATGTTTTATTTTTGAACGTCAGTTCACATTTGTAGGTGGATCATCAGTGTTAGAGCTAAAATTAGCATGTTTAAAGTGATTTTCATGCTTCCAGGGGCCCAAAACACAAGATTTATGGAATGGTTAAAAGTGCATGAAAATGGCCAATTTACTCACTCTGAGTTCTCAAAAAGGGTTTCTTCACCCCGGGAAGTTAATTAAATACCATTTGGAGGCATTTAATGTTAGAGCAAAAACGGCTGATTTTCGACAAAAGAGATAACACCCCCCATTACGTCATGCTTCAGAAATGTGGAAAATGGTCCGTTTTCAAATGTTTTATTTTTGAACGTCAGTTCACATTTGTAGGTGGATCATCAGTGTTAGAGCTAAAATTAGCATGTTTAAAGTGATTTTCATGCTTCCAGGGGCCCAAAACGCAAGATTTATGGAATGGTTAAAAGTGAATGAAAATGGCCAATTTACTCACTCTGATTTCTCAAAAAGGGTTTCTTCACCCCGGGAAGTTAATTAAATACCATTTGGAGGCATTTAATGTTAGAGCAAAAACGGCTGATTTTCGACAAAAGAGATAACACCCCCCCATTACGTCATGCTTCAGAAATGTGGAAAATGGTCCGTTTTCAAATGTTTTATTTTTGAACGTCAGTTCACATTTGTAGGTGGATCATCAGTGTTAGAGCTAAAATTAGCATGTTTAAAGTGATTTTCATGGTTCCAGGGGCTCGGGAAGTGAAATAAATACCATTTGGAGGCATTTAATGTTCGAGCAAAAACGGCTGATTTTCGACAAAAGAGATAACACCCCCCCATTACGTCATGCTTCAGAAATGTGGAAAATGGTCCGTTTTCAAATGTTTTATTTTTGAACGTCAGTTCACATTTGTAGGTGGATCATCAGTGTTAGAGCTAAAATTAGCATGTTTAAAGTGATTTTCATGCTTCCAGGGGCTCGGGAAGTGAAATAAATACCATTTGGAGGCATTTAATGTTCGAGCAAAAAAGGCTTATTTTCCAAAAAAGAGATAACACCCCCCCATTACGTCATGCTTCAGAAATGTGGAAAATGGTCCGTTTTCAAATGTTTTATTTTTTAACGTCAGTTCACATTTGTAGGTGGATCATCAGTGTTAGAGCTAAAATTAGCATGTTTAAAGTGATTTTCATGCTTCCAGGGGCTCGGGAAGTTAATTAAATACCATTTGGAGGCATTTAATGTTCGAGCAAAAACGGCTGATTTTCGACAAAAGAGATAACACCCCCCCATTACGTCATGCTTCAGAAATGTGGAAAATGGTCCGTTTTCAAATGTTTTATTTTTGAACGTCAGTTCACATTTGTAGGTGGATCATCAGTGTTAGAGCTAAAATTAGCATGTTTAAAGTGATTTTCATGCTTCCAGGGGCTCGGGAAGTTAATTAAATACCATTTGGAGGCATTTAATGTTCGAGCAAAAAAAACTGATTTTCCACAAAAGAGATAACACCCCCCCATTACATCATGCTTCAGAAATGTGGAAAATGGTCCGTTTTCAAATGTTTTATTTTTGAACGTCAGTTCACATTTGTAGGTGGATCATCAGTGTTAGAGCTAAAATTAGCATGTTTAAAGTGATTTTCATGCTTCCAGGGGCTCGGGAAGTTAATTAAATACCATTTGGAGGCATTTAATGTTCAAGCAAAAACGGCTGATTTTCGACAAAAGAGATAACACCCCCCATTACGTCATGCTTCAGAAATGTGGAAAATGGTCCGTTTTCAAATGTTTTATTTTTGAACGTCAGTTCACATTTGTAGGTGGATCATCAGTGTTAGAGCTAAAATTAGCATGTTTAAAGTGATTTTCATGCTTCCAGGGGCTCGGGAAGTTAATTAAATACCATTTGGAGGCATTTAATGTTCGAGCAAAAAAGGCAGATTTTCCACAAAAGAGATAACACCCCCCCATTACGTCATGCTTCAGAAATGTGGAAAATGGTCCGTTTTCAAATGTTTTATTTTTGAACGTCAGTTCACATTTGTAGGTGGATCATCAGTGTTAGAGCTAAAATTAGCATGTTTAAAGTGATTTTCATGCTTCCAGGGGCCCAAAACACAAGATTTATGGAATGGTTAAAAGTGCATGAAAATGGCCAATTTACTCACTCTGAGTTCTCAAAAAGGGTTTCTTCACCCCGGGAAGTTAATTAAATACCATTTGGAGGCATTTAATGTTAGAGCAAAAACGGCTGATTTTCGACAAAAGAGATAACACCCCCCATTACGTCATGCTTCAGAAATGTGGAAAATGGTCCGTTTTCAAATGTTTTATTTTTGAACGTCAGTTCACATTTGTAGGTGGATCATCAGTGTTAGAGCTAAAATTAGCATGTTTAAAGTGATTTTCATGCTTCCAGGGGCCCAAAACACAAGATTTATGGAATGGTTAAAAGTGAATGAAAATGGCCAATTTACTCACTCTGATTTCTCAAAAAGGGTTTCTTCACCCCGGGAAGTTAATTAAATACCATTTGGAGGCATTTAATGTTAGAGCAAAAACGGCTGATTTTCGACAAAAGAGATAACACCCCCCCATTACGTCATGCTTCAGAAATATGGAAAATGGTCCGTTTTCAAATGTTTTATTTTTGAACGTCAGTTCACATTTGTAGGTGGATCATCAGTGTTAGAGCTAAAATTAGCATGTTTAAAGTGATTTTCATGGTTCCAGGGGCTCGGGAAGTGAAATAAATACCATTTGGAGGCATTTAATGTTCGAGCAAAAACGGCTGATTTTCGACAAAACAGATAACACCCCCCCATTACGTCATGCTTCAGAAATGTGGAAAATGGTCCGTTTTCAAATGTTTTATTTTTGAACGTCAGTTCACATTTGTAGGTGGATCATCAGTGTTAGAGCTAAAATTAGCATGTTTAAAGTGATTTTCATGCTTCCAGGGGCTCGGGAAGTGAAATAAATACCATTTGGAGGCATTTAATGTTCGAGCAAAAAAGGCTTATTTTCCAAAAAAGAGATAACACCCCCCCATTACGTCATGCTTCAGAAATGTGGAAAATGGTCCGTTTTCAAATGTTTTATTTTTTAACGTCAGTTCACATTTGTAGGTGGATCATCAGTGTTAGAGCTAAAATTAGCATGTTTAAAGTGATTTTCATGCTTCCAGGGGCTCGGGAAGTTAATTAAATACCATTTGGAGGCATTTAATGTTCGAGCAAAAACGGCTGATTTTCGACAAAAGAGATAACACCCCCCCATTACGTCATGCTTCAGAAATGTGGAAAATGGTCCGTTTTCAAATGTTTTATTTTTGAACGTCAGTTCACATTTGTAGGTGGATCATCAGTGTTAGAGCTAAAATTAGCATGTTTAAAGTGATTTTCATGCTTCCAGGGGCTCGGGAAGTTAATTAAATACCATTTGGAGGCATTTAATGTTCGAGCAAAAAAAACTGATTTTCCACAAAAGAGATAACACCCCCCCATTACATCATGCTTCAGAAATGTGGAAAATGGTCCGTTTTCAAATGTTTTATTTTTGAACGTCAGTTCACATTTGTAGGTGGATCATCAGTGTTAGAGCTAAAATTAGCATGTTTAAAGTGATTTTCATGCTTCCAGGGGCTCGGGAAGTTAATTAAATACCATTTGGAGGCATTTAATGTTCGAGCAAAAACGGCTGATTTTCGACAAAAGAGATAACACCCCCCCATTACGTCATGCTTCAGAAATGTGGAAAATGGTCCGTTTTCAAATGTTTTATTTTTGAACGTCAGTTCACATTTGTAGGTGGATCATCAGTGTTAGAGCTAAAATTAGCATGTTTAAAGTGATTTTCATGCTTCCAGGGGCCCAAAACACAAGATTTATGGAATGGTTAAAAGTGCATGAAAATGGCCAATTTACTCACTCTGAGTTCTCAAAAAGGGTTTCTTCACCCCGGGAAGTTAATTAAATACCATTTGGAGGCATTTAATGTTAGAGCAAAAACGGCTGATTTTCGACAAAAGAGATAACACCCCCCATTACGTCATGCTTCAGAAATGTGGAAAATGGTCCGTTTTCAAATGTTTTATTTTTGAACGTCAGTTCACATTTGTAGGTGGATCATCAGTGTTAGAGCTAAAATTAGCATGTTTAAAGTGATTTTCATGCTTCCAGGGGCCCAAAACACAAGATTTATGGAATGGTTAAAAGTGAATGAAAATGGCCAATTTACTCACTCTGATTTCTCAAAAAGGGTTTCTTCACCCCGGGAAGTTAATTAAATACCATTTGGAGGCATTTAATGTTAGAGCAAAAACGGCTGATTTTCGACAAAAGAGATAACACCCCCCCATTACGTCATGCTTCAGAAATGTGGAAAATGGTCCGTTTTCAAATGTTTTATTTTTGAACGTCAGTTCACATTTGTAGGTGGATCATCAGTGTTAGAGCTAAAATTAGCATGTTTAAAGTGATTTTCATGGTTCCAGGGGCTCGGGAAGTGAAATAAATACCATTTGGAGGCATTTAATGTTCGAGCAAAAACGGCTGATTTTCGACAAAAGAGATAACACCCCCCCATTACGTCATGCTTCAGAAATGTGGAAAATGGTCCGTTTTCAAATGTTTTATTTTTGAACGTCAGTTCACATTTGTAGGTGGATCATCAGTGTTAGAGCTAAAATTAGCATGTTTAAAGTGATTTTCATGCTTCCAGGGGCTCGGGAAGTGAAATAAATACCATTTGGAGGCATTTAATGTTCGAGCAAAAAAGGCTTATTTTCCAAAAAAGAGATAACACCCCCCCATTACGTCATGCTTCAGAAATGTGGAAAATGGTCCGTTTTCAAATGTTTTATTTTTTAACGTCAGTTCACATTTGTAGGTGGATCATCAGTGTTAGAGCTAAAATTAGCATGTTTAAAGTGATTTTCATGCTTCCAGGGGCTCGGGAAGTTAATTAAATACCATTTGGAGGCATTTAATGTTCGAGCAAAAAAAACTGATTTTCCACAAAAGAGATAACACCCCCCCATTACATCATGCTTCAGAAATGTGGAAAATGGTCCGTTTTCAAATGTTTTATTTTTGAACGTCAGTTCACATTTGTAGGTGGATCATCAGTGTTAGAGCTAAAATTAGCATGTTTAAAGTGATTTTCATGCTTCCAGGGGCTCGGGAAGTGAAATAAATACCATTTGGAGGCATTTAATGTTCGAGCAAAAACGGCTGATTTTCGACACAAGAGATAACACCCCCCCATTACGTCATGCTTCAGAAATGTGGAAAATGGTCCGTTTTCAAATGTTTTATTTTTGAACGTCAGTTCACATTTGTAGGTGGATCATCAGTGTTAGAGCTAAAATTAGCATGTTTAAAGTGATTTTCATGCTTCCAGGGGCTCGGGAAGTGAAATAAATACCATTTGGAGGCATTTAATGTTCGAGCAAAAAAGGCTGATTTTCCACAAAAGAGATAACACCCCCCCATTACGTCATGCTTCAGAAATGTGGAAAATGGTCCGTTTTCAAATGTTTTATTTTTGAACGTCAGTTCACATTTGTAGGTGGATCATCAGTGTTAGAGCTAAAATTAGCATGTTTAAAGTGATTTTCATGCTTCCAGGGGCTCGGGAAGTTAATTAAATACCATTTGGAGGCATTTAATGTTCGAGCAAAAACGGCTGATTTTCGACAAAAGAGATAACACCCCCCCATTACGTCATGCTTCAGAAATGTGGAAAATGGTCCGTTTTCAAATGTTTTATTTTTGAACGTCAGTTCACATTTGTAGGTGGATCATCAGTGTTAGAGCTAAAATTAGCATGTTTAAAGTGATTTTCATGCTTCCAGGGGCTCGGGAAGTGAAATAAATACCATTTGGAGGCATTTAATGTTCGAGCAAAAAAGGCTGATTTTCCACAAAAGAGATAACACCCCCCCATTACGTCATGCTTCAGAAATGTGGAAAATGGTCCATTTTCAAATGTTTTATTTTTGAACGTCAGTTCACATTTGTAGGTGGATCATCAGTGTTAGAGCTAAAATTAGCATGTTTAAAGTGATTTTCATGCTTCCAGGGGCCCAAAACACAAGATTTATGGAATGGTTAAAAGTGCATGAAAATGGCCAATTTACTCACTCTGAGTTCTCAAAAAGGGTTTCTTCACCCCGGGAAGTTAATTAAATACCATTTGGAGGCATTTAATGTTCGAGCAAAAACGGCTGATTTTCGACAAAAGAGATAACACCCCCCCATTACGTCATGCTTCAGAAATGTGGAAAATGGTCAGTTTTCAAATGTTTTATTTTTGAACGTCAGTTCACATTTGTAGGTGGATCATCAGTGTTAGAGCTAAAATTAGCATGTTTAAAGTGATTTTCATGCTTCCAGGGGCCCAAAACACAAGATTTATGGAATGGTTAAAAGTGCATGAAAATGGCCAATTTACTCACTCTGAGTTCTCAAAAAGGGTTTCTTCACCCCGGGAAGTTAATTAAATACCATTTGGAGGCATTTAATGTTAGAGCAAAAACGGCTGATTTTCGACAAAAGAGATAACACCCCCCCATTACGTCATGCTTCAGAAATGTGGAAAATGGTCCGTTTTCAAATGTTTTATTTTTGAACGTCAGTTCACATTTGTAGGTGGATCATCAGTGTTAGAGCTAAAATTAGCATGTTTAAAGTGATTTTCATGCTTCCAGGGGCTCGGGAAGTTAATTAAATACCATTTGGAGGCATTTAATGTTAGAGCAAAAACGGCTGATTTTCGACAAAAGAGATAACACCCCCCTATTACGTCATGCTTCAGAAATGTGGAAAATGGTCCGTTTTCAAATGTTTTATTTTTGAACGTCAGTTCACATTTGTAGGTGGATCATCAGTGTTAGAGCTAAAATTAGCATGTTTAAAGTGATTTTCATGCTTCCAGGGGCTCGGGAAGTTAATTAAATACCATTTGGAGGCATTTAATGTTCGAGCAAAAACTGCTGATTTTCGACAAAAGAGATAACACCCCCCCATTACGTCATGCTTCACAAATGTGGAAAATGGTCCGTTTTCAAATGTTTTATTTTTGAACGTCAGTTCACATTGTAGGTGGATCATCAGTGTTAGAGCTAAAATTAGCATGTTTAAAGTGATTTTCATGGTTCCAGGGGCTCGGGAAGTGAAATAAATACCATTTGGAGGCATTTAATGTTCGAGCAAAAAAGGCAGATTTTCCACAAAAGAGATAACACCCCCCCATTACGTCATGCTTCAGAAATGTGGAAAATGGTCCGTTTTCAAATGTTTTATTTTTGAACGTCAGTTCACATTTGTAGGTGGATCATCAGTGTTAGAGCTAAAATTAGCATGTTTAAAGTGATTTTCATGCTTCCAGGGGCCCAAAACACAAGATTTATGGAATGGTTAAAAGTGCATGAAAATGGCCAATTTACTCACTCTGAGTTCTCAAAAAGGGTTTCTTCACCCCGGGAAGTTAATTAAATACCATTTGGAGGCATTTAATGTTAGAGCAAAAACGGCTGATTTTCGACAAAAGAGATAACACCCCCCATTACGTCATGCTTCAGAAATGTGGAAAATGGTCCGTTTTCAAATGTTTTATTTTTGAACGTCAGTTCACATTTGTAGGTGGATCATCAGTGTTAGAGCTAAAATTAGCATGTTTAAAGTGATTTTCATGCTTCCAGGGGCCCAAAACGCAAGATTTATGGAATGGTTAAAAGTGAATGAAAATGGCCAATTTACTCACTCTGATTTCTCAAAAAGGGTTTCTTCACCCCGGGAAGTTAATTAAATACCATTTGGAGGCATTTAATGTTAGAGCAAAAACGGCTGATTTTCAACAAAAGAGATAACACCCCCCCATTACGTCATGCTTCAGAAATGTGGAAAATGGTCCGTTTTCAAATGTTTTATTTTTGAACGTCAGTTCACATTTGTAGGTGGATCATCAGTGTTAGAGCTAAAATTAGCATGTTTAAAGTGATTTTCATGGTTCCAGGGGCTCGGGAAGTGAAATAAATACCATTTGGAGGCATTTAATGTTCGAGCAAAAACGGCTGATTTTCGACAAAAGAGATAACACCCCCCCATTACGTCATGCTTCAGAAATGTGGAAAATGGTCCGTTTTCAAATGTTTTATTTTTGAACGTCAGTTCACATTTGTAGGTGGATCATCAGTGTTAGAGCTAAAATTAGCATGTTTAAAGTGATTTTCATGCTTCCAGGGGCTCGGGAAGTGAAATAAATACCATTTGGAGGCATTTAATGTTCGAGCAAAAAAGGCTTATTTTCCAAAAAAGAGATAACACCCCCCCATTACGTCATGCTTCAGAAATGTGGAAAATGGTCCGTTTTCAAATGTTTTATTTTTTAACGTCAGTTCACATTTGTAGGTGGATCATCAGTGTTAGAGCTAAAATTAGCATGTTTAAAGTGATTTTCATGCTTCCAGGGGCTCGGGAAGTTAATTAAATACCATTTGGAGGCATTTAATGTTCGAGCAAAAACGGCTGATTTTCGACAAAAGAGATAACACCCCCCCATTACGTCATGCTTCAGAAATGTGGAAAATGGTCCGTTTTCAAATGTTTTATTTTTGAACGTCAGTTCACATTTGTAGGTGGATCATCAGTGTTAGAGCTAAAATTAGCATGTTTAAAGTGATTTTCATGCTTCCAGGGGCTCGGGAAGTTAATTAAATACCATTTGGAGGCATTTAATGTTCGAGCAAAAAAAACTGATTTTCCACAAAAGAGATAACACCCCCCCATTACATCATGCTTCAGAAATGTGGAAAATGGTCCGTTTTCAAATGTTTTATTTTTGAACGTCAGTTCACATTTGTAGGTGGATCATCAGTGTTAGAGCTAAAATTAGCATGTTTAAAGTGATTTTCATGCTTCCAGGGGCTCGGGAAGTTAATTAAATACCATTTGGAGGCATTTAATGTTCGAGCAAAAACGGCTGATTTTCGACAAAAGAGATAACACCCCCCATTACGTCATGCTTCAGAAATGTGGAAAATGGTCCGTTTTCAAATGTTTTATTTTTGAACGTCAGTTCACATTTGTAGGTGGATCATCAGTGTTAGAGCTAAAATTAGCATGTTTAAAGTGATTTTCATGCTTCCAGGGGCTCGGGAAGTTAATTAAATACCATTTGGAGGCATTTAATGTTCGAGCAAAAAAGGCAGATTTTCCACAAAAGAGATAACACCCCCCCATTACGTCATGCTTCAGAAATGTGGAAAATGGTCCGTTTTCAAATGTTTTATTTTTGAACGTCAGTTCACATTTGTAGGTGGATCATCAGTGTTAGAGCTAAAATTAGCATGTTTAAAGTGATTTTCATGCTTCCAGGGGCCCAAAACACAAGATTTATGGAATGGTTAAAAGTGCATGAAAATGGCCAATTTACTCACTCTGAGTTCTCAAAAAGGGTTTCTTCACCCCGGGAAGTTAATTAAATACCATTTGGAGGCATTTAATGTTAGAGCAAAAACGGCTGATTTTCGACAAAAGAGATAACACCCCCCATTACGTCATGCTTCAGAAATGTGGAAAATGGTCCGTTTTCAAATGTTTTATTTTTGAACGTCAGTTCACATTTGTAGGTGGATCATCAGTGTTAGAGCTAAAATTAGCATGTTTAAAGTGATTTTCATGCTTCCAGGGGCCCAAAACACAAGATTTATGGAATGGTTAAAAGTGAATGAAAATGGCCAATTTACTCACTCTGATTTCTCAAAAAGGGTTTCTTCACCCCGGGAAGTTAATTAAATACCATTTGGAGGCATTTAATGTTAGAGCAAAAACGGCTGATTTTCGACAAAAGAGATAACACCCCCCCATTACGTCATGCTTCAGAAATATGGAAAATGGTCCGTTTTCAAATGTTTTATTTTTGAACGTCAGTTCACATTTGTAGGTGGATCATCAGTGTCAGAGCTAAAATTAGCATGTTTAAAGTGATTTTCATGGTTCCAGGGGCTCGGGAAGTGAAATAAATACCATTTGGAGGCATTTAATGTTCGAGCAAAAACGGCTGATTTTCGACAAAACAGATAACACCCCCCCATTACGTCATGCTTCAGAAATGTGGAAAATGGTCCGTTTTCAAATGTTTTATTTTTGAACGTCAGTTCACATTTGTAGGTGGATCATCAGTGTTAGAGCTAAAATTAGCATGTTTAAAGTGATTTTCATGCTTCCAGGGGCTCGGGAAGTGAAATAAATACCATTTGGAGGCATTTAATGTTCGAGCAAAAAAGGCTTATTTTCCAAAAAAGAGATAACACCCCCCCATTACGTCATGCTTCAGAAATGTGGAAAATGGTCCGTTTTCAAATGTTTTATTTTTTAACGTCAGTTCACATTTGTAGGTGGATCATCAGTGTTAGAGCTAAAATTAGCATGTTTAAAGTGATTTTCATGCTTCCAGGGGCTCGGGAAGTTAATTAAATACCATTTGGAGGCATTTAATGTTCGAGCAAAAACGGCTGATTTTCGACAAAAGAGATAACACCCCCCCATTACGTCATGCTTCAGAAATGTGGAAAATGGTCCGTTTTCAAATGTTTTATTTTTGAACGTCAGTTCACATTTGTAGGTGGATCATCAGCGTTAGAGCTAAAATTAGCATGTTTAAAGTGATTTTCATGCTTCCAGGGGCTCGGGAAGTTAATTAAATACCATTTGGAGGCATTTAATGTTCGAGCAAAAAAAACTGATTTTCCACAAAAGAGATAACACCCCCCCATTACATCATGCTTCAGAAATGTGGAAAATGGTCCGTTTTCAAATGTTTTATTTTTGAACGTCAGTTCACATTTGTAGGTGGATCATCAGTGTTAGAGCTAAAATTAGCATGTTTAAAGTGATTTTCATGCTTCCAGGGGCTCGGGAAGTTAATTAAATACCATTTGGAGGCATTTAATGTTCGAGCAAAAACGGCTGATTTTCGACAAAAGAGATAACACCCCCCCATTACGTCATGCTTCAGAAATGTGGAAAATGGTCCGTTTTCAAATGTTTTATTTTTGAACGTCAGTTCACATTTGTAGGTGGATCATCAGTGTTAGAGCTAAAATTAGCATGTTTAAAGTGATTTTCATGCTTCCAGGGGCCCAAAACACAAGATTTATGGAATGGTTAAAAGTGCATGAAAATGGCCAATTTACTCACTCTGAGTTCTCAAAAAGGGTTTCTTCACCCCGGGAAGTTAATTAAATACCATTTGGAGGCATTTAATGTTAGAGCAAAAACGGCTGATTTTCGACAAAAGAGATAACACCCCCCATTACGTCATGCTTCAGAAATGTGGAAAATGGTCCGTTTTCAAATGTTTTATTTTTGAACGTCAGTTCACATTTGTAGGTGGATCATCAGTGTTAGAGCTAAAATTAGCATGTTTAAAGTGATTTTCATGCTTCCAGGGGCCCAAAACACAAGATTTATGGAATGGTTAAAAGTGAATGAAAATGGCCAATTTACTCACTCTGATTTCTCAAAAAGGGTTTCTTCACCCCGGGAAGTTAATTAAATACCATTTGGAGGCATTTAATGTTAGAGCAAAAACGGCTGATTTTCGACAAAAGAGATAACACCCCCCCATTACGTCATGCTTCAGAAATGTGGAAAATGGTCCGTTTTCAAATGTTTTATTTTTGAACGTCAGTTCACATTTGTAGGTGGATCATCAGTGTTAGAGCTAAAATTAGCATGTTTAAAGTGATTTTCATGGTTCCAGGGGCTCGGGAAGTGAAATAAATACCATTTGGAGGCATTTAATGTTCGAGCAAAAACGGCTGATTTTCGACAAAAGAGATAACACCCCCCCATTACGTCATGCTTCAGAAATGTGGAAAATGGTCCGTTTTCAAATGTTTTATTTTTGAACGTCAGTTCACATTTGTAGGTGGATCATCAGTGTTAGAGCTAAAATTAGCATGTTTAAAGTGATTTTCATGCTTCCAGGGGCTCGGGAAGTGAAATAAATACCATTTGGAGGCATTTAATGTTCGAGCAAAAAAGGCTTATTTTCCAAAAAAGAGATAACACCCCCCCATTACGTCATGCTTCAGAAATGTGGAAAATGGTCCGTTTTCAAATGTTTTATTTTTTAACGTCAGTTCACATTTGTAGGTGGATCATCAGTGTTAGAGCTAAAATTAGCATGTTTAAAGTGATTTTCATGCTTCCAGGGGCTCGGGAAGTTAATTAAATACCATTTGGAGGCATTTAATGTTCGAGCAAAAAAAACTGATTTTCCACAAAAGAGATAACACCCCCCCATTACATCATGCTTCAGAAATGTGGAAAATGGTCCGTTTTCAAATGTTTTATTTTTGAACGTCAGTTCACATTTGTAGGTGGATCATCAGTGTTAGAGCTAAAATTAGCATGTTTAAAGTGATTTTCATGCTTCCAGGGGCTCGGGAAGTGAAATAAATACCATTTGGAGGCATTTAATGTTCGAGCAAAAACGGCTGATTTTCGACAAAAGAGATAACACCCCCCCATTACGTCATGCTTCAGAAATGTGGAAAATGGTCCGTTTTCAAATGTTTTATTTTTGAACGTCAGTTCACATTTGTAGGTGGATCATCAGTGTTAGAGCTAAAATTAGCATGTTTAAAGTGATTTTCATGCTTCCAGGGGCTCGGGAAGTGAAATAAATACCATTTGGAGGCATTTAATGTTCGAGCAAAAAAGGCTGATTTTCCACAAAAGAGATAACACCCCCCCATTACGTCATGCTTCAGAAATGTGGAAAATGGTCCGTTTTCAAATGTTTTATTTTTGAACGTCAGTTCACATTTGTAGGTGGATCATCAGTGTTAGAGCTAAAATTAGCATGTTTAAAGTGATTTTCATGCTTCCAGGGGCTCGGGAAGTTAATTAAATACCATTTGGAGGCATTTAATGTTCGAGCAAAAACGGCTGATTTTCGACAAAAGAGATAACACCCCCCCATTACGTCATGCTTCAGAAATGTGGAAAATGGTCCGTTTTCAAATGTTTTATTTTTGAACGTCAGTTCACATTTGTAGGTGGATCATCAGTGTTAGAGCTAAAATTAGCATGTTTAAAGTGATTTTCATGCTTCCAGGGGCTCGGGAAGTGAAATAAATACCATTTGGAGGCATTTAATGTTCGAGCAAAAAAGGCTGATTTTCCACAAAAGAGATAACACCCCCCCATTACGTCATGCTTCAGAAATGTGGAAAATGGTCCATTTTCAAATGTTTTATTTTTGAACGTCAGTTCACATTTGTAGGTGGATCATCAGTGTTAGAGCTAAAATTAGCATGTTTAAAGTGATTTTCATGCTTCCAGGGGCCCAAAACACAAGATTTATGGAATGGTTAAAAGTGCATGAAAATGGCCAATTTACTCACTCTGAGTTCTCAAAAAGGGTTTCTTCACCCCGGGAAGTTAATTAAATACCATTTGGAGGCATTTAATGTTCGAGCAAAAACGGCTGATTTTCGACAAAAGAGATAACACCCCCCCATTACGTCATGCTTCAGAAATGTGGAAAATGGTCAGTTTTCAAATGTTTTATTTTTGAACGTCAGTTCACATTTGTAGGTGGATCATCAGTGTTAGAGCTAAAATTAGCATGTTTAAAGTGATTTTCATGCTTCCAGGGGCCCAAAACACAAGATTTATGGAATGGTTAAAAGTGCATGAAAATGGCCAATTTACTCACTCTGAGTTCTCAAAAAGGGTTTCTTCACCCCGGGAAGTTAATTAAATACCATTTGGAGGCATTTAATGTTAGAGCAAAAACGGCTGATTTTCGACAAAAGAGATAACACCCCCCCATTACGTCATGCTTCAGAAATGTGGAAAATGGTCCGTTTTCAAATGTTTTATTTTTGAACGTCAGTTCACATTTGTAGGTGGATCATCAGTGTTAGAGCTAAAATTAGCATGTTTAAAGTGATTTTCATGCTTCCAGGGGCTCGGGAAGTTAATTAAATACCATTTGGAGGCATTTAATGTTAGAGCAAAAACGGCTGATTTTCGACAAAAGAGATAACACCCCCCTATTACGTCATGCTTCAGAAATGTGGAAAATGGTCCGTTTTCAAATGTTTTATTTTTGAACGTCAGTTCACATTTGTAGGTGGATCATCAGTGTTAGAGCTAAAATTAGCATGTTTAAAGTGATTTTCATGCTTCCAGGGGCTCGGGAAGTTAATTAAATACCATTTGGAGGCATTTAATGTTCGAGCAAAAACTGCTGATTTTCGACAAAAGAGATAACACCCCCCCATTACGTCATGCTTCACAAATGTGGAAAATGGTCCGTTTTCAAATGTTTTATTTTTGAACGTCAGTTCACATTGTAGGTGGATCATCAGTGTTAGAGCTAAAATTAGCATGTTTAAAGTGATTTTCATGGTTCCAGGGGCTCGGGAAGTGAAATAAATACCATTTGGAGGCATTTAATGTTCGAGCAAAAACGGCTGATTTTCGACAAAAGAGATAACACCCCCCCATTACGTCATGCTTCAGAAATGTGGAAAATGGTCCGTTTTCAAATGTTTCATTTTTGAACGTCAGTTCACATTTGTAGGTGGATCATCAGTGTTAGAGCTAAAATTAGCATGTTTAAAGTGATTTTCATGCTTCCAGGGGCTCGGGAAGTGAAATAAATACCATTTGGAGGCATTTAATGTTCGAGCAAAAACGGCTGATTTTCGACAAAAGAGATAACACCCCCCCATTACGTCATGCTTCAGAAATGTGGAAAATGGTCCGTTTTCAAATGTTTTATTTTTGAACGTCAGTTCACATTTGTAGGTGGATCATCAGTGTTAGAGCTAAAATTAGCATGTTTAAAGTGATTTTCATGCTTCCAGGGGCTCGGGAAGTTAATTAAATACCATTTGGAGGCATTTAATGTTCGAGCAAAAAAAACTGATTTTCCACAAAAGAGATAACACCCCCCCATTACATCATGCTTCAGAAATGTGGAAAATGGTCCGTTTTCAAATGTTTTATTTTTGAACGTCAGTTCACATTTGTAGGTGGATCATCAGTGTTAGAGCTAAAATTAGCATGTTTAAAGTGATTTTCATGCTTCCAGGGGCTCGGGAAGTTAATTAAATACCATTTGGAGGCATTTAATGTTCGAGCAAAAACGGCTGATTTTCGACAAAAGAGATAACACCCCCCATTACGTCATGCTTCAGAAATGTGGAAAATGGTCCGTTTTCAAATGTTTTATTTTTGAACGTCAGTTCACATTTGTAGGTGGATCATCAGTGTTAGAGCTAAAATTAGCATGTTTAAAGTGATTTTCATGCTTCCAGGGGCTCGGGAAGTTAATTAAATACCATTTGGAGGCATTTAATGTTCGAGCAAAAAAGGCAGATTTTCCACAAAAGAGATAACACCCCCCCATTACGTCATGCTTCAGAAATGTGGAAAATGGTCCGTTTTCAAATGTTTTATTTTTGAACGTCAGTTCACATTTGTAGGTGGATCATCAGTGTTAGAGCTAAAATTAGCATGTTTAAAGTGATTTTCATGCTTCCAGGGGCCCAAAACACAAGATTTATGGAATGGTTAAAAGTGCATGAAAATGGCCAATTTACTCACTCTGAGTTCTCAAAAAGGGTTTCTTCACCCCGGGAAGTTAATTAAATACCATTTGGAGGCATTTAATGTTAGAGCAAAAACGGCTGATTTTCGACAAAAGAGATAACACCCCCCATTACGTCATGCTTCAGAAATGTGGAAAATGGTCCGTTTTCAAATGTTTTATTTTTGAACGTCAGTTCACATTTGTAGGTGGATCATCAGTGTTAGAGCTAAAATTAGCATGTTTAAAGTGATTTTCATGCTTCCAGGGGCCCAAAACACAAGATTTATGGAATGGTTAAAAGTGAATGAAAATGGCCAATTTACTCACTCTGATTTCTCAAAAAGGGTTTCTTCACCCCGGGAAGTTAATTAAATACCATTTGGAGGCATTTAATGTTAGAGCAAAAACGGCTGATTTTCGACAAAAGAGATAACACCCCCCCATTACGTCATGCTTCAGAAATGTGGAAAATGGTCCGTTTTCAAATGTTTTATTTTTGAACGTCAGTTCACATTTGTAGGTGGATCATCAGTGTTAGAGCTAAAATTAGCATGTTTAAAGTGATTTTCATGGTTCCAGGGGCTCGGGAAGTGAAATAAATACCATTTGGAGGCATTTAATGTTCGAGCAAAAACGGCTGATTTTCGACAAAAGAGATAACACCCCCCCATTACGTCATGCTTCAGAAATGTGGAAAATGGTCCGTTTTCAAATGTTTTATTTTTGAACGTCAGTTCACATTTGTAGGTGGATCATCAGTGTTAGAGCTAAAATTAGCATGTTTAAAGTGATTTTCATGCTTCCAGGGGCTCGGGAAGTGAAATAAATACCATTTGGAGGCATTTAATGTTCGAGCAAAAAAGGCTTATTTTCCAAAAAAGAGATAACACCCCCCCATTACGTCATGCTTCAGAAATGTGGAAAATGGTCCGTTTTCAAATGTTTTATTTTTTAACGTCAGTTCACATTTGTAGGTGGATCATCAGTGTTAGAGCTAAAATTAGCATGTTTAAAGTGATTTTCATGCTTCCAGGGGCTCGGGAAGTTAATTAAATACCATTTGGAGGCATTTAATGTTCGAGCAAAAACGGCTGATTTTCGACAAAAGAGATAACACCCCCCCATTACGTCATGCTTCAGAAATGTGGAAAATGGTCCGTTTTCAAATGTTTTATTTTTGAACGTCAGTTCACATTTGTAGGTGGATCATCAGTGTTAGAGCTAAAATGAGCATGTTTAAAGTGATTTTCATGCTTCCAGGGGCTCGGGAAGTTAATTAAATACCATTTGGAGGCATTTAATGTTCGAGCAAAAAAAACTGATTTTCCACAAAAGAGATAACACCCCCCATTACATCATGCTTCAGAAATGTGGAAAATGGTCCGTTTTCAAATGTTTTATTTTTGAACGTCAGTTCACATTTGTAGGTGGATCATCAGTGTTAGAGCTAAAATTAGCATGTTTAAAGTGATTTTCATGCTTCCAGGGGCTCGGGAAGTGAAATAAATACCATTTGGAGGCATTTAATGTTCGAGCAAAAACGGCTGATTTTCGACAAAAGAGATAACACCCCCCCATTACGTCATGCTTCAGAAATGTGGAAAATGGTCCGTTTTCAAATGTTTTATTTTTGAACGTCAGTTCACATTTGTAGGTGGATCATCAGTGTTAGAGCTAAAATTAGCATGTTTAAAGTGATTTTCATGCTTCCAGGGGCTCGGGAAGTGAAATAAATACCATTTGGAGGCATTTAATGTTCGAGCAAAAAAGGCTGATTTTCCACAAAAGAGATAACACCCCCCCATTACGTCATGCTTCAGAAATGTGGAAAATGGTCCGTTTTCAAATGTTTTATTTTTGAACGTCAGTTCACATTTGTAGGTGGATCATCAGTGTTAGAGCTAAAATTAGCATGTTTAAAGTGATTTTCATGCTTCCAGGGGCTCGGGAAGTTAATTAAATACCATTTGGAGGCATTTAATGTTCGAGCAAAAACGGCTGATTTTCGACAAAAGAGATAACACCCCCCCATTACGTCATGCTTCAGAAATGTGGAAAATGGTCCGTTTTCAAATGTTTTATTTTTGAACGTCAGTTCACATTTGTAGGTGGATCATCAGTGTTAGAGCTAAAATTAGCATGTTTAAAGTGATTTTCATGCTTCCAGGGGCTCGGGAAGTGAAATAAATACCATTTGGAGGCATTTAATGTTCGAGCAAAAAAGGCTGATTTTCCACAAAAGAGATAACACCCCCCCATTACGTCATGCTTCAGAAATGTGGAAAATGGTCCGTTTTCAAATGTTTTATTTTTGAACGTCAGTTCACATTTGTAGGTGGATCATCAGTGTTAGAGCTAAAATTAGCATGTTTAAAGTGATTTTCATGCTTCCAGGGGCCCAAAACACAAGATTTATGGAATGGTTAAAAGTGCATGAAAATGGCCAATTTACTCACTCTGAGATCTCAAAAAGGGTTTCTTCACCCCGGGAAGTTAATTAAATACCATTTGGAGGCATTTAATGTTCGAGCAAAAACGGCTGATTTTCGACAAAAGAGATAACACCCCCCCATTACGTCATGCTTCAGAAATGTGGAAAATGGTCAGTTTTCAAATGTTTTATTTTTGAACGTCAGTTCACATTTGTAGGTGGATCATCAGTGTTAGAGCTAAAATTAGCATGTTTAAAGTGATTTTCATGCTTCCAGGGGCCCAAAACACAAGATTTATGGAATGGTTAAAAGTGCATGAAAATGGCCAATTTACTCACTCTGAGTTCTCAAAAAGGGTTTCTTCACCCCGGGAAGTTAATTAAATACCATTTGGAGGCATTTAATGTTAGAGCAAAAACGGCTGATTTTCGACAAAAGAGATAACACCCCCCCATTACGTCATGCTTCAGAAATGTGGAAAATGGTCCGTTTTCAAATGTTTTATTTTTGAACGTCAGTTCACATTTGTAGGTGGATCATCAGTGTTAAAGCTAAAATTAGCATGTTTAAAGTGATTTTCATGCTTCCAGGGGCTCGGGAAGTTAATTAAATACCATTTGGAGGCATTTAATGTTAGAGCAAAAACGGCTGATTTTCGACAAAAGAGATAACACCCCCCTATTACGTCATGCTTCAGAAATGTGGAAAATGGTCCGTTTTCAAATGTTTTATTTTTGAACGTCAGTTCACATTTGTAGGTGGATCATCAGTGTTAGAGCTAAAATTAGCATGTTTAAAGTGATTTTCATGCTTCCAGGGGCTCGGGAAGTTAATTAAATACCATTTGGAGGCATTTAATGTTCGAGCAAAAACTGCTGATTTTCGACAAAAGAGATAACACCCCCCCATTACGTCATGCTTCACAAATGTGGAAAATGGTCCGTTTTCAAATGTTTTATTTTTGAACGTCAGTTCACATTTGTAGGTGGATCATCAGTGTTAGAGCTAAAATTAGCATGTTTAAAGTGATTTTCATGGTTCCAGGGGCTCGGGAAGTGAAATAAATACCATTTGGAGGCATTTAATGTTCGAGCAAAAACGGCTGATTTTCGACAAAAGAGATAACACCCCCCCATTACGTCATGCTTCAGAAATGTGGAAAATGGTCCGTTTTCAAATGTTTCATTTTTGAACGTCAGTTCACATTTGTAGGTGGATCATCAGTGTTAGAGCTAAAATTAGCATGTTTAAAGTGATTTTCATGCTTCCAGGGGCTCGGGAAGTGAAATAAATACCATTTGGAGGCATTTAATGTTCGAGCAAAAACGGCTGATTTTCGACAAAAGAGATAACACCCCCCCATTACGTCATGCTTCAGAAATGTGGAAAATGGTCCGTTTTCAAATGTTTTATTTTTGAACGTCAGTTCACATTTGTAGGTGGATCATCAGTGTTAGAGCTAAAATTAGCATGTTTAAAGTGATTTTCATGCTTCCAGGGGCTCGGGAAGTGAAATAAATACCATTTGGAGGCATTTAATGTTCGAGCAAAAACGGCTGATTTTCGACAAAAGAGATAACACCCCCCCATTACGTCATGCTTCAGAAATGTGGAAAATGGTCCGTTTTCAAATGTTTTATTTTTGAACGTCAGTTCACATTTGTAGGTGGATCATCAGTGTTAGAGCTAAAATTAGCATGTTTAAAGTGATTTTCATGCTTCCAGGGGCCCAAAACACAAGATTTATGGAATGATTAAAAGTGCATGAAAATGGCCAATTTACTCACTCTGAGTTCTCAAAAAGGGTTTCTTCACCCCGGGAAGTTAATTAAATACCATTTGGAGGCATTTAATGTTCGAGCAAAAACGGCTGATTTTCGACAAAAGAGATAACACCCCCCCATTACGTCATGCTTCAGAAATGTGGAAAATGGTCCGTTTTCAAATGTTTTATTTTTGAACGTCAGTTCACATTTGTAGGTGGATCATCAGTGTTAGAGCTAAAATTAGCATGTTTAAAGTGATTTTCATGGTTCCAGGGGCTCGGGAAGTGAAATAAATACCATTTGGAGGCATTTAATGTTCGAGCAAAAACGGCTGATTTTCGACAAAAGAGATAACACCCCCCCATTACGTCATGCTTCAGAAATGTGGAAAATGGTCCGTTTTCAAATGTTTCATTTTTGAACGTCAGTTCACATTTGTAGGTGGATCATCAGTGTTAGAGCTAAAATTAGCATGTTTAAAGTGATTTTCATGCTTCCAGGGGCTCGGGAAGTGAAATAAATACCATTTGGAGGCATTTAATGTTCGAGCAAAAACGGCTGATTTTCGACAAAAGAGATAACACCCCCCCATTATGTCATGCTTCAGAAATGTGGAAAATGGTCCGTTTTCAAATGTTTTATTTTTGAACGTCAGTTCACATTTGTAGGTGGATCATCAGTGTTAGAGCTAAAATTAGCATGTTTAAAGTGATTTTCATGCTTCCAGGGGCTCGGGAAGTGAAATAAATACCATTTGGAGGCATTTAATGTTCGAGCAAAAACGGCTGATTTTCGACAAAAGAGATAACACCCCCCCCATTACGTCATGCTTCAGAAATGTGGAAAATGGTCCGTTTTCAAATGTTTTATTTTTGAACGTCAGTTCACATTTGTAGGTGGATCATCAGTGTTAGAGCTAAAATTAGCATGTTTAAAGTGATTTTCATGCTTCCAGGGGCTCGGGAAGTTAATTAAATACCATTTGGAGGCATTTAATGTTCGAGCAAAAACGGCTGATTTTCGACAAAAGAGATAACACCCCCCCATTACGTCATGCTTCAGAAATGTGGAAAATGGTCCGTTTTCAAATGTTTTATTTTTGAACGTCAGTTCACATTTGTAGGTGGATCATCAGTGTTAGAGCTAAAATTAGCATGTTTAAAGTGATTTTCATGGTTCCAGGGGCTCGGGAAGTGAAATAAATACCATTTGGAGGCATTTAATGTTCGAGCAAAAACGGCTGATTTTCGACAAAAGAGATAACACCCCCCCATTACGTCATGCTTCAGAAATGTGGAAAATGGTCCGTTTTCAAATGTTTCATTTTTGAACGTCAGTTCACATTTGTAGGTGGATCATCAGTGTTAGAGCTAAAATTAGCATGTTTAAAGTGATTTTCATGCTTCCAGGGGCTCGGGAAGTGAAATAAATACCATTTGGAGGCATTTAATGTTCGAGCAAAAACGGCTGATTTTCGACAAAAGAGATAACATCCCCCCATTACGTCATGCTTCAGAAATGTGGAAAATGGTCCGTTTTCAAATGTTTTATTTTTGAACGTCAGTTCACATTTGTAGGTGGATCATCAGTGTTAGAGCTAAAATTAGCATGTTTAAAGTGATTTTCATGCTTCCAGGGGCTCGGGAAGTGAAATAAATACCATTTGGAGGCATTTAATGTTCGAGCAAAAACGGCTGATTTTCGACAAAAGAGATAACACCCCCCCATTACGTCATGCTTCAGAAATGTGGAAAATGGTCCGTTTTCAAATGTTTTATTTTTGAACGTCAGTTCACATTTGTAGGTGGATCATCAGTGTTAGAGCTAAAATTAGCATGTTTAAAGTGATTTTCATGCTTCCAGGGGCCCAAAACACAAGATTTATGGAATGGTTAAAAGTGCATGAAAATGGCCAATTTACTCACTCTGAGTTCTCAAAAAGGGTTTCTTCACCCCGGGAAGTTAATTAAATACCATTTGGAGGCATTTAATGTTAGAGCAAAAACGGCTGATTTTCGACAAAAGAGATAACACCCCCCCATTACGTCATGCTTCAGAAATGTGGAAAATGGTCCGTTTTCAAATGTTTTATTTTTGAACGTCAGTTCACATTTGTAGGTGGATCATCAGTGTTAGAGCTAAAATTAGCATGTTTAAAGTGATTTTCATGCTTCCAGGGGCCCAAAACACAAGATTTATGGAATGGTTAAAAGTGGATGAAAATGGCCAATTTACTCACTCTGAGTTCTCAAAAAGGGTTTCTTCACCTCGGGAAGTTAATTAAATACCATTTGGAGGCATTTAATGTTAGAGCAAAAACCGCTGATTTTCGACAAAAGAGATAACACCCCCCCATTACGTCATGCTTCAGAAATGTGGAAAATGGTCCGTTTTCAAATGTTTTATTTTTGAACGTCAGTTCACATTTGTAGGTGGATCATCAGTGTTAGAGCTAAAATTAGCATGTTTAAAGTGATTTTCATGCTTCCAGGGGCTCGGGAAGTTAATTAAATACCATTTGGAGGCATTTAATGTTCGAGCAAAAACGGCTGATTTTCGACAAAAGAGATAACACCCCCCATTACGTCATGCTTCAGAAATGTGGAAAATGGTCCGTTTTCAAATGTTTTATTTTTGAACGTCAGTTCACATTTGTAGGTGGATCATCAGTGTTAGAGCTAAAATTAGCATGTTTAAAGTGATTTTCATGCTTCCAGGGGCTCGGGAAGTTAATTAAATACCATTTGGAGGCATTTAATGTTCGAGCAAAAAAGGCAGATTTTCCACAAAAGAGATAACACCCCCCCATTACGTCATGCTTCAGAAATGTGGAAAATGGTCCGTTTTCAAATGTTTTATTTTTGAACGTCAGTTCACATTTGTAGGTGGATCATCAGTGTTAGAGCTAAAATTAGCATGTTTAAAGTGATTTTCATGCTTCCAGGGGCCCAAAACACAAGATTTATGGAATGGTTAAAAGTGCATGAAAATGGCCAATTTACTCACTCTGAGTTCTCAAAAAGGGTTTCTTCACCCCGGGAAGTTAATTAAATACCATTTGGAGGCATTTAATGTTAGAGCAAAAACGGCTGATTTTCGACAAAAGAGATAACACCCCCCATTACGTCATGCTTCAGAAATGTGGAAAATGGTCCGTTTTCAAATGTTTTATTTTTGAACGTCAGTTCACATTTGTAGGTGGATCATCAGTGTTAGAGCTAAAATTAGCATGTTTAAAGTGATTTTCATGCTTCCAGGGGCCCAAAACACAAGATTTATGGAATGGTTAAAAGTGAATGAAAATGGCCAATTTACTCACTCTGATTTCTCAAAAAGGGTTTCTTCACCCCGGGAAGTTAATTAAATACCATTTGGAGGCATTTAATGTTAGAGCAAAAACGGCTGATTTTCGACAAAAGAGATAACACCCCCCCATTACGTCATGCTTCAGAAATGTGGAAAATGGTCCGTTTTCAAATGTTTTATTTTTGAACGTCAGTTCACATTTGTAGGTGGATCATCAGTGTTAGAGCTAAAATTAGCATGTTTAAAGTGATTTTCATGGTTCCAGGGGCTCGGGAAGTGAAATAAATACCATTTGGAGGCATTTAATGTTCGAGCAAAAACGGCTGATTTTCGACAAAACAGATAACACCCCCCCATTACGTCATGCTTCAGAAATGTGGAAAATGGTCCGTTTTCAAATGTTTTATTTTTGAACGTCAGTTCACATTTGTAGGTGGATCATCAGTGTTAGAGCTAAAATTAGCATGTTTAAAGTGATTTTCATGCTTCCAGGGGCTCGGGAAGTGAAATAAATACCATTTGGAGGCATTTAATGTTCGAGCAAAAAAGGCTTATTTTCCAAAAAAGAGATAACACCCCCCCATTACGTCATGCTTCAGAAATGTGGAAAATGGTCCGTTTTCAAATGTTTTATTTTTGAACGTCAGTTCACATTTGTAGGTGGATCATCAGTGTTAGAGCTAAAATTAGCATGTTTAAAGTGATTTTCATGCTTCCAGGGGCTCGGGAAGTGAAATAAATACCATTTGGAGGCATTTAATGTTTGAGCAAAAAAGGCTTATTTTCCAAAAAAGAGATAACACCCCCCCATTACGTCATGCTTCAGAAATGTGGAAAATGGTCCGTTTTCAAATGTTTTATTTTTGAACGTCAGTTCACATTTGTAGGTGGATCATCAGTGTTAGAGCTAAAATTAGCATGTTTAAAGTGATTTTCATGCTTCCAGGGGCCCAAAACACAAGATTTATGGAATGGTTAAAAGTGCATGAAAATGGCCAATTTACTCACTCTGAGTTCTCAAAAAGGGTTTCTTCACCCCGGGAAGTTAATTAAATACCATTTGGAGGCATTTAATGTTAGAGCAAAAACGGCTGATTTTCGACAAAAGAGATAACACCCCCCATTACGTCATGCTTCAGAAATGTGGAAAATGGTCCGTTTTCAAATGTTTTATTTTTGAACGTCAGTTCACATTTGTAGGTGGATCATCAGTGTTAGAGCTAAAATTAGCATGTTTAAAGTGATTTTCATGCTTCCAGGGGCCCAAAACACAAGATTTATGGAATGGTTAAAAGTGAATGAAAATGGCCAATTTACTCACTCTGATTTCTCAAAAAGGGTTTCTTCACCCCGGGAAGTTAATTAAATACCATTTGGAGGCATTTAATGTTAGAGCAAAAACGGCTGATTTTCGACAAAAGAGATAACACCCCCCCATTACGTCATGCTTCAGAAATGTGGAAAATGGTCCGTTTTCAAATGTTTTATTTTTGAACGTCAGTTCACATTTGTAGGTGGATCATCAGTGTTAGAGCTAAAATTAGCATGTTTAAAGTGATTTTCATGGTTCCAGGGGCTCGGGAAGTGAAATAAATACCATTTGGAGGCATTTAATGTTCGAGCAAAAACGGCTGATTTTCGACAAAACAGATAACACCCCCCCATTACGTCATGCTTCAGAAATGTGGAAAATGGTCCGTTTTCAAATGTTTTATTTTTGAACGTCAGTTCACATTTGTAGGTGGATCATCAGTGTTAGAGCTAAAATTAGCATGTTTAAAGTGATTTTCATGCTTCCAGGGGCTCGGGAAGTGAAATAAATACCATTTGGAGGCATTTAATGTTCGAGCAAAAAAGGCTTATTTTCCAAAAAAGAGATAACACCCCCCCATTACGTCATGCTTCAGAAATGTGGAAAATGGTCCGTTTTCAAATGTTTTATTTTTGAACGTCAGTTCACATTTGTAGGTGGATCATCAGTGTTAGAGCTAAAATTAGCATGTTTAAAGTGATTTTCATGCTTCCAGGGGCTCGGGAAGTGAAATAAATACCATTTGGAGGCATTTAATGTTCGAGCAAAAAAGGCTTATTTTCCAAAAAAGAGATAACACCCCCCCATTACGTCATGCTTCAGAAATGTGGAAAATGGTCCGTTTTCAAATGTTTTATTTTTGAACGTCAGTTCACATTTGTAGGTGGATCATCAGTGTTAGAGCTAAAATTAGCATGTTTAAAGTGATTTTCATGGTTCCAGGGGCTCGGGAAGTGAAATAAATACCATTTGGAGGCATTTAATGTTCGAGCAAAAACGGCTGATTTTCGACAAAAGAGATAACACCCCCCCATTACGTCATGCTTCAGAAATGTGGAAAATGGTCCGTTTTCAAATGTTTCATTTTTGAACGTCAGTTCACATTTGTAGGTGGATCATCAGTGTTAGAGCTAAAATTAGCATGTTTAAAGTGATTTTCATGCTTCCAGGGGCTCGGGAAGTGAAATAAATACCATTTGGAGGCATTTAATGTTCGAGCAAAAACGGCTGATTTTCGACAAAAGAGATAACATCCCCCCATTACGTCATGCTTCAGAAATGTGGAAAATGGTCCGTTTTCAAATGTTTCATTTTTGAACGTCAGTTCACATTTGTAGGTGGATCATCAGTGTTAGAGCTAAAATTAGCATGTTTAAAGTGATTTTCATGCTTCCAGGGGCTCGGGAAGTGAAATAAATACCATTTGGAGGCATTTAATGTTCGAGCAAAAACGGCTGATTTTCGACAAAAGAGATAACATCCCCCCATTACGTCATGCTTCAGAAATGTGGAAAATGGTCCGTTTTCAAATGTTTTATTTTTGAACGTCAGTTCACATTTGTAGGTGGATCATCAGTGTTAGAGCTAAAATTAGCATGTTTAAAGTGATTTTCATGCTTCCAGGGGCTCGGGAAGTGAAATAAATACCATTTGGAGGCATTTAATGTTCGAGCAAAAACGGCTGATTTTCGACAAAAGAGATAACACCCCCCCATTACGTCATGCTTCAGAAATGTGGAAAATGGTCCGTTTTCAAATGTTTTATTTTTGAACGTCAGTTCACATTTGTAGGTGGATCATCAGTGTTAGAGCTAAAATTAGCATGTTTAAAGTGATTTTCATGCTTCCAGGGGCCCAAAACACAAGATTTATGGAATGGTTAAAAGTGCATGAAAATGGCCAATTTACTCACTCTGAGTTCTCAAAAAGGGTTTCTTCACCCCGGGAAGTTAATTAAATACCATTTGGAGGCATTTAATGTTAGAGCAAAAACGGCTGATTTTCGACAAAAGAGATAACACCCCCCCATTACGTCATGCTTCAGAAATGTGGAAAATGGTCCGTTTTCAAATGTTTTATTTTTGAACGTCAGTTCACATTTGTAGGTGGATCATCAGTGTTAGAGCTAAAATTAGCATGTTTAAAGTGATTTTCATGCTTCCAGGGGCCCAAAACACAAGATTTATGGAATGGTTAAAAGTGGATGAAAATGGCCAATTTACTCACTCTGAGTTCTCAAAAAGGGTTTCTTCACCTCGGGAAGTTAATTAAATACCATTTGGAGGCATTTAATGTTAGAGCAAAAACCGCTGATTTTCGACAAAAGAGATAACACCCCCCCATTACGTCATGCTTCAGAAATGTGGAAAATGGTCCGTTTTCAAATGTTTTATTTTTGAACGTCAGTTCACATTTGTAGGTGGATCATCAGTGTTAGAGCTAAAATTAGCATGTTTAAAGTGATTTTCATGCTTCCAGGGGCTCGGGAAGTTAATTAAATACCATTTGGAGGCATTTAATGTTCGAGCAAAAACGGCTGATTTTCGACAAAAGAGATAACACCCCCCATTACGTCATGCTTCAGAAATGTGGAAAATGGTCCGTTTTCAAATGTTTTATTTTTGAACGTCAGTTCACATTTGTAGGTGGATCATCAGTGTTAGAGCTAAAATTAGCATGTTTAAAGTGATTTTCATGCTTCCAGGGGCTCGGGAAGTTAATTAAATACCATTTGGAGGCATTTAATGTTCGAGCAAAAAAGGCAGATTTTCCACAAAAGAGATAACACCCCCCCATTACGTCATGCTTCAGAAATGTGGAAAATGGTCCGTTTTCAAATGTTTTATTTTTGAACGTCAGTTCACATTTGTAGGTGGATCATCAGTGTTAGAGCTAAAATTAGCATGTTTAAAGTGATTTTCATGCTTCCAGGGGCCCAAAACACAAGATTTATGGAATGGTTAAAAGTGCATGAAAATGGCCAATTTACTCACTCTGAGTTCTCAAAAAGGGTTTCTTCACCCCGGGAAGTTAATTAAATACCATTTGGAGGCATTTAATGTTAGAGCAAAAACGGCTGATTTTCGACAAAAGAGATAACACCCCCCATTACGTCATGCTTCAGAAATGTGGAAAATGGTCCGTTTTCAAATGTTTTATTTTTGAACGTCAGTTCACATTTGTAGGTGGATCATCAGTGTTAGAGCTAAAATTAGCATGTTTAAAGTGATTTTCATGCTTCCAGGGGCCCAAAATACAAGATTTATGGAATGGTTAAAAGTGAATGAAAATGGCCAATTTACTCACTCTGATTTCTCAAAAAGGGTTTCTTCACCCCGGGAAGTTAATTAAATACCATTTGGAGGCATTTAATGTTAGAGCAAAAACGGCTGATTTTCGACAAAAGAGATAACACCCCCCCATTACGTCATGCTTCAGAAATGTGGAAAATGGTCCGTTTTCAAATGTTTTATTTTTGAACGTCAGTTCACATTTGTAGGTGGATCATCAGTGTTAGAGCTAAAATTAGCATGTTTAAAGTGATTTTCATGGTTCCAGGGGCTCGGGAAGTGAAATAAATACCATTTGGAGGCATTTAATGTTCGAGCAAAAACGGCTGATTTTCGACAAAACAGATAACACCCCCCCATTACGTCATGCTTCAGAAATGTGGAAAATGGTCCGTTTTCAAATGTTTTATTTTTGAACGTCAGTTCACATTTGTAGGTGGATCATCAGTGTTAGAGCTAAAATTAGCATGTTTAAAGTGATTTTCATGCTTCCAGGGGCTCGGGAAGTGAAATAAATACCATTTGGAGGCATTTAATGTTCGAGCAAAAAAGGCTTATTTTCCAAAAAAGAGATAACACCCCCCCATTACGTCATGCTTCAGAAATGTGGAAAATGGTCCGTTTTCAAATGTTTTATTTTTTAACGTCAGTTCACATTTGTAGGTGGATCATCAGTGTTAGAGCTAAAATTAGCATGTTTAAAGTGATTTTCATGCTTCCAGGGGCTCGGGAAGTTAATTAAATACCATTTGGAGGCATTTAATGTTCGAGCAAAAACGGCTGATTTTCGACAAAAGAGATAACACCCCCCCATTACGTCATGCTTCAGAAATGTGGAAAATGGTCCGTTTTCAAATGTTTTATTTTTGAACGTCAGTTCACATTTGTAGGTGGATCATCAGTGTTAGAGCTAAAATTAGCATGTTTAAAGTGATTTTCATGCTTCCAGGGGCTCGGGAAGTTAATTAAATACCATTTGGAGGCATTTAATGTTCGAGCAAAAAAAACTGATTTTCCACAAAAGAGATAACACCCCCCCATTACATCATGCTTCAGAAATGTGGAAAATGGTCCGTTTTCAAATGTTTTATTTTTGAACGTCAGTTCACATTTGTAGGTGGATCATCAGTGTTAGAGCTAAAATTAGCATGTTTAAAGTGATTTTCATGCTTCCAGGGGCTCGGGAAGTTAATTAAATACCATTTGGAGGCATTTAATGTTCGAGCAAAAACGGCTGATTTTCGACAAAAGAGATAACACCCCCCATTACGTCATGCTTCAGAAATGTGGAAAATGGTCCGTTTTCAAATGTTTTATTTTTGAACGTCAGTTCACATTTGTAGGTGGATCATCAGTGTTAGAGCTAAAATTAGCATGTTTAAAGTGATTTTCATGCTTCCAGGGGCTCGGGAAGTTAATTAAATACCATTTGGAGGCATTTAATGTTCGAGCAAAAAAGGCAGATTTTCCACAAAAGAGATAACACCCCCCCATTACGTCATGCTTCAGAAATGTGGAAAATGGTCCGTTTTCAAATGTTTTATTTTTGAACGTCAGTTCACATTTGTAGGTGGATCATCAGTGTTAGAGCTAAAATTAGCATGTTTAAAGTGATTTTCATGCTTCCAGGGGCTCGGGAAGTGAAATAAATACCATTTGGAGGCATTTAATGTTCGAGCAAAAACGGCTGATTTTCGACAAAAGAGATAACACCCCCCCATTACGTCATGCTTCAGAAATGTGGAAAATGGTCCGTTTTCAAATGTTTTATTTTTGAACGTCAGTTCACATTTGTAGGTGGATCATCAGTGTTAGAGCTAAAATTAGCATGTTTAAAGTGATTTTCATGCTTCCAGGGGCCCAAAACACAAGATTTATGGAATGGTTAAAAGTGCATGAAAATGGCCAATTTACTCACTCTGAGTTCTCAAAAAGGGTTTCTTCACCCCGGGAAGTTAATTAAATACCATTTGGAGGCATTTAATGTTAGAGCAAAAACGGCTGATTTTCGACAAAAGAGATAACACCCCCCCATTACGTCATGCTTCAGAAATGTGGAAAATGGTCCGTTTTCAAATGTTTTATTTTTGAACGTCAGTTCACATTTGTAGGTGGATCATCAGTGTTAGAGCTAAAATGAGCATGTTTAAAGTGATTTTCATGCTTCCAGGGGCCCAAAACACAAGATTTATGGAATGGTTAAAAGTGCATGAAAATGGCCAATTTACTCACTCTGAGTTCTCAAAAAGGGTTTCTTCACCCCGGGAAGTTAATTAAATACCATTTGGAGGCATTTAATGTTAGAGCAAAAACCGCTGATTTTCGACAAAAGAGATAACACCCCCCCATTACGTCATGCTTCAGAAATGTGGAAAATGGTCCGTTTTCAAATGTTTTATTTTTGAACGTCAGTTCACATTTGTAGGTGGATCATCAGTGTTAGAGCTAAAATTAGCATGTTTAAAGTGATTTTCATGCTTCCAGGGGCTCGGGAAGTTAATTAAATACCATTTGGAGGCATTTAATGTTCGAGCAAAAACGGCTGATTTTCGACAAAAGAGATAACACCCCCCATTACGTCATGCTTCAGAAATGTGGAAAATGGTCCGTTTTCAAATGTTTTATTTTTGAACGTCAGTTCACATTTGTAGGTGGATCATCAGTGTTAGAGCTAAAATTAGCATGTTTAAAGTGATTTTCATGCTTCCAGGGGCTCGGGAAGTTAATTAAATACCATTTGGAGGCATTTAATGTTCGAGCAAAAAAGGCAGATTTTCCACAAAAGAGATAACACCCCCCCATTACGTCATGCTTCAGAAATGTGGAAAATGGTCCGTTTTCAAATGTTTTATTTTTGAACGTCAGTTCACATTTGTAGGTGGATCATCAGTGTTAGAGCTAAAATTAGCATGTTTAAAGTGATTTTCATGCTTCCAGGGGCCCAAAACACAAGATTTATGGAATGGTTAAAAGTGCATGAAAATGGCCAATTTACTCACTCTGAGTTCTCAAAAAGGGTTTCTTCACCCCGGGAAGTTAATTAAATACCATTTGGAGGCATTTAATGTTAGAGCAAAAACGGCTGATTTTCGACAAAAGAGATAACACCCCCCATTACGTCATGCTTCAGAAATGTGGAAAATGGTCCGTTTTCAAATGTTTTATTTTTGAACGTCAGTTCACATTTGTAGGTGGATCATCAGTGTTAGAGCTAAAATTAGCATGTTTAAAGTGATTTTCATGCTTCCAGGGGCCCAAAACACAAGATTTATGGAATGGTTAAAAGTGAATGAAAATGGCCAATTTACTCACTCTGATTTCTCAAAAAGGGTTTCTTCACCCCGGGAAGTTAATTAAATACCATTTGGAGGCATTTAATGTTAGAGCAAAAACGGCTGATTTTCGACAAAAGAGATAACACCCCCCCATTACGTCATGCTTCAGAAATGTGGAAAATGGTCCGTTTTCAAATGTTTTATTTTTGAACGTCAGTTCACATTTGTAGGTGGATCATCAGTGTTAGAGCTAAAATTAGCATGTTTAAAGTGATTTTCATGCTTCCAGGGGCTCGGGAAGTGAAATAAATACCATTTGGAGGCATTTAATGTTCGAGCAAAAAAGGCTTTTTTTCCAAAAAAGAGATAACACCCCCCCATTACGTCATGCTTCAGAAATGTGGAAAATGGTCCGTTTTCAAATGTTTTATTTTTTAACGTCAGTTCACATTTGTAGGTGGATCATCAGTGTTAGAGCTAAAATTAGCATGTTTAAAGTGATTTTCATGCTTCCAGGGGCTCGGGAAGTTAATTAAATACCATTTGGAGGCATTTAATGTTCGAGCAAAAACGGCTGATTTTCGACAAAAGAGATAACACCCCCCCATTACGTCATGCTTCAGAAATGTGGAAAATGGTCCGTTTTCAAATGTTTTATTTTTGAACGTCAGTTCACATTTGTAGGTGGATCATCAGTGTTAGAGCTAAAATTAGCATGTTTAAAGTGATTTTCATGCTTCCAGGGGCTCGGGAAGTTAATTAAATACCATTTGGAGGCATTTAATGTTCGAGCAAAAAAAACTGATTTTCCACAAAAGAGATAACACCCCCCCATTACATCATGCTTCAGAAATGTGGAAAATGGTCCGTTTTCAAATGTTTTATTTTTGAACGTCAGTTCACATTTGTAGGTGGATCATCAGTGTTAGAGCTAAAATTAGCATGTTTAAAGTGATTTTCATGCTTCCAGGGGCTCGGGAAGTTAATTAAATACCATTTGGAGGCATTTAATGTTCGAGCAAAAACGGCTGATTTTCGACAAAAGAGATAACACCCCCCATTACGTCATGCTTCAGAAATGTGGAAAATGGTCCGTTTTCAAATGTTTTATTTTTGAACGTCAGTTCACATTTGTAGGTGGATCATCAGTGTTAGAGCTAAAATTAGCATGTTTAAAGTGATTTTCATGCTTCCAGGGGCTCGGGAAGTTAATTAAATACCATTTGGAGGCATTTAATGTTCGAGCAAAAAAGGCAGATTTTCCACAAAAGAGATAACACCCCCCCATTACGTCATGCTTCAGAAATGTGGAAAATGGTCCGTTTTCAAATGTTTTATTTTTGAACGTCAGTTCACATTTGTAGGTGGATCATCAGTGTTAGAGCTAAAATTAGCATGTTTAAAGTGATTTTCATGCTTCCAGGGGCCCAAAACACAAGATTTATGGAATGGTTAAAAGTGCATGAAAATGGCCAATTTACTCACTCTGAGTTCTCAAAAAGGGTTTCTTCACCCCGGGAAGTTAATTAAATACCATTTGGAGGCATTTAATGTTAGAGCAAAAACGGCTGATTTTCGACAAAAGAGATAACACCCCCCATTACGTCATGCTTCAGAAATGTGGAAAATGGTCCGTTTTCAAATGTTTTATTTTTGAACGTCAGTTCACATTTGTAGGTGGATCATCAGTGTTAGAGCTAAAATTAGCATGTTTAAAGTGATTTTCATGCTTCCAGGGGCCCAAAACACAAGATTTATGGAATGGTTAAAAGTGAATGAAAATGGCCAATTTACTCACTCTGATTTCTCAAAAAGGGTTTCTTCACCCCGGGAAGTTAATTAAATACCATTTGGAGGCATTTAATGTTAGAGCAAAAACGGCTGATTTTCGACAAAAGAGATAACACCCCCCCATTACGTCATGCTTCAGAAATGTGGAAAATGGTCCGTTTTCAAATGTTTTATTTTTGAACGTCAGTTCACATTTGTAGGTGGATCATCAGTGTTAGAGCTAAAATTAGCATGTTTAAAGTGATTTTCATGGTTCCAGGGGCTCGGGAAGTGAAATAAATACCATTTGGAGGCATTTAATGTTCGAGCAAAAACGGCTGATTTTCGACAAAAGAGATAACACCCCCCCATTACGTCATGCTTCAGAAATGTGGAAAATGGTCCGTTTTCAAATGTTTTATTTTTTAACGTCAGTTCACATTTGTAGGTGGATCATCAGTGTTAGAGCTAAAATTAGCATGTTTAAAGTGATTTTCATGCTTCCAGGGGCTCGGGAAGTTAATTAAATACCATTTGGAGGCATTTAATGTTCGAGCAAAAACGGCTGATTTTCGACAAAAGAGATAACACCCCCCCATTACGTCATGCTTCAGAAATGTGGAAAATGGTCCGTTTTCAAATGTTTTATTTTTGAACGTCAGTTCACATTTGTAGGTGGATCATCAGTGTTAGAGCTAAAATTAGCATGTTTAAAGTGATTTTCATGCTTCCAGGGGCTCGGGAAGTTAATTAAATACCATTTGGAGGCATTTAATGTTCGAGCAAAAAAAACTGATTTTCCACAAAAGAGATAACACCCCCCCATTACATCATGCTTCAGAAATGTGGAAAATGGTCCGTTTTCAAATGTTTTATTTTTGAACGTCAGTTCACATTTGTAGGTGGATCATCAGTGTTAGAGCTAAAATTAGCATGTTTAAAGTGATTTTCATGCTTCCAGGGGCTCGGGAAGTTAATTAAATACCATTTGGAGGCATTTAATGTTCGAGCAAAAACGGCTGATTTTCGACAAAAGAGATAACACCCCCCCATTACGTCATGCTTCAGAAATGTGGAAAATGGTCAGTTTTCAAATGTTTTATTTTTGAACGTCAGTTCACATTTGTAGGTGGATCATCAGTGTTAGAGCTAAAATTAGCATGTTTAAAGTGATTTTCATGCTTCCAGGGGCCCAAAACACAAGATTTATGGAATGGTTAAAAGTGCATGAAAATGGCCAATTTACTCACTCTGAGTTCTCAAAAAGGGTTTCTTCACCCCGGGAAGTTAATTAAATACCATTTGGAGGCATTTAATGTTAGAGCAAAAACGGCTGATTTTCGACAAAAGAGATAACACCCCCCCATTACGTCATGCTTCAGAAATGTGGAAAATGGTCCGTTTTCAAATGTTTTATTTTTGAACGTCAGTTCACATTTGTAGGTGGATCATCAGTGTTAGAGCTAAAATTAGCATGTTTAAAGTGATTTTCATGCTTCCAGGGGCTCGGGAAGTTAATTAAATACCATTTGGAGGCATTTAATGTTAGAGCAAAAACGGCTGATTTTCGACAAAAGAGATAACACCCCCCTATTACGTCATGCTTCAGAAATGTGGAAAATGGTCCGTTTTCAAATGTTTTATTTTTGAACGTCAGTTCACATTTGTAGGTGGATCATCAGTGTTAGAGCTAAAATTAGCATGTTTAAAGTGATTTTCATGCTTCCAGGGGCTCGGGAAGTTAATTAAATACCATTTGGAGGCATTTAATGTTCGAGCAAAAACTGCTGATTTTCGACAAAAGAGATAACACCCCCCCATTACGTCATGCTTCACAAATGTGGAAAATGGTCCGTTTTCAAATGTTTTATTTTTGAACGTCAGTTCACATTTGTAGGTGGATCATCAGTGTTAGAGCTAAAATTAGCATGTTTAAAGTGATTTTCATGGTTCCAGGGGCTCGGGAAGTGAAATAAATACCATTTGGAGGCATTTAATGTTCGAGCAAAAACGGCTGATTTTCGACAAAAGAGATAACACCCCCCCATTACGTCATGCTTCAGAAATGTGGAAAATGGTCCGTTTTCAAATGTTTCATTTTTGAACGTCAGTTCACATTTGTAGGTGGATCATCAGTGTTAGAGCTAAAATTAGCATGTTTAAAGTGATTTTCATGCTTCCAGGGGCTCGGGAAGTGAAATAAATACCATTTGGAGGCATTTAATGTTCGAGCAAAAACGGCTGATTTTCGACAAAAGAGATAACACCCCCCCATTACGTCATGCTTCAGAAATGTGGAAAATGGTCCGTTTTCAAATGTTTTATTTTTGAACGTCAGTTCACATTTGTAGGTGGATCATCAGTGTTAGAGCTAAAATTAGCATGTTTAAAGTGATTTTCATGCTTCCAGGGGCTCGGGAAGTGAAATAAATACCATTTGGAGGCATTTAATGTTCGAGCAAAAACGGCTGATTTTCGACAAAAGAGATAACACCCCCCCATTACGTCATGCTTCAGAAATGTGGAAAATGGTCCGTTTTCAAATGTTTTATTTTTGAACGTCAGTTCACATTTGTAGGTGGATCATCAGTGTTAGAGCTAAAATTAGCATGTTTAAAGTGATTTTCATGCTTCCAGGGGCCCAAAACACAAGATTTATGGAATGGTTAAAAGTGCATGAAAATGGCCAATTTACTCACTCTGAGTTCTCAAAAAGGGTTTCTTCACCCCGGGAAGTTAATTAAATACCATTTGGAGGCATTTAATGTTAGAGCAAAAACGGCTGATTTTCGACAAAAGAGATAACACCCCCCATTACGTCATGCTTCAGAAATGTGGAAAATGGTCCGTTTTCAAATGTTTTATTTTTGAACGTCAGTTCACATTTGTAGGTGGATCATCAGTGTTAGAGCTAAAATTAGCATGTTTAAAGTGATTTTCATGCTTCCAGGGGCCCAAAACACAAGATTTATGGAATGGTTAAAAGTGAATGAAAATGGCCAATTTACTCACTCTGATTTCTCAAAAAGGGTTTCTTCACCCCGGGAAGTTAATTAAATACCATTTGGAGGCATTTAATGTTAGAGCAAAAACGGCTGATTTTCGACAAAAGAGATAACACCCCCCCATTACGTCATGCTTCAGAAATGTGGAAAATGGTCCGTTTTCAAATGTTTTATTTTTGAACGTCAGTTCACATTTGTAGGTGGATCATCAGTGTTAGAGCTAAAATTAGCATGTTTAAAGTGATTTTCATGGTTCCAGGGGCTCGGGAAGTGAAATAAATACCATTTGGAGGCATTTAATGTTCGAGCAAAAACGGCTGATTTTCGACAAAAGAGATAACACCCCCCCATTACGTCATGCTTCAGAAATGTGGAAAATGGTCCGTTTTCAAATGTTTTATTTTTTAACGTCAGTTCACATTTGTAGGTGGATCATCAGTGTTAGAGCTAAAATTAGCATGTTTAAAGTGATTTTCATGCTTCCAGGGGCTCGGGAAGTTAATTAAATACCATTTGGAGGCATTTAATGTTCGAGCAAAAACGGCTGATTTTCGACAAAAGAGATAACACCCCCCCATTACGTCATGCTTCAGAAATGTGGAAAATGGTCCGTTTTCAAATGTTTTATTTTTGAACGTCAGTTCACATTTGTAGGTGGATCATCAGTGTTAGAGCTAAAATTAGCATGTTTAAAGTGATTTTCATGCTTCCAGGGGCTCGGGAAGTTAATTAAATACCATTTGGAGGCATTTAATGTTCGAGCAAAAAAAACTGATTTTCCACAAAAGAGATAACACCCCCCCATTACATCATGCTTCAGAAATGTGGAAAATGGTCCGTTTTCAAATGTTTTATTTTTGAACGTCAGTTCACATTTGTAGGTGGATCATCAGTGTTAGAGCTAAAATTAGCATGTTTAAAGTGATTTTCATGCTTCCAGGGGCTCGGGAAGTTAATTAAATACCATTTGGAGGCATTTAATGTTCGAGCAAAAACGGCTGATTTTCGACAAAAGAGATAACACCCCCCCATTACGTCATGCTTCAGAAATGTGGAAAATGGTCAGTTTTCAAATGTTTTATTTTTGAACGTCAGTTCACATTTGTAGGTGGATCATCAGTGTTAGAGCTAAAATTAGCATGTTTAAAGTGATTTTCATGCTTCCAGGGGCCCAAAACACAAGATTTATGGAATGGTTAAAAGTGCATGAAAATGGCCAATTTACTCACTCTGAGTTCTCAAAAAGGGTTTCTTCACCCCGGGAAGTTAATTAAATACCATTTGGAGGCATTTAATGTTAGAGCAAAAACGGCTGATTTTCGACAAAAGAGATAACACCCCCCCATTACGTCATGCTTCAGAAATGTGGAAAATGGTCCGTTTTCAAATGTTTTATTTTTGAACGTCAGTTCACATTTGTAGGTGGATCATCAGTGTTAGAGCTAAAATTAGCATGTTTAAAGTGATTTTCATGCTTCCAGGGGCTCGGGAAGTTAATTAAATACCATTTGGAGGCATTTAATGTTAGAGCAAAAACGGCTGATTTTCGACAAAAGAGATAACACCCCCCTATTACGTCATGCTTCAGAAATGTGGAAAATGGTCCGTTTTCAAATGTTTTATTTTTGAACGTCAGTTCACATTTGTAGGTGGATCATCAGTGTTAGAGCTAAAATTAGCATGTTTAAAGTGATTTTCATGCTTCCAGGGGCTCGGGAAGTTAATTAAATACCATTTGGAGGCATTTAATGTTCGAGCAAAAACTGCTGATTTTCGACAAAAGAGATAACACCCCCCCATTACGTCATGCTTCACAAATGTGGAAAATGGTCCGTTTTCAAATGTTTTATTTTTGAACGTCAGTTCACATTTGTAGGTGGATCATCAGTGTTAGAGCTAAAATTAGCATGTTTAAAGTGATTTTCATGGTTCCAGGGGCTCGGGAAGTGAAATAAATACCATTTGGAGGCATTTAATGTTCGAGCAAAAACGGCTGATTTTCGACAAAAGAGATAACACCCCCCCATTACGTCATGCTTCAGAAATGTGGAAAATGGTCCGTTTTCAAATGTTTCATTTTTGAACGTCAGTTCACATTTGTAGGTGGATCATCAGTGTTAGAGCTAAAATTAGCATGTTTAAAGTGATTTTCATGCTTCCAGGGGCTCGGGAAGTGAAATAAATACCATTTGGAGGCATTTAATGTTCGAGCAAAAACGGCTGATTTTCGACAAAAGAGATAACACCCCCCCATTACGTCATGCTTCAGAAATGTGGAAAATGGTCCGTTTTCAAATGTTTTATTTTTGAACGTCAGTTCACATTTGTAGGTGGATCATCAGTGTTAGAGCTAAAATTAGCATGTTTAAAGTGATTTTCATGCTTCCAGGGGCTCGGGAAGTGAAATAAATACCATTTGGAGGCATTTAATGTTCGAGCAAAAACGGCTGATTTTCGACAAAAGAGATAACACCCCCCCATTACGTCATGCTTCAGAAATGTGGAAAATGGTCCGTTTTCAAATGTTTTATTTTTGAACGTCAGTTCACATTTGTAGGTGGATCATCAGTGTTAGAGCTAAAATTAGCATGTTTAAAGTGATTTTCATGCTTCCAGGGGCCCAAAACACAAGATTTATGGAATGGTTAAAAGTGCATGAAAATGGCCAATTTACTCACTCTGAGTTCTCAAAAAGGGTTTCTTCACCCCGGGAAGTTAATTAAATACCATTTGGAGGCATTTAATGTTCGAGCAAAAACGGCTGATTTTCGACAAAAGAGATAACACCCCCCCATTACGTCATGCTTCAGAAATGTGGAAAATGGTCCGTTTTCAAATGTTTTATTTTTGAACGTCAGTTCACATTTGTAGGTGGATCATCAGTGTTAGAGCTAAAATTAGCATGTTTAAAGTGATTTTCATGGTTCCAGGGGCTCGGGAAGTGAAATAAATACCATTTGGAGGCATTTAATGTTCGAGCAAAAACGGCTGATTTTCGACAAAAGAGATAACACCCCCCCATTACGTCATGCTTCAGAAATGTGGAAAATGGTCCGTTTTCAAATGTTTCATTTTTGAACGTCAGTTCACATTTGTAGGTGGATCATCAGTGTTAGAGCTAAAATTAGCATGTTTAAAGTGATTTTCATGCTTCCAGGGGCTCGGGAAGTGAAATAAATACCATTTGGAGGCATTTAATGTTCGAGCAAAAACGGCTGATTTTCGACAAAAGAGATAACACCCCCCCATTACGTCATGCTTCAGAAATGTGGAAAATGGTCCGTTTTCAAATGTTTTATTTTTGAACGTCAGTTCACATTTGTAGGTGGATCATCAGTGTTAGAGCTAAAATTAGCATGTTTAAAGTGATTTTCATGCTTCCAGGGGCTCGGGAAGTGAAATAAATACCATTTGGAGGCATTTAATGTTCGAGCAAAAACGGCTGATTTTAGACAAAAGAGATAACACCCCCCCATTACGTCATGCTTCAGAAATGTGGAAAATGGTCCGTTTTCAAATGTTTTATTTTTGAACGTCAGTTCACATTTGTAGGTGGATCATCAGTGTTAGAGCTAAAATTAGCATGTTTAAAGTGATTTTCATGCTTCCAGGGGCTCGGGAAGTTAATTAAATACCATTTGGAGGCATTTAATGTTCGAGCAAAAACGGCTGATTTTCGACAAAAGAGATAACACCCCCCCATTACGTCATGCTTCAGAAATGTGGAAAATGGTCCGTTTTCAAATGTTTAATTTTTGAACGTCAGTTCACATTTGTAGGTGGATCATCAGTGTTAGAGCTAAAATTAGCATGTTTAAAGTGATTTTCATGGTTCCAGGGGCTCGGGAAGTGAAATAAATACCATTTGGAGGCATTTAATGTTCGAGCAAAAACGGCTGATTTTCGACAAAAGAGATAACACCCCCCCATTACGTCATGCTTCAGAAATGTGGAAAATGGTCCGTTTTCAAATGTTTCATTTTTGAACGTCAGTTCACATTTGTAGGTGGATCATCAGTGTTAGAGCTAAAATTAGCATGTTTAAAGTGATTTTCATGCTTCCAGGGGCTCGGGAAGTGAAATAAATACCATTTGGAGGCATTTAATGTTCGAGCAAAAACGGCTGATTTTCGACAAAAGAGATAACATCCCCTCATTACGTCATGCTTCAGAAATGTGGAAAATGGTCCGTTTTCAAATGTTTTATTTTTGAACGTCAGTTCACATTTGTAGGTGGATCATCAGTGTTAGAGCTAAAATTAGCATGTTTAAAGTGATTTTCATGCTTCCAGGGGCTCGGGAAGTGAAATAAATACCATTTGGAGGCATTTAATGTTCGAGCAAAAACGGCTGATTTTCGACAAAAGAGATAACACCCCCCCATTACGTCATGCTTCAGAAATGTGGAAAATGGTCCGTTTTCAAATGTTTTATTTTTGAACGTCAGTTCACATTTGTAGGTGGATCATCAGTGTTAGAGCTAAAATTAGCATGTTTAAAGTGATTTTCATGCTTCCAGGGGCCCAAAACACAAGATTTATGGAATGGTTAAAAGTGCATGAAAATGGCCAATTTACTCACTCTGAGTTCTCAAAAAGGGTTTCTTCACCCCGGGAAGTTAATTAAATACCATTTGGAGGCATTTAATGTTAGAGCAAAAACGGCTGATTTTCGACAAAAGAGATAACACCCCCCCATTACGTCATGCTTCAGAAATGTGGAAAATGGTCCGTTTTCAAATGTTTTATTTTTGAACGTCAGTTCACATTTGTAGGTGGATCATCAGTGTTAGAGCTAAAATTAGCATGTTTAAAGTGATTTTCATGCTTCCAGGGGCCCAAAACACAAGATTTATGGAATGGTTAAAAGTGCATGAAAATGGCCAATTTACTCACTCTGAGTTCTCAAAAAGGGTTTCTTCACCTCGGGAAGTTAATTAAATACCATTTGGAGGCATTTAATGTTAGAGCAAAAACCGCTGATTTTCGACAAAAGAGATAACACCCCCCCATTACGTCATGCTTCAGAAATGTGGAAAATGGTCCGTTTTCAAATGTTTTATTTTTGAACGTCAGTTCACATTTGTAGGTGGATCATCAGTGTTAGAGCTAAAATTAGCATGTTTAAAGTGATTTTCATGCTTCCAGGGGCTCGGGAAGTTAATTAAATACCATTTGGAGGCATTTAATGTTCGAGCAAAAACGGCTGATTTTCGACAAAAGAGATAACACCCCCCATTACGTCATGCTTCAGAAATGTGGAAAATGGTCCGTTTTCAAATGTTTTATTTTTGAACGTCAGTTCACATTTGTAGGTGGATCATCAGTGTTAGAGCTAAAATTAGCATGTTTAAAGTGATTTTCATGCTTCCAGGGGCTCGGGAAGTTAATTAAATACCATTTGGAGGCATTTAATGTTCGAGCAAAAAAGGCAGATTTTCCACAAAAGAGATAACACCCCCCCATTACGTCATGCTTCAGAAATGTGGAAAATGGTCCGTTTTCAAATGTTTTATTTTTGAACGTCAGTTCACATTTGTAGGTGGATCATCAGTGTTAGAGCTAAAATTAGCATGTTTAAAGTGATTTTCATGCTTCCAGGGGCCCAAAACACAAGATTTATGGAATGGTTAAAAGTGCATGAAAATGGCCAATTTACTCACTCTGAGTTCTCAAAAAGGGTTTCTTCACCCCGGGAAGTTAATTAAATACCATTTGGAGGCATTTAATGTTAGAGCAAAAACGGCTGATTTTCGACAAAAGAGATAACACCCCCCATTACGTCATGCTTCAGAAATGTGGAAAATGGTCCGTTTTCAAATGTTTTATTTTTGAACGTCAGTTCACATTTGTAGGTGGATCATCAGTGTTAGAGCTAAAATTAGCATGTTTAAAGTGATTTTCATGCTTCCAGGGGCCCAAAACACAAGATTTATGGAATGGTTAAAAGTGAATGAAAATGGCCAATTTACTCACTCTGATTTCTCAAAAAGGGTTTCTTCACCCCGGGAAGTTAATTAAATACCATTTGGAGGCATTTAATGTTAGAGCAAAAACGGCTGATTTTCGACAAAAGAGATAACACCCCCCCATTACGTCATGCTTCAGAAATGTGGAAAATGGTCCGTTTTCAAATGTTTTATTTTTGAACGTCAGTTCACATTTGTAGGTGGATCATCAGTGTTAGAGCTAAAATTAGCATGTTTAAAGTGATTTTCATGGTTCCAGGGGCTCGGGAAGTGAAATAAATACCATTTGGAGGCATTTAATGTTCGAGCAAAAACGGCTGATTTTCGACAAAACAGATAACACCCCCCCATTACGTCATGCTTCAGAAATGTGGAAAATGGTCCGTTTTCAAATGTTTTATTTTTGAACGTCAGTTCACATTTGTAGGTGGATCATCAGTGTTAGAGCTAAAATTAGCATGTTTAAAGTGATTTTCATGCTTCCAGGGGCTCGGGAAGTGAAATAAATACCATTTGGAGGCATTTAATGTTCGAGCAAAAAAGGCTTATTTTCCAAAAAAGAGATAACACCCCCCCATTACGTCATGCTTCAGAAATGTGGAAAATGGTCCGTTTTCAAATGTTTTATTTTTTAACGTCAGTTCACATTTGTAGGTGGATCATCAGTGTTAGAGCTAAAATTAGCATGTTTAAAGTGATTTTCATGCTTCCAGGGGCTCGGGAAGTTAATTAAATACCATTTGGAGGCATTTAATGTTCGAGCAAAAACGGCTGATTTTCGACAAAAGAGATAACACCCCCCCATTACGTCATGCTTCAGAAATGTGGAAAATGGTCCGTTTTCAAATGTTTTATTTTTGAACGTCAGTTCACATTTGTAGGTGGATCATCAGTGTTAGAGCTAAAATTAGCATGTTTAAAGTGATTTTCATGCTTCCAGGGGCTCGGGAAGTTAATTAAATACCATTTGGAGGCATTTAATGTTCGAGCAAAAAAAACTGATTTTCCACAAAAGAGATAACACCCCCCCATTACATCATGCTTCAGAAATGTGGAAAATGGTCCGTTTTCAAATGTTTTATTTTTGAACGTCAGTTCACATTTGTAGGTGGATCATCAGTGTTAGAGCTAAAATTAGCATGTTTAAAGTGATTTTCATGCTTCCAGGGGCTCGGGAAGTTAATTAAATACCATTTGGAGGCATTTAATGTTCGAGCAAAAACGGCTGATTTTCGACAAAAGAGATAACACCCCCCATTACGTCATGCTTCAGAAATGTGGAAAATGGTCCGTTTTCAAATGTTTTATTTTTGAACGTCAGTTCACATTTGTAGGTGGATCATCAGTGTTAGAGCTAAAATTAGCATGTTTAAAGTGATTTTCATGCTTCCAGGGGCCCAAAACACAAGATTTATGGAATGGTTAAAAGTGCATGAAAATGGCCAATTTACTCACTCTGAGTTCTCAAAAAGGGTTTCTTCACCCCGGGAAGTTAATTAAATACCATTTGGAGGCATTTAATGTTAGAGCAAAAACGGCTGATTTTCGACAAAAGAGATAACACCCCCCCATTACGTCATGCTTCAGAAATGTGGAAAATGGTCCGTTTTCAAATGTTTTATTTTTGAACGTCAGTTCACATTTGTAGGTGGATCATCAGTGTTAGAGCTAAAATTAGCATGTTTAAAGTGATTTTCATGCTTCCAGGGGCCCAAAACACAAGATTTATGGAATGGTTAAAAGTGCATGAAAATGGCCAATTTACTCACTCTGAGTTCTCAAAAAGGGTTTCTTCACCCCGGGAAGTTAATTAAATACCATTTGGAGGACTTTAATGTTAGAGCAAAAACCGCTGATTTTCGACAAAAGAGATAACACCCCCCCATTACGTCATGCTTCAGAAATGTGGAAAATGGTCCGTTTTCAAATGTTTTATTTTTGAACGTCAGTTCACATTTGTAGGTGGATCATCAGTGTTAGAGCTAAAATTAGCATGTTTAAAGTGATTTTCATGCTTCCAGGGGCTCGGGAAGTTAATTAAATACCATTTGGAGGCATTTAATGTTCGAGCAAAAACGGCTGATTTTCGACAAAAGAGATAACACCCCCCATTACGTCATGCTTCAGAAATGTGGAAAATGGTCCGTTTTCAAATGTTTTATTTTTGAACGTCAGTTCACATTTGTAGGTGGATCATCAGTGTTAGAGCTAAAATTAGCATGTTTAAAGTGATTTTCATGCTTCCAGGGGCTCGGGAAGTTAATTAAATACCATTTGGAGGCATTTAATGTTCGAGCAAAAAAGGCAGATTTTCCACAAAAGAGATAACACCCCCCCATTACGTCATGCTTCAGAAATGTGGAAAATGGTCCGTTTTCAAATGTTTTATTTTTGAACGTCAGTTCACATTTGTAGGTGGATCATCAGTGTTAGAGCTAAAATTAGCATGTTTAAAGTGATTTTCATGCTTCCAGGGGCCCAAAACACAAGATTTATGGAATGGTTAAAAGTGCATGAAAATGGCCAATTTACTCACTCTGAGTTCTCAAAAAGGGTTTCTTCACCCCGGGAAGTTAATTAAATACCATTTGGAGGCATTTAATGTTAGAGCAAAAACGGCTGATTTTCGACAAAAGAGATAACACCCCCCATTACGTCATGCTTCAGAAATGTGGAAAATGGTCCGTTTTCAAATGTTTTATTTTTGAACGTCAGTTCACATTTGTAGGTGGATCATCAGTGTTAGAGCTAAAATTAGCATGTTTAAAGTGATTTTCATGCTTCCAGGGGCCCAAAACACAAGATTTATGGAATGGTTAAAAGTGAATGAAAATGGCCAATTTACTCACTCTGATTTCTCAAAAAGGGTTTCTTCACCCCGGGAAGTTAATTAAATACCATTTGGAGGCATTTAATGTTAGAGCAAAAACGGCTGATTTTCAACAAAAGAGATAACACCCCCCCATTACGTCATGCTTCAGAAATGTGGAAAATGGTCCGTTTTCAAATGTTTTATTTTTGAACGTCAGTTCACATTTGTAGGTGGATCATCAGTGTTAGAGCTAAAATTAGCATGTTTAAAGTGATTTTCATGCTTCCAGGGGCTCGGGAAGTGAAATAAATACCATTTGGAGGCATTTAATGTTCGAGCAAAAAAGGCTTATTTTCCAAAAAAGAGATAACACCCCCCCATTACGTCATGCTTCAGAAATGTGGAAAATGGTCCGTTTTCAAATGTTTTATTTTTTAACGTCAGTTCACATTTGTAGGTGGATCATCAGTGTTAGAGCTAAAATTAGCATGTTTAAAGTGATTTTCATGCTTCCAGGGGCTCGGGAAGTTAATTAAATACCATTTGGAGGCATTTAATGTTCGAGCAAAAACGGCTGATTTTCGACAAAAGAGATAACACCCCCCCATTACGTCATGCTTCAGAAATGTGGAAAATGGTCCGTTTTCAAATGTTTTATTTTTGAACGTCAGTTCACATTTGTAGGTGGATCATCAGTGTTAGAGCTAAAATTAGCATGTTTAAAGTGATTTTCATGCTTCCAGGGGCTCGGGAAGTTAATTAAATACCATTTGGAGGCATTTAATGTTCGAGCAAAAAAAACTGATTTTCCACAAAAGAGATAACACCCCCCCATTACATCATGCTTCAGAAATGTGGAAAATGGTCCGTTTTCAAATGTTTTATTTTTGAACGTCAGTTCACATTTGTAGGTGGATCATCAGTGTTAGAGCTAAAATTAGCATGTTTAAAGTGATTTTCATGCTTCCAGGGGCTCGGGAAGTTAATTAAATAACATTTGGAGGCATTTAATGTTCGAGCAAAAACGGCTGATTTTCGACAAAAGAGATAACACCCCCCATTACGTCATGCTTCAGAAATGTGGAAAATGGTCCGTTTTCAAATGTTTTATTTTTGAACGTCAGTTCACATTTGTAGGTGGATCATCAGTGTTAGAGCTAAAATTAGCATGTTTAAAGTGATTTTCATGCTTCCAGGGGCTCGGGAAGTTAATTAAATACCATTTGGAGGCATTTAATGTTCGAGCAAAAAAGGCAGATTTTCCACAAAAGAGATAACACCCCCCCATTACGTCATGCTTCAGAAATGTGGAAAATGGTCCGTTTTCAAATGTTTTATTTTTGAACGTCAGTTCACATTTGTAGGTGGATCATCAGTGTTAGAGCTAAAATTAGCATGTTTAAAGTGATTTTCATGCTTCCAGGGGCCCAAAACACAAGATTTATGGAATGGTTAAAAGTGCATGAAAATGGCCAATTTACTCACTCTGAGTTCTCAAAAAGGGTTTCTTCACCCCGGGAAGTTAATTAAATACCATTTGGAGGCATTTAATGTTAGAGCAAAAACGGCTGATTTTCGACAAAAGAGATAACACCCCCCATTACGTCATGCTTCAGAAATGTGGAAAATGGTCCGTTTTCAAATGTTTTATTTTTGAACGTCAGTTCACATTTGTAGGTGGATCATCAGTGTTAGAGCTAAAATTAGCATGTTTAAAGTGATTTTCATGCTTCCAGGGGCCCAAAACACAAGATTTATGGAATGGTTAAAAGTGAATGAAAATGGCCAATTTACTCACTCTGATTTCTCAAAAAGGGTTTCTTCACCCCGGGAAGTTATTTAAATACCATTTGGAGGCATTTAATGTTAGAGCAAAAACGGCTGATTTTCGACAAAAGAGATAACACCCCCCCATTACGTCATGCTTCAGAAATGTGGAAAATGGTCCGTTTTCAAATGTTTTATTTTTGAACGTCAGTTCACATTTGTAGGTGGATCATCAGTGTTAGAGCTAAAATTAGCATGTTTAAAGTGATTTTCATGGTTCCAGGGGCTCGGGAAGTGAAATAAATACCATTTGGAGGCATTTAATGTTCGAGCAAAAACGGCTGATTTTCGACAAAAGAGATAACACCCCCCCATTACGTCATGCTTCAGAAATGTGGAAAATGGTCCGTTTTCAAATGTTTTATTTTTTAACGTCAGTTCACATTTGTAGGTGGATCATCAGTGTTAGAGCTAAAATTAGCATGTTTAAAGTGATTTTCATGCTTCCAGGGGCTCGGGAAGTTAATTAAATACCATTTGGAGGCATTTAATGTTCGAGCAAAAACGGCTGATTTTCGACAAAAGAGATAACACCCCCCCATTACGTCATGCTTCAGAAATGTGGAAAATGGTCCGTTTTCAAATGTTTTATTTTTGAACGTCAGTTCACATTTGTAGGTGGATCATCAGTGTTAGAGCTAAAATTAGCATGTTTAAAGTGATTTTCATGCTTCCAGGGGCTCGGGAAGTTAATTAAATACCATTTGGAGGCATTTAATGTTCGAGCAAAAAAAACTGATTTTCCACAAAAGAGATAACACCCCCCCATTACATCATGCTTCAGAAATGTGGAAAATGGTCCGTTTTCAAATGTTTTATTTTTGAACGTCAGTTCACATTTGTAGGTGGATCATCAGTGTTAGAGCTAAAATTAGCATGTTTAAAGTGATTTTCATGCTTCCAGGGGCTCGGGAAGTGAAATAAATACCATTTGGAGGCATTTAATGTTCGAGCAAAAACGGCTGATTTTCGACAAAAGAGATAACACCCCCCCATTACGTCATGCTTCAGAAATGTGGAAAATGGTCCGTTTTCAAATGTTTTATTTTTGAACGTCAGTTCACATTTGTAGGTGGATCATCAGTGTTAGAGCTAAAATTAGCATGTTTAAAGTGATTTTCATGCTTCCAGGGGCTCGGGAAGTGAAATAAATACCATTTGGAGGCATTTAATGTTCGAGCAAAAACGGCTGATTTTCGACAAAAGAGATAACACCCCCCCATTACGTCATGCTTCAGAAATGTGGAAAATGGTCCGTTTTCAAATGTTTTATTTTTGAACGTCAGTTCACATTTGTAGGTGGATCATCAGTGTTAGAGCTAAAATTAGCATGTTTAAAGTGATTTTCATGCTTCCAGGGGCCCAAAACACAAGATTTATGGAATGGTTAAAAGTGCATGAAAATGGCCAATTTACTCACTCTGAGTTCTCAAAAAGGGTTTCTTCACCCCGGGAAGTTAATTAAATACCATTTGGAGGCATTTAATGTTCGAGCAAAAACGGCTGATTTTCGACAGAAGAGATAACACCCCCCCATTACGTCATGCTTCAGCAATGTGGAAAATGGTCCGTTTTCAAATGTTTTATTTTTGAACGTCAGTTCACATTTGTAGGTGGATCATCAGTGTTAGAGCTAAAATTAGCATGTTTAAAGTGATTTTCATGGTTCCAGGGGCTCGGGAAGTGAAATAAATACCATTTGGAGGCATTTAATGTTCGAGCAAAAACGGCTGATTTTCGACAAAAGAGATAACACCCCCCCATTACGTCATGCTTCAGAAATGTGGAAAATGGTCCGTTTTCAAATGTTTCATTTTTGAACGTCAGTTCACATTTGTAGGTGGATCATCAGTGTTAGAGCTAAAATTAGCATGTTTAAAGTGATTTTCATGCTTCCAGGGGCTCGGGAAGTGAAATAAATACCATTTGGAGGCATTTAATGTTCGAGCAAAAACGGCTGATTTTCGACAAAAGAGATAACACCCCCCCATTACGTCATGCTTCAGAAATGTGGAAAATGGTCCGTTTTCAAATGTTTTATTTTTGAACGTCAGTTCACATTTGTAGGTGGATCATCAGTGTTAGAGCTAAAATTAGCATGTTTAAAGTGATTTTCATGCTTCCAGGGGCTCGGGAAGTGAAATAAATACCATTTGGAGGCATTTAATGTTCGAGCAAAAACGGCTGATTTTCGACAAAAGAGATAACACCCCCCCATTACGTCATGCTTCAGAAATGTGGAAAATGGTCCGTTTTCAAATGTTTTATTTTTGAACGTCAGTTCACATTTGTAGGTGGATCATCAGTGTTAGAGCTAAAATTAGCATGTTTAAAGTGATTTTCATGCTTCCAGGGGCTCGGGAAGTTAATTAAATACCATTTGGAGGCATTTAATGTTCGAGCAAAAACGGCTGATTTTCGACAAAAGAGATAACACCCCCCCATTACGTCATGCTTCAGAAATGTGGAAAATGGTCCGTTTTCAAATGTTTTATTTTTGAACGTCAGTTCACATTTGTAGGTGGATCATCAGTGTTAGAGCTAAAATTAGCATGTTTAAAGTGATTTTCATGGTTCCAGGGGCTCGGGAAGTGAAATAAATACCATTTGGAGGCATTTAATGTTCGAGCAAAAACGGCTGATTTTCGACAAAAGAGATAACACCCCCCCATTACGTCATGCTTCAGAAATGTGGGAAATGGTCCGTTTTCAAATGTTTCATTTTTGAACGTCAGTTCACATTTGTAGGTGGATCATCAGTGTTAGAGCTAAAATTAGCATGTTTAAAGTGATTTTCATGCTTCCAGGGGCTCGGGAAGTGAAATAAATACCATTTGGAGGCATTTAATGTTCGAGCAAAAACGGCTGATTTTCGACAAAAGAGATAACATCCCCCCATTACGTCATGCTTCAGAAATGTGGAAAATGGTCCGTTTTCAAATGTTTTATTTTTGAACGTCAGTTCACATTTGTAGGTGGATCATCAGTGTTAGAGCTAAAATTAGCATGTTTAAAGTGATTTTCATGCTTCCAGGGGCTCGGGAAGTGAAATAAATACCATTTGGAGGCATTTAATGTTCGAGCAAAAACGGCTGATTTTCGACAAAAGAGATAACACCCCCCCATTACGTCATGCTTCAGAAATGTGGAAAATGGTCCGTTTTCAAATGTTTTATTTTTGAACGTCAGTTCACATTTGTAGGTGGATCATCAGTGTTAGAGCTAAAATTAGCATGTTTAAAGTGATTTTCATGCTTCCAGGGGCCCAAAACACAAGATTTATGGAATGGTTAAAAGTGCATGAAAATGGCCAATTTACTCACTCTGAGTTCTCAAAAAGGGTTTCTTCACCCCGGGAAGTTAATTAAATACCATTTGGAGGCATTTAATGTTAGAGCAAAAACGGCTGATTTTCGACAAAAGAGATAACACCCCCCATTACGTCATGCTTCAGAAATGTGGAAAATGGTCCGTTTTCAAATGTTTTATTTTTGAACGTCAGTTCACATTTGTAGGTGGATCATCAGTGTTAGAGCTAAAATTAGCATGTTTAAAGTGATTTTCATGCTTCCAGGGGCTCGGGAAGTTAATTAAATACCATTTGGAGGCATTTAATGTTCGAGCAAAAAAGGCAGATTTTCCACAAAAGAGATAACACCCCCCCATTACGTCATGCTTCAGAAATGTGGAAAATGGTCCGTTTTCAAATGTTTTATTTTTGAACGTCAGTTCACATTTGTAGGTGGATCATCAGTGTTAGAGCTAAAATTAGCATGTTTAAAGTGATTTTCATGCTTCCAGGGGCCCAAAACACAAGATTTATGGAATGGTTAAAAGTGCATGAAAATGGCCAATTTACTCACTCTGAGTTCTCAAAAAGGGTTTCTTCACCCCGGGAAGTTAATTAAATACCATTTGGAGGCATTTAATGTTAGAGCAAAAACGGCTGATTTTCGACAAAAGAGATAACACCCCCCATTACGTCATGCTTCAGAAATGTGGAAAATGGTCCGTTTTCAAATGTTTTATTTTTGAACGTCAGTTCACATTTGTAGGTGGATCATCAGTGTTAGAGCTAAAATTAGCATGTTTAAAGTGATTTTCATGCTTCCAGGGGCCCAAAACACAAGATTTATGGAATGGTTAAAAGTGAATGAAAATGGCCAATTTACTCACTCTGATTTCTCAAAAAGGGTTTCTTCACCCCGGGAAGTTAATTAAATACCATTTGGAGGCATTTAATGTTAGAGCAAAAACGGCTGATTTTCGACAAAAGAGATAACACCCCCCCATTACGTCATGCTTCAGAAATGTGGAAAATGGTCCGTTTTCAAATGTTTTATTTTTGAACGTCAGTTCACATTTGTAGGTGGATCATCAGTGTTAGAGCTAAAATTAGCATGTTTAAAGTGATTTTCATGGTTCCAGGGGCTCGGGAAGTGAAATAAATACCATTTGGAGGCATTTAATGTTCGAGCAAAAACGGCTGATTTTCGACAAAACAGATAACACCCCCCCATTACGTCATGCTTCAGAAATGTGGAAAATGGTCCGTTTTCAAATGTTTTATTTTTGAACGTCAGTTCACATTTGTAGGTGGATCATCAGTGTTAGAGCTAAAATTAGCATGTTTAAAGTGATTTTCATGCTTCCAGGGGCTCGGGAAGTGAAATAAATACCATTTGGAGGCATTTAATGTTCGAGCAAAAAAGGCTTATTTTCCAAAAAAGAGATAACACCCCCCCATTACGTCATGCTTCAGAAATGTGGAAAATGGTCCGTTTTCAAATGTTTTATTTTTTAACGTCAGTTCACATTTGTAGGTGGATCATCAGTGTTAGAGCTAAAATTAGCATGTTTAAAGTGATTTTCATGCTTCCAGGGGCTCGGGAAGTTAATTAAATACCATTTGGAGGCATTTAATGTTCGAGCAAAAACGGCTGATTTTCGACAAAAGAGATAACACCCCCCCATTACGTCATGCTTCAGAAATGTGGAAAATGGTCCGTTTTCAAATGTTTTATTTTTGAACGTCAGTTCACATTTGTAGGTGGATCATCAGTGTTAGAGCTAAAATTAGCATGTTTAAAGTGATTTTCATGCTTCCAGGGGCTCGGGAAGTTAATTAAATACCATTTGGAGGCATTTAATGTTCGAGCAAAAAAAACTGATTTTCCACAAAAGAGATAACACCCCCCCATTACATCATGCTTCAGAAATGTGGAAAATGGTCCGTTTTCAAATGTTTTATTTTTGAACGTCAGTTCACATTTGTAGGTGGATCATCAGTGTTAGAGCTAAAATTAGCATGTTTAAAGTGATTTTCATGCTTCCAGGGGCTCGGGAAGTTAATTAAATACCATTTGGAGGCATTTAATGTTCGAGCAAAAACGGCTGATTTTCGACAAAAGAGATAACACCCCCCATTACGTCATGCTTCAGAAATGTGGAAAATGGTCCGTTTTCAAATGTTTTATTTTTGAACGTCAGTTCACATTTGTAGGTGGATCATCAGTGTTAGAGCTAAAATTAGCATGTTTAAAGTGATTTTCATGCTTCCAGGGGCTCGGGAAGTTAATTAAATACCATTTGGAGGCATTTAATGTTCGAGCAAAAAAGGCAGATTTTCCACAAAAGAGATAACACCCCCCCATTACGTCATGCTTCAGAAATGTGGAAAATGGTCCGTTTTCAAATGTTTTATTTTTGAACGTCAGTTCACATTTGTAGGTGGATCATCAGTGTTAGAGCTAAAATTAGCATGTTTAAAGTGATTTTCATGCTTCCAGGGGCCCAAAACACAAGATTTATGGAATGGTTAAAAGTGCATGAAAATGGCCAATTTACTCACTCTGAGTTCTCAAAAAGGGTTTCTTCACCCCGGGAAGTTAATTAAATACCATTTGGAGGCATTTAATGTTAGAGCAAAAACGGCTGATTTTCGACAAAAGAGATAACACCCCCCATTACGTCATGCTTCAGAAATGTGGAAAATGGTCCGTTTTCAAATGTTTTATTTTTGAACGTCAGTTCACATTTGTAGGTGGATCATCAGTGTTAGAGCTAAAATTAGCATGTTTAAAGTGATTTTCATGCTTCCAGGGGCCCAAAACACAAGATTTATGGAATGGGTAAAAGTGAATGAAAATGGCCAATTTACTCACTCTGATTTCTCAAAAAGGGTTTCTTCACCCCGGGAAGTTAATTAAATACCATTTGGAGGCATTTAATGTTAGAGCAAAAACGGCTGATTTTCGACAAAAGAGATAACACCCCCCCATTACGTCATGCTTCAGAAATGTGGAAAATGGTCCGTTTTCAAATGTTTTATTTTTGAACGTCAGTTCACATTTGTAGGTGGATCATCAGTGTTAGAGCTAAAATTAGCATGTTTAAAGTGATTTTCATGGTTCCAGGGGCTCGGGAAGTGAAATAAATACCATTTGGAGGCATTTAATGTTCGAGCAAAAACGGCTGATTTTCGACAAAAGAGATAACACCCCCCCATTACGTCATGCTTCAGAAATGTGGAAAATGGTCCGTTTTCAAATGTTTTATTTTTGAACGTCAGTTCACATTTGTAGGTGGATCATCAGTGTTAGAGCTAAAATTAGCATGTTTAAAGTGATTTTCATGCTTCCAGGGGCTCGGGAAGTGAAATAAATACCATTTGGAGGCATTTAATGTTCGAGCAAAAAAGGCTTATTTTCCAAAAAAGAGATAACACCCCCCCATTACGTCATGCTTCAGAAATGTGGAAAATGGTCCGTTTTCAAATGTTTTATTTTTTAACGTCAGTTCACATTTGTAGGTGGATCATCAGTGTTAGAGCTAAAATTAGCATGTTTAAAGTGATTTTCATGCTTCCAGGGGCTCGGGAAGTTAATTAAATACCATTTGGAGGCATTTAATGTTCGAGCAAAAACGGCTGATTTTCGACAAAAGAGATAACACCCCCCCATTACGTCATGCTTCAGAAATGTGGAAAATGGTCCGTTTTCAAATGTTTTATTTTTGAACGTCAGTTCACATTTGTAGGTGGATCATCAGTGTTAGAGCTAAAATTAGCATGTTTAAAGTGATTTTCATGCTTCCAGGGGCTCGGGAAGTTAATTAAATACCATTTGGAGGCATTTAATGTTCGAGCAAAAAAAACTGATTTTCCACAAAAGAGATAGCACCCCCCCATTACATCATGCTTCAGAAATGTGGAAAATGGTCCGTTTTCAAATGTTTTATTTTTGAACGTCAGTTCACATTTGTAGGTGGATCATCAGTGTTAGAGCTAAAATTAGCATGTTTAAAGTGATTTTCATGCTTCCAGGGGCTCGGGAAGTGAAATAAATACCATTTGGAGGCATTTAATGTTCGAGCAAAAACGGCTGATTTTCGACAAAAGAGATAACACCCCCCCATTACGTCATGCTTCAGAAATGTGGAAAATGGTCCGTTTTCAAATGTTTTATTTTTGAACGTCAGTTCACATTTGTAGGTGGATCATCAGTGTTAGAGCTAAAATTAGCATGTTTAAAGTGATTTTCATGCTTCCAGGGGCTCGGGAAGTGAAATAAATACCATTTGGAGGCATTTAATGTTCGAGCAAAAAAGGCTGATTTTCCACAAAAGAGATAACACCCCCCCATTACGTCATGCTTCATAAATGTGGAAAATGGTCCGTTTTCAAATGTTTTATTTTTGAACGTCAGTTCACATTTGTAGGTGGATCATCAGTGTTAGAGCTAAAATTAGCATGTTTAAAGTGATTTTCATGCTTCCAGGGGCTCGGGAAGTTAATTAAATACCATTTGGAGGCATTTAATGTTCGAGCAAAAACGGCTGATTTTCGACAAAAGAGATAACACCCCCCCATTACGTCATGCTTCAGAAATGTGGAAAATGGTCCGTTTTCAAATGTTTTATTTTTGAACGTCAGTTCACATTTGTAGGTGGATCATCAGTGTTAGAGCTAAAATTAGCATGTTTAAAGTGATTTTCATGCTTCCAGGGGCTCGGGAAGTGAAATAAATACCATTTGGAGGCATTTAATGTTCGAGCAAAAAAGGCTGATTTTCCACAAAAGAGATAACACCCCCCCATTACGTCATGCTTCAGAAATGTGGAAAATGGTCCGTTTTCAAATGTTTTATTTTTGAACGTCAGTTCACATTTGTAGGTGGATCATCAGTGTTAGAGCTAAAATTAGCATGTTTAAAGTGATTTTCATGCTTCCAGGGGCCCAAAACACAAGATTTATGGAATGGTTAAAAGTGCATGAAAATGGCCAATTTACTCACTCTGAGTTCTCAAAAAGGGTTTCTTCACCCCGGGAAGTTAATTAAATACCATTTGGAGGCATTTAATGTTCGAGCAAAAACGGCTGATTTTCGACAAAAGAGATAACACCCCCCCATTACGTCATGCTTCAGAAATGTGGAAAATGGTCCGTTTTCAAATGTTTTATTTGTGAACGTCAGTTCACATTTGTAGGTGGATCATCAGTGTTAGAGCTAAAATTAGCATGTTTAAAGTGATTTTCATGCTTCCAGGGGCCCAAAACACAAGATTTATGGAATGGTTAAAAGTGCATGAAAATGGCTAATTTACTCACTCTGAGTTCTCAAAAAGGGTTTCTTCACCCCGGGAAGTTAATTAAATACCATTTGGAGGCATTTAATGTTAGAGCAAAAACGGCTGATTTTCGACAAAAGAGATAACACCCCCCCATTACGTCATGCTTCAGAAATGTGGAAAATGGTCCGTTTTCAAATGTTTTATTTTTGAACGTCAGTTCACATTTGTAGGTGGATCATCAGTGTTAGAGCTAAAATTAGCATGTTTAAAGTGATTTTCATGGTTCCAGGGGCTCGGGAAGTGAAATAAATACCATTTGGAGGCATTTAATGTTCGAGCAAAAACGGCTGATTTTCGACAAAACAGATAACACCCCCCCATTACGTCATGCTTCAGAAATGTGGAAAATGGTCCGTTTTCAAATGTTTTATTTTTGAACGTCAGTTCACATTTGTAGGTGGATCATCAGTGTTAGAGCTAAAATTAGCATGTTTAAAGTGATTTTCATGCTTCCAGGGGCTCGGGAAGTGAAATAAATACCATTTGGAGGCATTTAATGTTCGAGCAAAAAAGGCTTATTTTCCAAAAAAGAGATAACACCCCCCCATTACGTCATGCTTCAGAAATGTGGAAAATGGTCCGTTTTCAAATGTTTTATTTTTTAACGTCAGTTCACATTTGTAGGTGGATCATCAGTGTTAGAGCTAAAATTAGCATGTTTAAAGTGATTTTCATGCTTCCAGGGGCTCGGGAAGTTAATTAAATACCATTTGGAGGCATTTAATGTTCGAGCAAAAACGGCTGATTTTCGACAAAAGAGATAACACCCCCCCATTACGTCATGCTTCAGAAATGTGGAAAATGGTCCGTTTTCAAATGTTTTATTTTTGAACGTCAGTTCACATTTGTAGGTGGATCATCAGTGTTAGAGCTAAAATTAGCATGTTTAAAGTGATTTTCATGCTTCCAGGGGCTCGGGAAGTTAATTAAATACCATTTGGAGGCATTTAATGTTCGAGCAAAAAAAACTGATTTTCCACAAAAGAGATAACACCCCCCCATTACATCATGCTTCAGAAATGTGGAAAATGGTCCGTTTTCAAATGTTTTATTTTTGAACGTCAGTTCACATTTGTAGGTGGATCATCAGTGTTAGAGCTAAAATTAGCATGTTTAAAGTGATTTTCATGCTTCCAGGGGCTCGGGAAGTTAATTAAATACCATTTGGAGGCATTTAATGTTCGAGCAAAAACGGCTGATTTTCGACAAAAGAGATAACACCCCCCATTACGTCATGCTTCAGAAATGTGGAAAATGGTCCGTTTTCAAATGTTTTATTTTTGAACGTCAGTTCACATTTGTAGGTGGATCATCAGTGTTAGAGCTAAAATTAGCATGTTTAAAGTGATTTTCATGCTTCCAGGGGCCCAAAACACAAGATTTATGGAATGGTTAAAAGTGCATGAAAATGGCCAATTTACTCACTCTGAGTTCTCAAAAAGGGTTTCTTCACCCCGGGAAGTTAATTAAATACCATTTGGAGGCATTTAATGTTAGAGCAAAAACGGCTGATTTTCGACAAAAGAGATAACACCCCCCCATTACGTCATGCTTCAGAAATGTGGAAAATGGTCCGTTTTCAAATGTTTTATTTTTGAACGTCAGTTCACATTTGTAGGTGGATCATCAGTGTTAGAGCTAAAATTAGCATGTTTAAAGTGATTTTCATGCTTCCAGGGGCCCAAAACACAAGATTTATGGAATGGTTAAAAGTGCATGAAAATGGCCAATTTACTCACTCTGAGTTCTCAAAAAGGGTTTCTTCACCCCGGGAAGTTAATTAAATACCATTTGGAGGCATTTAATGTTAGAGCAAAAACCGCTGATTTTCGACAAAAGAGATAACACCCCCCCATTACGTCATGCTTCAGAAATGTGGAAAATGGTCCGTTTTCAAATGTTTTATTTTTGAACGTCAGTTCACATTTGTAGGTGGATCATCAGTGTTAGAGCTAAAATTAGCATGTTTAAAGTGATTTTCATGCTTCCAGGGGCTCGGGAAGTTAATTAAATACCATTTGGAGGCATTTAATGTTCGAGCAAAAACGGCTGATTTTCGACAAAAGAGATAACACCCCCCATTACGTCATGCTTCAGAAATGTGGAAAATGGTCCGTTTTCAAATGTTTTATTTTTGAACGTCAGTTCACATTTGTAGGTGGATCATCAGTGTTAGAGCTAAAATTAGCATGTTTAAAGTGATTTTCATGCTTCCAGGGGCTCGGGAAGTTAATTAAATACCATTTGGAGGCATTTAATGTTCGAGCAAAAAAGGCAGATTTTCCACAAAAGAGATAACACCCCCCCATTACGTCATGCTTCAGAAATGTGGAAAATGGTCCGTTTTCAAATGTTTTATTTTTGAACGTCAGTTCACATTTGTAGGTGGATCATCAGTGTTAGAGCTAAAATTAGCATGTTTAAAGTGATTTTCATGCTTCCAGGGGCCCAAAACACAAGATTTATGGAATGGTTAAAAGTGCATGAAAATGGCCAATTTACTCACTCTGAGTTCTCAAAAAGGGTTTCTTCACCCCGGGAAGTTAATTAAATACCATTTGGAGGCATTTAATGTTAGAGCAAAAACGGCTGATTTTCGACAAAAGAGATAACACCCCCCATTACGTCATGCTTCAGAAATGTGGAAAATGGTCCGTTTTCAAATGTTTTATTTTTGAACGTCAGTTCACATTTGTAGGTGGATCATCAGTGTTAGAGCTAAAATTAGCATGTTTAAAGTGATTTTCATGCTTCCAGGGGCCCAAAACACAAGATTTATGGAATGGTTAAAAGTGAATGAAAATGGCCAATTTACTCACTCTGATTTCTCAAAAAGGGTTTCTTCACCCCGGGAAGTTAATTAAATACCATTTGGAGGCATTTAATGTTAGAGCAAAAACGGCTGATTTTCAACAAAAGAGATAACACCCCCCCATTACGTCATGCTTCAGAAATGTGGAAAATGGTCCGTTTTCAAATGTTTTATTTTTGAACGTCAGTTCACATTTGTAGGTGGATCATCAGTGTTAGAGCTAAAATTAGCATGTTTAAAGTGATTTTCATGCTTCCAGGGGCTCGGGAAGTGAAATAAATACCATTTGGAGGCATTTAATGTTCGAGCAAAAAAGGCTTATTTTCCAAAAAAGAGATAACACCCCCCCATTACGTCATGCTTCAGAAATGTGGAAAATGGTCCGTTTTCAAATGTTTTATTTTTTAACGTCAGTTCACATTTGTAGGTGGATCATCAGTGTTAGAGCTAAAATTAGCATGTTTAAAGTGATTTTCATGCTTCCAGGGGCTCGGGAAGTTAATTAAATACCATTTGGAGGCATTTAATGTTCGAGCAAAAACGGCTGATTTTCGACAAAAGAGATAACACCCCCCCATTACGTCATGCTTCAGAAATGTGGAAAATGGTCCGTTTTCAAATGTTTTATTTTTGAACGTCAGTTCACATTTGTAGGTGGATCATCAGTGTTAGAGCTAAAATTAGCATGTTTAAAGTGATTTTCATGCTTCCAGGGGCTCGGGAAGTTAATTAAATACCATTTGGAGGCATTTAATGTTCGAGCAAAAAAAACTGATTTTCCACAAAAGAGATAACACCCCCCCATTACATCATGCTTCAGAAATGTGGAAAATGGTCCGTTTTCAAATGTTTTATTTTTGAACGTCAGTTCACATTTGTAGGTGGATCATCAGTGTTAGAGCTAAAATTAGCATGTTTAAAGTGATTTTCATGCTTCCAGGGGCTCGGGAAGTTAATTAAATAACATTTGGAGGCATTTAATGTTCGAGCAAAAACGGCTGATTTTCGACAAAAGAGATAACACCCCCCATTACGTCATGCTTCAGAAATGTGGAAAATGGTCCGTTTTCAAATGTTTTATTTTTGAACGTCAGTTCACATTTGTAGGTGGATCATCAGTGTTAGAGCTAAAATTAGCATGTTTAAAGTGATTTTCATGCTTCCAGGGGCTCGGGAAGTTAATTAAATACCATTTGGAGGCATTTAATGTTCGAGCAAAAAAGGCAGATTTTCCACAAAAGAGATAACACCCCCCCATTACGTCATGCTTCAGAAATGTGGAAAATGGTCCGTTTTCAAATGTTTTATTTTTGAACGTCAGTTCACATTTGTAGGTGGATCATCAGTGTTAGAGCTAAAATTAGCATGTTTAAAGTGATTTTCATGCTTCCAGGGGCCCAAAACACAAGATTTATGGAATGGTTAAAAGTGCATGAAAATGGCCAATTTACTCACTCTGAGTTCTCAAAAAGGGTTTCTTCACCCCGGGAAGTTAATTAAATACCATTTGGAGGCATTTAATGTTAGAGCAAAAACGGCTGATTTTCGACAAAAGAGATAACACCCCCCATTACGTCATGCTTCAGAAATGTGGAAAATGGTCCGTTTTCAAATGTTTTATTTTTGAACGTCAGTTCACATTTGTAGGTGGATCATCAGTGTTAGAGCTAAAATTAGCATGTTTAAAGTGATTTTCATGCTTCCAGGGGCCCAAAACACAAGATTTATGGAATGGTTAAAAGTGAATGAAAATGGCCAATTTACTCACTCTGATTTCTCAAAAAGGGTTTCTTCACCCCGGGAAGTTATTTAAATACCATTTGGAGGCATTTAATGTTAGAGCAAAAACGGCTGATTTTCGACAAAAGAGATAACACCCCCCCATTACGTCATGCTTCAGAAATGTGGAAAATGGTCCGTTTTCAAATGTTTTATTTTTGAACGTCAGTTCACATTTGTAGGTGGATCATCAGTGTTAGAGCTAAAATTAGCATGTTTAAAGTGATTTTCATGGTTCCAGGGGCTCGGGAAGTGAAATAAATACCATTTGGAGGCATTTAATGTTCGAGCAAAAACGGCTGATTTTCGACAAAAGAGATAACACCCCCCCATTACGTCATGCTTCAGAAATGTGGAAAATGGTCCGTTTTCAAATGTTTTATTTTTTAACGTCAGTTCACATTTGTAGGTGGATCATCAGTGTTAGAGCTAAAATTAGCATGTTTAAAGTGATTTTCATGCTTCCAGGGGCTCGGGAAGTTAATTAAATACCATTTGGAGGCATTTAATGTTCGAGCAAAAACGGCTGATTTTCGACAAAAGAGATAACACCCCCCCATTACGTCATGCTTCAGAAATGTGGAAAATGGTCCGTTTTCAAATGTTTTATTTTTGAACGTCAGTTCACATTTGTAGGTGGATCATCAGTGTTAGAGCTAAAATTAGCATGTTTAAAGTGATTTTCATGCTTCCAGGGGCTCGGGAAGTTAATTAAATACCATTTGGAGGCATTTAATGTTCGAGCAAAAAAAACTGATTTTCCACAAAAGAGATAACACCCCCCCATTACATCATGCTTCAGAAATGTGGAAAATGGTCCGTTTTCAAATGTTTTATTTTTGAACGTCAGTTCACATTTGTAGGTGGATCATCAGTGTTAGAGCTAAAATTAGCATGTTTAAAGTGATTTTCATGCTTCCAGGGGCTCGGGAAGTGAAATAAATACCATTTGGAGGCATTTAATGTTCGAGCAAAAACGGCTGATTTTCGACAAAAGAGATAACACCCCCCCATTACGTCATGCTTCAGAAATGTGGAAAATGGTCCGTTTTCAAATGTTTTATTTTTGAACGTCAGTTCACATTTGTAGGTGGATCATCAGTGTTAGAGCTAAAATTAGCATGTTTAAAGTGATTTTCATGCTTCCAGGGGCTCGGGAAGTGAAATAAATACCATTTGGAGGCATTTAATGTTCGAGCAAAAACGGCTGATTTTCGACAAAAGAGATAACACCCCCCCATTACGTCATGCTTCAGAAATGTGGAAAATGGTCCGTTTTCAAATGTTTTATTTTTGAACGTCAGTTCACATTTGTAGGTGGATCATCAGTGTTAGAGCTAAAATTAGCATGTTTAAAGTGATTTTCATGCTTCCAGGGGCCCAAAACACAAGATTTATGGAATGGTTAAAAGTGCATGAAAATGGCCAATTTACTCACTCTGAGTTCTCAAAAAGGGTTTCTTCACCCCGGGAAGTTAATTAAATACCATTTGGAGGCATTTAATGTTCGAGCAAAAACGGCTGATTTTCGACAAAAGAGATAACACCCCCCCATTACGTCATGCTTCAGCAATGTGGAAAATGGTCCGTTTTCAAATGTTTTATTTTTGAACGTCAGTTCACATTTGTAGGTGGATCATCAGTGTTAGAGCTAAAATTAGCATGTTTAAAGTGATTTTCATGGTTCCAGGGGCTCGGGAAGTGAAATAAATACCATTTGGAGGCATTTAATGTTCGAGCAAAAACGGCTGATTTTCGACAAAAGAGATAACACCCCCCCATTACGTCATGCTTCAGAAATGTGGAAAATGGTCCGTTTTCAAATGTTTCATTTTTGAACGTCAGTTCACATTTGTAGGTGGATCATCAGTGTTAGAGCTAAAATTAGCATGTTTAAAGTGATTTTCATGCTTCCAGGGGCTCGGGAAGTGAAATAAATACCATTTGGAGGCATTTAATGTTCGAGCAAAAACGGCTGATTTTCGACAAAAGAGATAACACCCCCCCATTACGTCATGCTTCAGAAATGTGGAAAATGGTCCGTTTTCAAATGTTTTATTTTTGAACGTCAGTTCACATTTGTAGGTGGATCATCAGTGTTAGAGCTAAAATTAGCATGTTTAAAGTGATTTTCATGCTTCCAGGGGCTCGGGAAGTGAAATAAATACCATTTGGAGGCATTTAATGTTCGAGCAAAAACGGCTGATTTTCGACAAAAGAGATAACACCCCCCCATTACGTCATGCTTCAGAAATGTGGAAAATGGTCCGTTTTCAAATGTTTTATTTTTGAACGTCAGTTCACATTTGTAGGTGGATCATCAGTGTTAGAGCTAAAATTAGCATGTTTAAAGTGATTTTCATGCTTCCAGGGGCTCGGGAAGTTAATTAAATACCATTTGGAGGCATTTAATGTTCGAGCAAAAACGGCTGATTTTCGACAAAAGAGATAACACCCCCCCATTACGTCATGCTTCAGAAATGTGGAAAATGGTCCGTTTTCAAATGTTTTATTTTTGAACGTCAGTTCACATTTGTAGGTGGATCATCAGTGTTAGAGCTAAAATTAGCATGTTTAAAGTGATTTTCATGGTTCCAGGGGCTCGGGAAGTGAAATAAATACCATTTGGAGGCATTTAATGTTCGAGCAAAAACGGCTGATTTTCGACAAAAGAGATAACACCCCCCCATTACGTCATGCTTCAGAAATGTGGGAAATGGTCCGTTTTCAAATGTTTCATTTTTGAACGTCAGTTCACATTTGTAGGTGGATCATCAGTGTTAGAGCTAAAATTAGCATGTTTAAAGTGATTTTCATGCTTCCAGGGGCTCGGGAAGTGAAATAAATACCATTTGGAGGCATTTAATGTTCGAGCAAAAACGGCTGATTTTCGACAAAAGAGATAACATCCCCCCATTACGTCATGCTTCAGAAATGTGGAAAATGGTCCGTTTTCAAATGTTTTATTTTTGAACGTCAGTTCACATTTGTAGGTGGATCATCAGTGTTAGAGCTAAAATTAGCATGTTTAAAGTGATTTTCATGCTTCCAGGGGCTCGGGAAGTGAAATAAATACCATTTGGAGGCATTTAATGTTCGAGCAAAAACGGCTGATTTTCGACAAAAGAGATAACACCCCCCCATTACGTCATGCTTCAGAAATGTGGAAAATGGTCCGTTTTCAAATGTTTTATTTTTGAACGTCAGTTCACATTTGTAGGTGGATCATCAGTGTTAGAGCTAAAATTAGCATGTTTAAAGTGATTTTCATGCTTCCAGGGGCCCAAAACACAAGATTTATGGAATGGTTAAAAGTGCATGAAAATGGCCAATTTACTCACTCTGAGTTCTCAAAAAGGGTTTCTTCACCCCGGGAAGTTAATTAAATACCATTTGGAGGCATTTAATGTTAGAGCAAAAACGGCTGATTTTCGACAAAAGAGATAACACCCCCCCATTACGTCATGCTTCAGAAATGTGGAAAATGGTCCGTTTTCAAATGTTTTATTTTTGAACGTCAGTTCACATTTGTAGGTGGATCATCAGTGTTAGAGCTAAAATTAGCATGTTTAAAGTGATTTTCATGCTTCCAGGGGCCCAAAACACAAGATTTATGGAATGGTTAAAAGTGCATGAAAATGGCCAATTTACTCACTCTGAGTTCTCAAAAAGGGTTTCTTCACCCCGGGAAGTTAATTAAATACCATTTGGAGGCATTTAATGTTAGAGCAAAAACCGCTGATTTTCGACAAAAGAGATAACACCCCCCCATTACGTCATGCTTCAGAAATGTGGAAAATGGTCCGTTTTCAAATGTTTTATTTTTGAACGTCAGTTCACATTTGTAGGTGGATCATCAGTGTTAGAGCTAAAATTAGCATGTTTAAAGTGATTTTCATGCTTCCAGGGGCTCGGGAAGTTAATTAAATACCATTTGGAGGCATTTAATGTTCGAGCAAAAACGGCTGATTTTCGACAAAAGAGATAACACCCCCCATTACGTCATGCTTCAGAAATGTGGAAAATGGTCCGTTTTCAAATGTTTTATTTTTGAACGTCAGTTCACATTTGTAGGTGGATCATCAGTGTTAGAGCTAAAATTAGCATGTTTAAAGTGATTTTCATGCTTCCAGGGGCTCGGGAAGTTAATTAAATACCATTTGGAGGCATTTAATGTTCGAGCAAAAAAGGCAGATTTTCCACAAAAGAGATAACACCCCCCCATTACGTCATGCTTCAGAAATGTGGAAAATGGTCCGTTTTCAAATGTTTTATTTTTGAACGTCAGTTCACATTTGTAGGTGGATCATCAGTGTTAGAGCTAAAATTAGCATGTTTAAAGTGATTTTCATGCTTCCAGGGGCCCAAAACACAAGATTTATGGAATGGTTAAAAGTGCATGAAAATGGCCAATTTACTCACTCTGAGTTCTCAAAAAGGGTTTCTTCACCCCGGGAAGTTAATTAAATACCATTTGGAGGCATTTAATGTTAGAGCAAAAACGGCTGATTTTCGACAAAAGAGATAACACCCCCCATTACGTCATGCTTCAGAAATGTGGAAAATGGTCCGTTTTCAAATGTTTTATTTTTGAACGTCAGTTCACATTTGTAGGTGGATCATCAGTGTTAGAGCTAAAATTAGCATGTTTAAAGTGATTTTCATGCTTCCAGGGGCCCAAAACACAAGATTTATGGAATGGTTAAAAGTGAATGAAAATGGCCAATTTACTCACTCTGATTTCTCAAAAAGGGTTTCTTCACCCCGGGAAGTTAATTAAATACCATTTGGAGGCATTTAATGTTAGAGCAAAAACGGCTGATTTTCGACAAAAGAGATAACACCCCCCCATTACGTCATGCTTCAGAAATGTGGAAAATGGTCCGTTTTCAAATGTTTTATTTTTGAACGTCAGTTCACATTTGTAGGTGGATCATCAGTGTTAGAGCTAAAATTAGCATGTTTAAAGTGATTTTCATGGTTCCAGGGGCTCGGGAAGTGAAATAAATACCATTTGGAGGCATTTAATGTTCGAGCAAAAACGGCTGATTTTCGACAAAACAGATAACACCCCCCCATTACGTCATGCTTCAGAAATGTGGAAAATGGTCCGTTTTCAAATGTTTTATTTTTGAACGTCAGTTCACATTTGTAGGTGGATCATCAGTGTTAGAGCTAAAATTAGCATGTTTAAAGTGATTTTCATGCTTCCAGGGGCTCGGGAAGTGAAATAAATACCATTTGGAGGCATTTAATGTTCGAGCAAAAAAGGCTTATTTTCCAAAAAAGAGATAACACCCCCCCATTACGTCATGCTTCAGAAATGTGGAAAATGGTCCGTTTTCAAATGTTTTATTTTTTAACGTCAGTTCACATTTGTAGGTGGATCATCAGTGTTAGAGCTAAAATTAGCATGTTTAAAGTGATTTTCATGCTTCCAGGGGCTCGGGAAGTTAATTAAATATCATTTGGAGGCATTTAATGTTCGAGCAAAAACGGCTGATTTTCGACAAAAGAGATAACACCCCCCCATTACGTCATGCTTCAGAAATGTGGAAAATGGTCCGTTTTCAAATGTTTTATTTTTGAACGTCAGTTCACATTTGTAGGTGGATCATCAGTGTTAGAGCTAAAATTAGCATGTTTAAAGTGATTTTCATGCTTCCAGGGGCTCGGGAAGTTAATTAAATACCATTTGGAGGCATTTAATGTTCGAGCAAAAAAAACTGATTTTCCACAAAAGAGATAACACCCCCCCATTACATCATGCTTCAGAAATGTGGAAAATGGTCCGTTTTCAAATGTTTTATTTTTGAACGTCAGTTCACATTTGTAGGTGGATCATCAGTGTTAGAGCTAAAATTAGCATGTTTAAAGTGATTTTCATGCTTCCAGGGGCTCGGGAAGTTAATTAAATACCATTTGGAGGCATTTAATGTTCGAGCAAAAACGGCTGATTTTCGACAAAAGAGATAACACCCCCCATTACGTCATGCTTCAGAAATGTGGAAAATGGTCCGTTTTCAAATGTTTTATTTTTGAACGTCAGTTCACATTTGTAGGTGGATCATCAGTGTTAGAGCTAAAATTAGCATGTTTAAAGTGATTTTCATGCTTCCAGGGGCTCGGGAAGTTAATTAAATACCATTTGGAGGCATTTAATGTTCGAGCAAAAAAGGCAGATTTTCCACAAAAGAGATAACACCCCCCCATTACGTCATGCTTCAGAAATGTGGAAAATGGTCCGTTTTCAAATGTTTTATTTTTGAACGTCAGTTCACATTTGTAGGTGGATCATCAGTGTTAGAGCTAAAATTAGCATGTTTAAAGTGATTTTCATGCTTCCAGGGGCCCAAAACACAAGATTTATGGAATGGTTAAAAGTGCATGAAAATGGCCAATTTACTCACTCTGAGTTCTCAAAAAGGGTTTCTTCACCCCGGGAAGTTAATTAAATACCATTTGGAGGCATTTAATGTTAGAGCAAAAACGGCTGATTTTCGACAAAAGAGATAACACCCCCCATTACGTCATGCTTCAGAAATGTGGAAAATGGTCCGTTTTCAAATGTTTTATTTTTGAACGTCAGTTCACATTTGTAGGTGGATCATCAGTGTTAGAGCTAAAATTAGCATGTTTAAAGTGATTTTCATGCTTCCAGGGGCCCAAAACACAAGATTTATGGAATGGGTAAAAGTGAATGAAAATGGCCAATTTACTCACTCTGATTTCTCAAAAAGGGTTTCTTCACCCCGGGAAGTTAATTAAATACCATTTGGAGGCATTTAATGTTAGAGCAAAAACGGCTGATTTTCGACAAAAGAGATAACACCCCCCCATTACGTCATGCTTCAGAAATGTGGAAAATGGTCCGTTTTCAAATGTTTTATTTTTGAACGTCAGTTCACATTTGTAGGTGGATCATCAGTGTTAGAGCTAAAATTAGCATGTTTAAAGTGATTTTCATGGTTCCAGGGGCTCGGGAAGTGAAATAAATACCATTTGGAGGCATTTAATGTTCGAGCAAAAACGGCTGATTTTCGACAAAAGAGATAACACCCCCCCATTACGTCATGCTTCAGAAATGTGGAAAATGGTCCGTTTTCAAATGTTTTATTTTTGAACGTCAGTTCACATTTGTAGGTGGATCATCAGTGTTAGAGCTAAAATTAGCATGTTTAAAGTGATTTTCATGCTTCCAGGGGCTCGGGAAGTGAAATAAATACCATTTGGAGGCATTTAATGTTCGAGCAAAAAAGGCTTATTTTCCAAAAAAGAGATAACACCCCCCCATTACGTCATGCTTCAGAAATGTGGAAAATGGTCCGTTTTCAAATGTTTTATTTTTTAACGTCAGTTCACATTTGTAGGTGGATCATCAGTGTTAGAGCTAAAATTAGCATGTTTAAAGTGATTTTCATGCTTCCAGGGGCTCGGGAAGTTAATTAAATACCATTTGGAGGCATTTAATGTTCGAGCAAAAACGGCTGATTTTCGACAAAAGAGATAACACCCCCCCATTACGTCATGCTTCAGAAATGTGGAAAATGGTCCGTTTTCAAATGTTTTATTTTTGAACGTCAGTTCACATTTGTAGGTGGATCATCAGTGTTAGAGCTAAAATTAGCATGTTTAAAGTGATTTTCATGCTTCCAGGGGCTCGGGAAGTTAATTAAATACCATTTGGAGGCATTTAATGTTCGAGCAAAAAAAACTGATTTTCCACAAAAGAGATAGCACCCCCCCATTACATCATGCTTCAGAAATGTGGAAAATGGTCCGTTTTCAAATGTTTTATTTTTGAACGTCAGTTCACATTTGTAGGTGGATCATCAGTGTTAGAGCTAAAATTAGCATGTTTAAAGTGATTTTCATGCTTCCAGGGGCTCGGGAAGTGAAATAAATACCATTTGGAGGCATTTAATGTTCGAGCAAAAACGGCTGATTTTCGACAAAAGAGATAACACCCCCCCATTACGTCATGCTTCAGAAATGTGGAAAATGGTCCGTTTTCAAATGTTTTATTTTTGAACGTCAGTTCACATTTGTAGGTGGATCATCAGTGTTAGAGCTAAAATTAGCATGTTTAAAGTGATGTTCATGCTTCCAGGGGCTCGGGAAGTGAAATAAATACCATTTGGAGGCATTTAATGTTCAAGCAAAAAAGGCTGATTTTCCACAAAAGAGATAACACCCCCCCATTACGTCATGCTTCATAAATGTGGAAAATGGTCCGTTTTCAAATGTTTTATTTTTGAACGTCAGTTCACATTTGTAGGTGGATCATCAGTGTTAGAGCTAAAATTAGCATGTTTAAAGTGATTTTCATGCTTCCAGGGGCTCGGGAAGTTAATTAAATACCATTTGGAGGCATTTAATGTTCGAGCAAAAACGGCTGATTTTCGACAAAAGAGATAACACCCCCCCATTACGTCATGCTTCAGAAATGTGGAAAATGGTCCGTTTTCAAATGTTTTATTTTTGAACGTCAGTTCACATTTGTAGGTGGATCATCAGTGTTAGAGCTAAAATTAGCATGTTTAAAGTGATTTTCATGCTTCCAGGGGCTCGGGAAGTGAAATAAATACCATTTGGAGGCATTTAATGTTCGAGCAAAAAAGGCTGATTTTCCACAAAAGAGATAACACCCCCCCATTACGTCATGCTTCAGAAATGTGGAAAATGGTCCGTTTTCAAATGTTTTATTTTTGAACGTCAGTTCACATTTGTAGGTGGATCATCAGTGTTAGAGCTAAAATTAGCATGTTTAAAGTGATTTTCATGCTTCCAGGGGCCCAAAACACAAGATTTATGGAATGGTTAAAAGTGCATGAAAATGGCCAATTTACTCACTCTGAGTTCTCAAAAAGGGTTTCTTCACCCCGGGAAGTTAATTAAATACCATTTGGAGGCATTTAATGTTCGAGCAAAAACGGCTGATTTTCGACAAAAGAGATAACACCCCCCCATTACGTCATGCTTCAGAAATGTGGAAAATGGTCCGTTTTCAAATGTTTTATTTTTGAACGTCAGTTCACATTTGTAGGTGGATCATCAGTGTTAGAGCTAAAATTAGCATGTTTAAAGTGATTTTCATGCTTCCAGGGGCCCAAAACACAAGATTTATGGAATGGTTAAAAGTGCATGAAAATGGCTAATTTACTCACTCTGAGTTCTCAAAAAGGGTTTCTTCACCCCGGGAAGTTAATTAAATACCATTTGGAGGCATTTAATGTTAGAGCAAAAACGGCTGATTTTCGACAAAAGAGATAACACCCCCCCATTACGTCATGCTTCAGAAATGTGGAAAATGGTCCGTTTTCAAATGTTTTATTTTTGAACGTCAGTTCACATTTGTAGGTGGATCATCAGTGTTAGAGCTAAAATTAGCATGTTTAAAGTGATTTTCATGCTTCCAGGGGCTCGGGAAGTTAATTAAATACCATTTGGAGGCATTTAATGTTAGAGCAAAAACGGCTGATTTTCGACAAAAGAGATAACACCCCCCTATTACGTCATGCTTCAGAAATGTGGAAAATGGTCCGTTTTCAAATGTTTTATTTTTGAACGTCAGTTCACATTTGTAGGTGGATCATCAGTGTTAGAGCTAAAATTAGCATGTTTAAAGTGATTTTCATGCTTCCAGGGGCTCGGGAAGTTAATTAAATACCATTTGGAGGCATTTAATGTTCGAGCAAAAACTGCTGATTTTCGACAAAAGAGATAACACCCCCCCATTACGTCATGCTTCACAAATGTGGAAAATGGTCCGTTTTCAAATGTTTTATTTTTGAACGTCAGTTCACATTTGTAGGTGGATCATCAGTGTTAGAGCTAAAATTAGCATGTTTAAAGTGATTTTCATGGTTCCAGGGGCTCGGGAAGTGAAATAAATACCATTTGGAGGCATTTAATGTTCGAGCAAAAACGGCTGATTTTCGACAAAAGAGATAACACCCCCCCATTACGTCATGCTTCAGAAATGTGGAAAATGGTCCGTTTTCAAATGTTTCATTTTTGAACGTCAGTTCACATTTGTAGGTGGATCATCAGTGTTAGAGCTAAAATTAGCATGTTTAAAGTGATTTTCATGCTTCCAGGGGCTCGGGAAGTGAAATAAATACCATTTGGAGGCATTTAATGTTCGAGCAAAAACGGCTGATTTTCGACAAAAGAGATAACACCCCCCCATTACGTCATGCTTCAGAAATGTGGAAAATGGTCCGTTTTCAAATGTTTTATTTTTGAACGTCAGTTCACATTTGTAGGTGGATCATCAGTGTTAGAGCTAAAATTAGCATGTTTAAAGTGATTTTCATGCTTCCAGGGGCTCGGGAAGTGAAATAAATACCATTTGGAGGCATTTAATGTTCGAGCAAAAACGGCTGATTTTCGACAAAAGAGATAACACCCCCCCATTACGTCATGCTTCAGAAATGTGGAAAATGGTCCGTTTTCAAATGTTTTATTTTTGAACGTCAGTTCACATTTGTAGGTGGATCATCAGTGTTAGAGCTAAAATTAGCATGTTTAAAGTGATTTTCATGCTTCCAGGGGCCCAAAACACAAGATTTATGGAATGCTTAAAAGTGCATGAAAATGGCCAATTTACTCACTCTGAGTTCTCAAAAAGGGTTTCTTCACCCCGGGAAGTTAATTAAATACCATTTGGAGGCATTTAATGTTCGAGCAAAAACGGCTGATTTTCGACAAAAGAGATAACACCCCCCCATTACGTCATGCTTCAGAAATGTGGAAAATGGTCCGTTTTCAAATGTTTTATTTTTGAACGTCAGTTCACATTTGTAGGTGGATCATCAGTGTTAGAGCTAAAATTAGCATGTTTAAAGTGATTTTCATGGTTCCAGGGGCTCGGGAAGTGAAATAAATACCATTTGGAGGCATTTAATGTTCGAGCAAAAACGGCTGATTTTCGACAAAAGAGATAACACCCCCCCATTACGTCATGCTTCAGAAATGTGGAAAATGGTCCGTTTTCAAATGTTTCATTTTTGAACGTCAGTTCACATTTGTAGGTGGATCATCAGTGTTAGAGCTAAAATTAGCATGTTTAAAGTGATTTTCATGCTTCCAGGGGCTCGGGAAGTGAAATAAATACCATTTGGAGGCATTTAATGTTCGAGCAAAAACGGCTGATTTTCGACAAAAGAGATAACACCCCCCCATTATGTCATGCTTCAGAAATGTGGAAAATGGTCCGTTTTCAAATGTTTTATTTTTGAACGTCAGTTCACATTTGTAGGTGGATCATCAGTGTTAGAGCTAAAATTAGCATGTTTAAAGTGATTTTCATGCTTCCAGGGGCTCGGGAAGTGAAATAAATACCATTTGGAGGCATTTAATGTTCGAGCAAAAACGGCTGATTTTCGACAAAAGAGATAACACCCCCCCATTACGTCATGCTTCAGAAATGTGGAAAATGGTCCGTTTTCAAATGTTTTATTTTTGAACGTCAGTTCACATTTGTAGGTGGATCATCAGTGTTAGAGCTAAAATTAGCATGTTTAAAGTGATTTTCATGCTTCCAGGGGCTCGGGAAGTTAATTAAATACCATTTGGAGGCATTTAATGTTCGAGCAAAAAATGCTGATTTTCGACAAAAGAGATAACACCCCCCCATTACGTCATGCTTCAGAAATGTGGAAAATGGTCCGTTTTCAAATGTTTTATTTTTGAACGTCAGTTCACATTTGTAGGTGGATCATCAGTGTTAGAGCTAAAATTAGCATGTTTAAAGTGATTTTCATGGTTCCAGGGGCTCGGGAAGTGAAATAAATACCATTTGGAGGCATTTAATGTTCGAGCAAAAACGGCTGATTTTCGACAAAAGAGATAACACCCCCCCATTACGTCATGCTTCAGAAATGTGGAAAATGGTCCGTTTTCAAATGTTTCATTTTTGAACGTCAGTTCACATTTGTAGGTGGATCATCAGTGTTAGTGCTAAAATTAGCATGTTTAAAGTGATTTTCATGCTTCCAGGGGCTCGGGAAGTGAAATAAATACCATTTGGAGGCATTTAATGTTCGAGCAAAAACGGCTGATTTTCGACAAAAGAGATAACATCCCCCCATTACGTCATGCTTCAGAAATGTGGAAAATGGTCAGTTTTCAAATGTTTTATTTTTGAACGTCAGTTCACATTTGTAGGTGGATCATCAGTGTTAGAGCTAAAATTAGCATGTTTAAAGTGATTTTCATGCTTCCAGGGGCTCGGGAAGTGAAATAAATACCATTTGGAGGCATTTAATGTTCGAGCAAAAACGGCTGATTTTCGACAAAAGAGATAACACCCCCCCATTACGTCATGCTTCAGAAATGTGGAAAATGGTCCGTTTTCAAATGTTTTATTTTTGAACGTCAGTTCACATTTGTAGGTGGATCATCAGTGTTAGAGCTAAAATTAGCATGTTTAAAGTGATTTTCATGCTTCCAGGGGCCCAAAACACAAGATTTATGGAATGGTTAAAAGTGCATGAAAATGGCCAATTTACTCACTCTGAGTTCTCAAAAAGGGTTTCTTCACCCCGGGAAGTTAATTAAATACCATTTGGAGGCATTTAATGTTAGAGCAAAAACGGCTGATTTTCGACAAAAGAGATAACACCCCCCCATTACGTCATGCTTCAGAAATGTGGAAAATGGTCCGTTTTCAAATGTTTTATTTTTGAACGTCAGTTCACATTTGTAGGTGGATCATCAGTGTTAGAGCTAAAATTAGCATGTTTAAAGTGATTTTCATGCTTCCAGGGGCCCAAAACACAAGATTTATGGAATGGTTAAAAGTGCATGAAAATGGCCAATTTACTCACTCTGAGTTCTCAAAAAGGGTTTCTTCACCCCGGGAAGTTAATTAAATACCATTTGGAGGCATTTAATGTTCGAGCAAAAACGGCTGATTTTCGACAAAAGAGATAACACCCCCCCATTACGTCATGCTTCAGAAATGTGGAAAATGGTCCGTTTTCAAATGTTTTATTTTTGAACGTCAGTTCACATTTGTAGGTGGATCATCAGTGTTAGAGCTAAAATTAGCATGTTTAAAGTGATTTTCATGGTTCCAGGGGCTCGGGAAGTGAAATAAATACCATTTGGAGGCATTTAATGTTCGAGCAAAAACGGCTGATTTTCGACAAAAGAGATAACACCCCCCCATTACGTCATGCTTCAGAAATGTGGAAAATGGTCCGTTTTCAAATGTTTTATTTTTGAACGTCAGTTCACATTTGTAGGTGGATCATCAGTGTTAGAGCTAAAATTAGCATGTTTAAAGTGATTTTCATGCTTCCAGGGGCTCGGGAAGTGAAATAAATACCATTTGGAGGCATTTAATGTTCGAGCAAAAACGGCTGATTTTCGACAAAAGAGATAACACCCCCCCATTACGTCATGCTTCAGAAATGTGGAAAATGGTCCGTTTTCAAATGTTTTATTTTTGAACGTCAGTTCACATTTGTAGGTGGATCATCAGTGTTAGAGCTAAAATTAGCATGTTTAAAGTGATTTTCATGCTTCCAGGGGCTCGGGAAGTTAATTAAATACCATTTGGAGGCATTTAATGTTCGAGCAAAAAATGCTGATTTTCGACAAAAGAGATAACACCCCCCCATTACGTCATGCTTCAGAAATGTGGAAAATGGTCCGTTTTCAAATGTTTTATTTTTGAACGTCAGTTCACATTTGTAGGTGGATCATCAGTGTTAGAGCTAAAATTAGCATGTTTAAAGTGATTTTCATGGTTCCAGGGGCTCGGGAAGTGAAATAAATACCATTTGAAGGCATTTAATGTTCGAGCAAAAACGGCTGATTTTCGACAAAAGAGATAACACCCCCCCATTACGTCATGCTTCAGAAATGTGGAAAATGGTCCGTTTTCAAATGTTTCATTTTTGAACGTCAGTTCACATTTGTAGGTGGATCATCAGTGTTAGTGCTAAAATTAGCATGTTTAAAGTGATTTTCATGCTTCCAGGGGCTCGGGAAGTGAAATAAATACCATTTGGAGGCATTTAATGTTCGAGCAAAAACGGCTGATTTTCGACAAAAGAGATAACATCCCCCCATTACGTCATGCTTCAGAAATGTGGAAAATGGTCAGTTTTCAAATGTTTTATTTTTGAACGTCAGTTCACATTTGTAGGTGGATCATCAGTGTTAGAGCTAAAATTAGCATGTTTAAAGTGATTTTCATGCTTCCAGGGGCTCGGGAAGTGAAATAAATACCATTTGGAGGCATTTAATGTTCGAGCAAAAACGGCTGATTTTCGACAAAAGAGATAACACCCCCCCATTACGTCATGCTTCAGAAATGTGGAAAATGGTCCGTTTTCAAATGTTTTATTTTTGAACGTCAGTTCACATTTGTAGGTGGATCATCAGTGTTAGAGCTAAAATTAGCATGTTTAAAGTGATTTTCATGCTTCCAGGGGCCCAAAACACAAGATTTATGGAATGGTTAAAAGTGCATGAAAATGGCCAATTTACTCACTCTGAGTTCTCAAAAAGGGTTTCTTCACCCCGGGAAGTTAATTAAATACCATTTGGAGGCATTTAATGTTAGAGCAAAAACGGCTGATTTTCGACAAAAGAGATAACACCCCCCCATTACGTCATGCTTCAGAAATGTGGAAAATGGTCCGTTTTCAAATGTTTTATTTTTGAACGTCAGTTCACATTTGTAGGTGGATCATCAGTGTTAGAGCTAAAATTAGCATGTTTAAAGTGATTTTCATGCTTCCAGGGGCCCAAAACACAAGATTTATGGAATGGTTAAAAGTGCATGAAAATGGCCAATTTACTCACTCTGAGTTCTCAAAAAGGGTTTCTTCACCCCGGGAAGTTAATTAAATACCATTTGGAGGCATTTAATGTTCGAGCAAAAACGGCTGATTTTCGACAAAAGAGATAACACCCCCCCATTACGTCATGCTTCAGAAATGTGGAAAATGGTCCGTTTTCAAATGTTTTATTTTTGAACGTCAGTTCACATTTGTAGGTGGATCATCAGTGTTAGAGCTAAAATTAGCATGTTTAAAGTGATTTTCATGGTTCCAGGGGCTCGGGAAGTGAAATAAATACCATTTGGAGGCATTTAATGTTCGAGCAAAAACGGCTGATTTTCGACAAAAGAGATAACACCCCCCCATTACGTCATGCTTCAGAAATGTGGAAAATGGTCCGTTTTCAAATGTTTCATTTTTGAACGTCAGTTCACATTTGTAGGTGGATCATCAGTGTTAGAGCTAAAATTAGCATGTTTAAAGTGATTTTCATGCTTCCAGGGGCTCGGGAAGTGAAATAAATACCATTTGGAGGCATTTAATGTTCGAGCAAAAACGGCTGATTTTCGACAAAAGAGATAACACCCCCCCATTATGTCATGCTTCAGAAATGTGGAAAATGGTCCGTTTTCAAATGTTTTATTTTTGAACGTCAGTTCACATTTGTAGGTGGATCATCAGTGTTAGAGCTAAAATTAGCATGTTTAAAGTGATTTTCATGCTTCCAGGGGCTCGGGAAGTGAAATAAATACCATTTGGAGGCATTTAATGTTCGAGCAAAAACGGCTGATTTTCGACAAAAGAGATAACACCCCCCCATTACGTCATGCTTCAGAAATGTGGAAAATGGTCCGTTTTCAAATGTTTTATTTTTGAACGTCAGTTCACATTTGTAGGTGGATCATCAGTGTTAGAGCTAAAATTAGCATGTTTAAAGTGATTTTCATGCTTCCAGGGGCTCGGGAAGTTAATTAAATACCATTTGGAGGCATTTAATGTTCGAGCAAAAAATGCTGATTTTCGACAAAAGAGATAACACCCCCCCATTACGTCATGCTTCAGAAATGTGGAAAATGGTCCGTTTTCAAATGTTTTATTTTTGAACGTCAGTTCACATTTGTAGGTGGATCATCAGTGTTAGAGCTAAAATTAGCATGTTTAAAGTGATTTTCATGGTTCCAGGGGCTCGGGAAGTGAAATAAATACCATTTGGAGGCATTTAATGTTCGAGCAAAAACGGCTGATTTTCGACAAAAGAGATAACACCCCCCCATTACGTCATGCTTCAGAAATGTGGAAAATGGTCCGTTTTCAAATGTTTCATTTTTGAACGTCAGTTCACATTTGTAGGTGGATCATCAGTGTTAGTGCTAAAATTAGCATGTTTAAAGTGATTTTCATGCTTCCAGGGGCTCGGGAAGTGAAATAAATACCATTTGGAGGCATTTAATGTTCGAGCAAAAACGGCTGATTTTCGACAAAAGAGATAACATCCCCCCATTACGTCATGCTTCAGAAATGTGGAAAATGGTCAGTTTTCAAATGTTTTATTTTTGAACGTCAGTTCACATTTGTAGGTGGATCATCAGTGTTAGAGCTAAAATTAGCATGTTTAAAGTGATTTTCATGCTTCCAGGGGCTCGGGAAGTGAAATAAATACCATTTGGAGGCATTTAATGTTCGAGCAAAAACGGCTGATTTTCGACAAAAGAGATAACACCCCCCCATTACGTCATGCTTCAGAAATGTGGAAAATGGTCCGTTTTCAAATGTTTTATTTTTGAACGTCAGTTCACATTTGTAGGTGGATCATCAGTGTTAGAGCTAAAATTAGCATGTTTAAAGTGATTTTCATGCTTCCAGGGGCCCAAAACACAAGATTTATGGAATGGTTAAAAGTGCATGAAAATGGCCAATTTACTCACTCTGAGTTCTCAAAAAGGGTTTCTTCACCCCGGGAAGTTAATTAAATACCATTTGGAGGCATTTAATGTTAGAGCAAAAACGGCTGATTTTCGACAAAAGAGATAACACCCCCCCATTACGTCATGCTTCAGAAATGTGGAAAATGGTCCGTTTTCAAATGTTTTATTTTTGAACGTCAGTTCACATTTGTAGGTGGATCATCAGTGTTAGAGCTAAAATTAGCATGTTTAAAGTGATTTTCATGCTTCCAGGGGCCCAAAACACAAGATTTATGGAATGGTTAAAAGTGCATGAAAATGGCCAATTTACTCACTCTGAGTTCTCAAAAAGGGTTTCTTCGCCCCGGGAAGTTAATTAAATACCATTTAGAGGCATTTAATGTTAGAGCAAAAACCGCTGATTTTCGACAAAAGAGATATTACCCCCCCATTACGTCATGCTTCAGAAATGTGGAAAATGGTCCGTTTTCAAATGTTTTATTTTTGAACGTCAGTTCACATTTGTAGGTGGATCATCAGTGTTAGAGCTAAAATTAGCATGTTTAAAGTGATTTTCATGCTTCCAGGGGCTCGGGAAGTTAATTAAATACCATTTGGAGGCATTTAATGTTCGAGCAAAAACGGCTGATTTTCGACAAAAGAGATAAAACCCCCCATTACGTCATGCTTCAGAAATGTGGAAAATGGTCCGTTTTCAAATGTTTTATTTTTGAACGTCAGTTCACATTTGTAGGTGGATCATCAGTGTTAGAGCTAAAATTAGCATGTTTAAAGTGATTTTCATGCTTCCAGGGGCTCGGGAAGTTAATTAAATACCATTTGGAGGCATTTAATGTTCGAGCAAAAAAGGCAGATTTTCCACAAAAGAGATAACACCCCCCCATTACGTCATGCTTCAGAAATGTGGAAAATGGTCCGTTTTCAAATGTTTTATTTTTGAACGTCAGTTCACATTTGTAGGTGGATCATCAGTGTTAGAGCTAAAATTAGCATGTTTAAAGTGATTTTCATGCTTCCAGGGGCCCAAAACACAAGATTTATGGAATGGTTAAAAGTGCATGAAAATGGCCAATTTACTCACTCTGAGTTCTCAAAAAGGGTTTCTTCACCCCGGGAAGTTAATTAAATACCATTTGGAGGCATTTAATGTTAGAGCAAAAACGGCTGATTTTCGACAAAAGAGATAACACCCCCCATTACGTCATGCTTCAGAAATGTGGAAAATGGTCCGTTTTCAAATGTTTTATTTTTGAACGTCAGTTCACATTTGTAGGTGGATCATCAGTGTTAGAGCTAAAATTAGCATGTTTAAAGTGATTTTCATGCTTCCAGGGGCCCAAAACACAAGATTTATGGAATGGTTAAAAGTGAATGAAAATGGCCAATTTACTCACTCTGATTTCTCAAAAAGGGTTTCTTCACCCCGGGAAGTTAATTAAATACCATTTGGAGGCATTTAATGTTAGAGCAAAAACGGCTGATTTTCGACAAAAGAGATAACACCCCCCCATTACGTCATGCTTCAGAAATGTGGAAAATGGTCCGTTTTCAAATGTTTTATTTTTGAACGTCAGTTCACATTTGTAGGTGGATCATCAGTGTTAGAGCTAAAATTAGCATGTTTAAAGTGATTTTCATGGTTCCAGGGGCTCGGGAAGTGAAATAAATACCATTTGGAGGCATTTAATGTTCGAGCAAAAACGGCTGATTTTCGACAAAAGAGATAACACCCCCCCATTACGTCATGCTTCAGAAATGTGGAAAATGGTCCGTTTTCAAATGTTTTATTTTTGAACGTCAGTTCACATTTGTAGGTGGATCATCAGTGTTAGAGCTAAAATTAGCATGTTTAAAGTGATTTTCATGCTTCCAGGGGCTCGGGAAGTGAAATAAATACCATTTGGAGGCATTTAATGTTCGAGCAAAAAAGGCTTATTTTCCAAAAAAGAGATAACACCCCCCCATTACGTCATGCTTCAGAAATGTGGAAAATGGTCCGTTTTCAAATGTTTTATTTTTTAACGTCAGTTCACATTTGTAGGTGGATCATCAGTGTTAGAGCTAAAATTAGCATGTTTAAAGTGATTTTCATGCTTCCAGGGGCTCGGGAAGTTAATTAAATACCATTTGGAGGCATTTAATGTTCGAGCAAAAACGGCTGATTTTCGACAAAAGAGATAACACCCCCCCATTACGTCATGCTTCAGAAATGTGGAAAATGGTCCGTTTTCAAATGTTTTATTTTTGAACGTCAGTTCACATTTGTAGGTGGATCATCAGTGTTAGAGCTAAAATTAGCATGTTTAAAGTGATTTTCATGCTTCCAGGGGCTCGGGAAGTGAAATAAATACCATTTGGAGGCATTTAATGTTCGAGCAAAAACGGCTGATTTTCGACAAAAGAGATAACATCCCCCCATTACGTCATGCTTCAGAAATGTGGAAAATGGTCAGTTTTCAAATGTTTTATTTTTGAACGTCAGTTCACATTTGTAGGTGGATCATCAGTGTTAGAGCTAAAATTAGCATGTTTAAAGTGATTTTCATGCTTCCAGGGGCTCGGGAAGTGAAATAAATACCATTTGGAGGCATTTAATGTTCGAGCAAAAACGGCTGATTTTCGACAAAAGAGATAACACCCCCCCATTACGTCATGCTTCAGAAATGTGGAAAATGGTCCGTTTTCAAATGTTTTATTTTTGAACGTCAGTTCACATTTGTAGGTGGATCATCAGTGTTAGAGCTAAAATTAGCATGTTTAAAGTGATTTTCATGCTTCCAGGGGCCCAAAACACAAGATTTATGGAATGGTTAAAAGTGCATGAAAATGGCCAATTTACTCACTCTGAGTTCTCAAAAAGGGTTTCTTCACCCCGGGAAGTTAATTAAATACCATTTGGAGGCATTTAATGTTAGAGCAAAAACGGCTGATTTTCGACAAAAGAGATAACACCCCCCCATTACGTCATGCTTCAGAAATGTGGAAAATGGTCCGTTTTCAAATGTTTTATTTTTGAACGTCAGTTCACATTTGTAGGTGGATCATCAGTGTTAGAGCTAAAATTAGCATGTTTAAAGTGATTTTCATGCTTCCAGGGGCCCAAAACACAAGATTTATGGAATGGTTAAAAGTGCATGAAAATGGCCAATTTACTCACTCTGAGTTCTCAAAAAGGGTTTCTTCACCCCGGGAAGTTAATTAAATACCATTTGGAGGCATTTAATGTTCGAGCAAAAACGGCTGATTTTCGACAAAAGAGATAACACCCCCCCATTACGTCATGCTTCAGAAATGTGGAAAATGGTCCGTTTTCAAATGTTTTATTTTTGAACGTCAGTTCACATTTGTAGGTGGATCATCAGTGTTAGAGCTAAAATTAGCATGTTTAAAGTGATTTTCATGGTTCCAGGGGCTCGGGAAGTGAAATAAATACCATTTGGAGGCATTTAATGTTCGAGCAAAAACGGCTGATTTTCGACAAAAGAGATAACACCCCCCCATTACGTCATGCTTCAGAAATGTGGAAAATGGTCCGTTTTCAAATGTTTTATTTTTGAACGTCAGTTCACATTTGTAGGTGGATCATCAGTGTTAGAGCTAAAATTAGCATGTTTAAAGTGATTTTCATGCTTCCAGGGGCTCGGGAAGTGAAATAAATACCATTTGGAGGCATTTAATGTTCGAGCAAAAACGGCTGATTTTCGACAAAAGAGATAACACCCCCCCATTACGTCATGCTTCAGAAATGTGGAAAATGGTCCGTTTTCAAATGTTTTATTTTTGAACGTCAGTTCACATTTGTAGGTGGATCATCAGTGTTAGAGCTAAAATTAGCATGTTTAAAGTGATTTTCATGCTTCCAGGGGCTCGGGAAGTTAATTAAATACCATTTGGAGGCATTTAATGTTCGAGCAAAAAATGCTGATTTTCGACAAAAGAGATAACACCCCCCCATTACGTCATGCTTCAGAAATGTGGAAAATGGTCCGTTTTCAAATGTTTTATTTTTGAACGTCAGTTCACATTTGTAGGTGGATCATCAGTGTTAGAGCTAAAATTAGCATGTTTAAAGTGATTTTCATGGTTCCAGGGGCTCGGGAAGTGAAATAAATACCATTTGGAGGCATTTAATGTTCGAGCAAAAACGGCTGATTTTCGACAAAAGAGATAACACCCCCCCATTACGTCATGCTTCAGAAATGTGGAAAATGGTCCGTTTTCAAATGTTTCATTTTTGAACGTCAGTTCACATTTGTAGGTGGATCATCAGTGTTAGTGCTAAAATTAGCATGTTTAAAGTGATTTTCATGCTTCCAGGGGCTCGGGAAGTGAAATAAATACCATTTGGAGGCATTTAATGTTCGAGCAAAAACGGCTGATTTTCGACAAAAGAGATAACATCCCCCCATTACGTCATGCTTCAGAAATGTGGAAAATGGTCAGTTTTCAAATGTTTTATTTTTGAACGTCAGTTCACATTTGTAGGTGGATCATCAGTGTTAGAGCTAAAATTAGCATGTTTAAAGTGATTTTCATGCTTCCAGGGGCTCGGGAAGTGAAATAAATACCATTTGGAGGCATTTAATGTTCGAGCAAAAACGGCTGATTTTCGACAAAAGAGATAACACCCCCCCATTACGTCATGCTTCAGAAATGTGGAAAATGGTCCGTTTTCAAATGTTTTATTTTTGAACGTCAGTTCACATTTGTAGGTGGATCATCAGTGTTAGAGCTAAAATTAGCATGTTTAAAGTGATTTTCATGCTTCCAGGGGCCCAAAACACAAGATTTATGGAATGGTTAAAAGTGCATGAAAATGGCCAATTTACTCACTCTGAGTTCTCAAAAAGGGTTTCTTCACCCCGGGAAGTTAATTAAATACCATTTGGAGGCATTTAATGTTAGAGCAAAAACGGCTGATTTTCGACAAAAGAGATAACACCCCCCCATTACGTCATGCTTCAGAAATGTGGAAAATGGTCCGTTTTCAAATGTTTTATTTTTGAACGTCAGTTCACATTTGTAGGTGGATCATCAGTGTTAGAGCTAAAATTAGCATGTTTAAAGTGATTTTCATGCTTCCAGGGGCCCAAAACACAAGATTTATGGAATGGTTAAAAGTGCATGAAAATGGCCAATTTACTCACTCTGAGTTCTCAAAAAGGGTTTCTTCACCCCGGGAAGTTAATTAAATACCATTTGGAGGCATTTAATGTTCGAGCAAAAACGGCTGATTTTCGACAAAAGAGATAACACCCCCCCATTACGTCATGCTTCAGAAATGTGGAAAATGGTCCGTTTTCAAATGTTTTATTTTTGAACGTCAGTTCACATTTGTAGGTGGATCATCAGTGTTAGAGCTAAAATTAGCATGTTTAAAGTGATTTTCATGGTTCCAGGGGCTCGGGAAGTGAAATAAATACCATTTGGAGGCATTTAATGTTCGAGCAAAAACGGCTGATTTTCGACAAAAGAGATAACACCCCCCCATTACGTCATGCTTCAGAAATGTGGAAAATGGTCCGTTTTCAAATGTTTCATTTTTGAACGTCAGTTCACATTTGTAGGTGGATCATCAGTGTTAGAGCTAAAATTAGCATGTTTAAAGTGATTTTCATGCTTCCAGGGGCTCGGGAAGTGAAATAAATACCATTTGGAGGCATTTAATGTTCGAGCAAAAACGGCTGATTTTCGACAAAAGAGATAACACCCCCCCATTATGTCATGCTTCAGAAATGTGGAAAATGGTCCGTTTTCAAATGTTTTATTTTTGAACGTCAGTTCACATTTGTAGGTGGATCATCAGTGTTAGAGCTAAAATTAGCATGTTTAAAGTGATTTTCATGCTTCCAGGGGCTCGGGAAGTGAAATAAATACCATTTGGAGGCATTTAATGTTCGAGCAAAAACGGCTGATTTTCGACAAAAGAGATAACACCCCCCCATTACGTCATGCTTCAGAAATGTGGAAAATGGTCCGTTTTCAAATGTTTTATTTTTGAACGTCAGTTCACATTTGTAGGTGGATCATCAGTGTTAGAGCTAAAATTAGCATGTTTAAAGTGATTTTCATGCTTCCAGGGGCTCGGGAAGTTAATTAAATACCATTTGGAGGCATTTAATGTTCGAGCAAAAAATGCTGATTTTCGACAAAAGAGATAACACCCCCCCATTACGTCATGCTTCAGAAATGTGGAAAATGGTCCGTTTTCAAATGTTTTATTTTTGAACGTCAGTTCACATTTGTAGGTGGATCATCAGTGTTAGAGCTAAAATTAGCATGTTTAAAGTGATTTTCATGGTTCCAGGGGCTCGGGAAGTGAAATAAATACCATTTGGAGGCATTTAATGTTCGAGCAAAAACGGCTGATTTTCGACAAAAGAGATAACACCCCCCCATTACGTCATGCTTCAGAAATGTGGAAAATGGTCCGTTTTCAAATGTTTCATTTTTGAACGTCAGTTCACATTTGTAGGTGGATCATCAGTGTTAGTGCTAAAATTAGCATGTTTAAAGTGATTTTCATGCTTCCAGGGGCTCGGGAAGTGAAATAAATACCATTTGGAGGCATTTAATGTTCGAGCAAAAACGGCTGATTTTCGACAAAAGAGATAACATCCCCCCATTACGTCATGCTTCAGAAATGTGGAAAATGGTCAGTTTTCAAATGTTTTATTTTTGAACGTCAGTTCACATTTGTAGGTGGATCATCAGTGTTAGAGCTAAAATTAGCATGTTTAAAGTGATTTTCATGCTTCCAGGGGCTCGGGAAGTGAAATAAATACCATTTGGAGGCATTTAATGTTCGAGCAAAAACGGCTGATTTTCGACAAAAGAGATAACACCCCCCCATTACGTCATGCTTCAGAAATGTGGAAAATGGTCCGTTTTCAAATGTTTTATTTTTGAACGTCAGTTCACATTTGTAGGTGGATCATCAGTGTTAGAGCTAAAATTAGCATGTTTAAAGTGATTTTCATGCTTCCAGGGGCCCAAAACACAAGATTTATGGAATGGTTAAAAGTGCATGAAAATGGCCAATTTACTCACTCTGAGTTCTCAAAAAGGGTTTCTTCACCCCGGGAAGTTAATTAAATACCATTTGGAGGCATTTAATGTTAGAGCAAAAACGGCTGATTTTCGACAAAAGAGATAACACCCCCCCATTACGTCATGCTTCAGAAATGTGGAAAATGGTCCGTTTTCAAATGTTTTATTTTTGAACGTCAGTTCACATTTGTAGGTGGATCATCAGTGTTAGAGCTAAAATTAGCATGTTTAAAGTGATTTTCATGCTTCCAGGGGCCCAAAACACAAGATTTATGGAATGGTTAAAAGTGCATGAAAATGGCCAATTTACTCACTCTGAGTTCTCAAAAAGGGTTTCTTCGCCCCGGGAAGTTAATTAAATACCATTTAGAGGCATTTAATGTTAGAGCAAAAACCGCTGATTTTCGACAAAAGAGATATTACCCCCCCATTACGTCATGCTTCAGAAATGTGGAAAATGGTCCGTTTTCAAATGTTTTATTTTTGAACGTCAGTTCACATTTGTAGGTGGATCATCAGTGTTAGAGCTAAAATTAGCATGTTTAAAGTGATTTTCATGCTTCCAGGGGCTCGGGAAGTTAATTAAATACCATTTGGAGGCATTTAATGTTCGAGCAAAAACGGCTGATTTTCGACAAAAGAGATAAAACCCCCCATTACGTCATGCTTCAGAAATGTGGAAAATGGTCCGTTTTCAAATGTTTTATTTTTGAACGTCAGTTCACATTTGTAGGTGGATCATCAGTGTTAGAGCTAAAATTAGCATGTTTAAAGTGATTTTCATGCTTCCAGGGGCTCGGGAAGTTAATTAAATACCATTTGGAGGCATTTAATGTTCGAGCAAAAAAGGCAGATTTTCCACAAAAGAGATAACACCCCCCCATTACGTCATGCTTCAGAAATGTGGAAAATGGTCCGTTTTCAAATGTTTTATTTTTGAACGTCAGTTCACATTTGTAGGTGGATCATCAGTGTTAGAGCTAAAATTAGCATGTTTAAAGTGATTTTCATGCTTCCAGGGGCCCAAAACACAAGATTTATGGAATGGTTAAAAGTGCATGAAAATGGCCAATTTACTCACTCTGAGTTCTCAAAAAGGGTTTCTTCACCCCGGGAAGTTAATTAAATACCATTTGGAGGCATTTAATGTTAGAGCAAAAACGGCTGATTTTCGACAAAAGAGATAACACCCCCCATTACGTCATGCTTCAGAAATGTGGAAAATGGTCCGTTTTCAAATGTTTTATTTTTGAACGTCAGTTCACATTTGTAGGTGGATCATCAGTGTTAGAGCTAAAATTAGCATGTTTAAAGTGATTTTCATGCTTCCAGGGGCCCAAAACACAAGATTTATGGAATGGTTAAAAGTGAATGAAAATGGCCAATTTACTCACTCTGATTTCTCAAAAAGGGTTTCTTCACCCCGGGAAGTTAATTAAATACCATTTGGAGGCATTTAATGTTAGAGCAAAAACGGCTGATTTTCGACAAAAGAGATAACACCCCCCCATTACGTCATGCTTCAGAAATGTGGAAAATGGTCCGTTTTCAAATGTTTTATTTTTGAACGTCAGTTCACATTTGTAGGTGGATCATCAGTGTTAGAGCTAAAATTAGCATGTTTAAAGTGATTTTCATGGTTCCAGGGGCTCGGGAAGTGAAATAAATACCATTTGGAGGCATTTAATGTTCGAGCAAAAACGGCTGATTTTCGACAAAAGAGATAACACCCCCCCATTACGTCATGCTTCAGAAATGTGGAAAATGGTCCGTTTTCAAATGTTTTATTTTTGAACGTCAGTTCACATTTGTAGGTGGATCATCAGTGTTAGAGCTAAAATTAGCATGTTTAAAGTGATTTTCATGCTTCCAGGGGCTCGGGAAGTGAAATAAATACCATTTGGAGGCATTTAATGTTCGAGCAAAAAAGGCTTATTTTCCAAAAAAGAGATAACACCCCCCCATTACGTCATGCTTCAGAAATGTGGAAAATGGTCCGTTTTCAAATGTTTTATTTTTTAACGTCAGTTCACATTTGTAGGTGGATCATCAGTGTTAGAGCTAAAATTAGCATGTTTAAAGTGATTTTCATGCTTCCAGGGGCTCGGGAAGTTAATTAAATACCATTTGGAGGCATTTAATGTTCGAGCAAAAACGGCTGATTTTCGACAAAAGAGATAACACCCCCCCATTACGTCATGCTTCAGAAATGTGGAAAATGGTCCGTTTTCAAATGTTTTATTTTTGAACGTCAGTTCACATTTGTAGGTGGATCATCAGTGTTAGAGCTAAAATTAGCATGTTTAAAGTGATTTTCATGCTTCCAGGGGCTCGGGAAGTTAATTAAATACCATTTGGAGGCATTTAATGTTCGAGCAAAAAAAACTGATTTTCCACAAAAGAGATAACACCCCCCCATTACATCATGCTTCAGAAATGTGGAAAATGGTCCGTTTTCAAATGTTTTATTTTTGAACGTCAGTTCACATTTGTAGGTGGATCATCAGTGTTAGAGCTAAAATTAGCATGTTTAAAGTGATTTTCATGCTTCCAGGGGCTCGGGAAGTTAATTAAATACCATTTGGAGGCATTTAATGTTCGAGCAAAAACGGCTGATTTTCGACAAAAGAGATAACACCCCCCCATTACGTCATGCTTCAGAAATGTGGAAAATGGTCCGTTTTCAAATGTTTTATTTTTGAACGTCAGTTCACATTTGTAGGTGGATCATCAGTGTTAGAGCTAAAATTAGCATGTTTAAAGTGATTTTCATGCTTCCAGGGGCTCGGGAAGTTAATTAAATACCATTTGGAGGCATTTAATGTTCGAGCAAAAAAAACTGATTTTCCACAAAAGAGATAACACCCCCCCATTACATCATGCTTCAGAAATGTGGAAAATGGTCCGTTTTCAAATGTTTTATTTTTGAACGTCAGTTCACATTTGTAGGTGGATCATCAGTGTTAGAGCTAAAATTAGCATGTTTAAAGTGATTTTCATGCTTCCAGGGGCTCGGGAAGTTAATTAAATACCATTTGGAGGCATTTAATGTTCGAGCAAAAACGGCTGATTTTCGACAAAAGAGATAACACCCCCCATTACGTCATGCTTCAGAAATGTGGAAAATGGTCCGTTTTCAAATGTTTTATTTTTGAACGTCAGTTCACATTTGTAGGTGGATCATCAGTGTTAGAGCTAAAATTAGCATGTTTAAAGTGATTTTCATGCTTCCAGGGGCTCGGGAAGTTAATTAAATACCATTTGGAGGCATTTAATGTTCGAGCAAAAAAGGCAGATTTTCCACAAAAGAGATAACACCCCCCCATTACGTCATGCTTCAGAAATGTGGAAAATGGTCCGTTTTCAAATGTTTTATTTTTGAACGTCAGTTCACATTTGTAGGTGGATCATCAGTGTTAGAGCTAAAATTAGCATGTTTAAAGTGATTTTCATGCTTCCAGGGGCCCAAAACACAAGATTTATGGAATGGTTAAAAGTGCATGAAAATGGCCAATTTACTCACTCTGAGTTCTCAAAAAGGGTTTCTTCACCCTGGGAAGTTAATTAAATACCATTTGGAGGCATTTAATGTTAGAGCAAAAACGGCTGATTTTCGACAAAAGAGATAACACCCCCCATTACGTCATGCTTCAGAAATGTGGAAAATGGTCCGTTTTCAAATGTTTTATTTTTGAACGTCAGTTCACATTTGTAGGTGGATCATCAGTGTTAGAGCTAAAATTAGCATGTTTAAAGTGATTTTCATGCTTCCAGGGGCCCAAAACACAAGATTTATGGAATGGTTAAAAGTGAATGAAAATGGCCAATTTACTCACTCTGATTTCTCAAAAAGGGTTTCTTCACCCCGGGAAGTTAATTAAATACCATTTGGAGGCATTTAATGTTAGAGCAAAAACGGCTGATTTTCGACAAAAGAGATAACACCCCCCCATTACGTCATGCTTCAGAAATGTGGAAAATGGTCCGTTTTCAAATGTTTTATTTTTGAACGTCAGTTCACATTTGTAGGTGGATCATCAGTGTTAGAGCTAAAATTAGCATGTTTAAAGTGATTTTCATGGTTCCAGGGGCTCGGGAAGTGAAATAAATACCATTTGGAGGCATTTAATGTTCGAGCAAAAACGGCTGATTTTCGACAAAAGAGATAACACCCCCCCATTACGTCATGCTTCAGAAATGTGGAAAATGGTCCGTTTTCAAATGTTTTATTTTTTAACGTCAGTTCACATTTGTAGGTGGATCATCAGTGTTAGAGCTAAAATTAGCATGTTTAAAGTGATTTTCATGCTTCCAGGGGCTCGGGAAGTTAATTAAATACCATTTGGAGGCATTTAATGTTCGAGCAAAAAAAACTGATTTTCCACAAAAGAGATAACACCCCCCCATTACATCATGCTTCAGAAATGTGGAAAATGGTCCGTTTTCAAATGTTTTATTTTTGAACGTCAGTTCACATTTGTAGGTGGATCATCAGTGTTAGAGCTAAAATTAGCATGTTTAAAGTGATTTTCATGCTTCCAGGGGCTCGGGAAGTGAAATAAATACCATTTGGAGGCATTTAATGTTCGAGCAAAAACGGCTGATTTTCGACAAAAGAGATAACACCCCCCCATTACGTCATGCTTCAGAAATGTGGAAAATGGTCCGTTTTCAAATGTTTTATTTTTGAACGTCAGTTCACATTTGTAGGTGGATCATCAGTGTTAGAGCTAAAATTAGCATGTTTAAAGTGATTTTCATGCTTCCAGGGGCTCGGGAAGTGAAATAAATACCATTTGGAGGCATTTAATGTTCGAGCAAAAAAGGCTGATTTTCCACAAAAGAGATAACACCCCCCCATTACGTCATGCTTCAGAAATGTGGAAAATGGTCCGTTTTCAAATGTTTTATTTTTGAACGTCAGTTCACATTTGTAGGTGGATCATCAGTGTTAGAGCTAAAATTAGCATGTTTAAAGTGATTTTCATGCTTCCAGGGGCTCGGGAAGTTAATTAAATACCATTTGGAGGCATTTAATGTTCGAGCAAAAACGGCTGATTTTCGACAAAAGAGATAACACCCCCCCATTACGTCATGCTTCAGAAATGTGGAAAATGGTCCGTTTTCAAATGTTTTATTTTTGAACGTCAGTTCACATTTGTAGGTGGATCATCAGTGTTAGAGCTAAAATTAGCATGTTTAAAGTGATTTTCATGCTTCCAGGGGCTCGGGAAGTGAAATAAATACCATTTGGAGGCATTTAATGTTCGAGCAAAAAAGGCTGATTTTCCACAAAAGAGATAACACCCCCCCATTACGTCATGCTTCAGAAATGTGGAAAATGGTCCGTTTTCAAATGTTTTATTTTTGAACGTCAGTTCACATTTGTAGGTGGATCATCAGTGTTAGAGCTAAAATTAGCATGTTTAAAGTGATTTTCATGCTTCCAGGGGCTCGGGAAGTGAAATAAATACCATTTGGAGGCATTTAATGTTCGAGCAAAAACGGCTGATTTTCCACAAAAGAGATAACACCCCCCCCATTACGTCATGCTTCAGAAATGTGGAAAATGGTCCGTTTTCAAATGTTTTATTTTTGAACGTCAGTTCACATTTGTAGGTGGATCATCAGTGTTAGAGCTAAAATTAGCATGTTTAAAGTGATTTTCATGCTTCCAGGGGCTCGGGAAGTTAATTAAATACCATTTGGAGGCATTTAATGTTCGAGCAAAAACGGCTGATTTTCGACAAAAGAGATAACACCCCCCCATTACGTCATGCTTCAGAAATGTGGAAAATGGTCCGTTTTCAAATGTTTTATTTTTGAACGTCAGTTCACATTTGTAGGTGGATCATCAGTGTTAGAGCTAAAATTAGCATGTTTAAAGTGATTTTCATGCTTCCAGGGGCTCGGGAAGTTAATTAAATACCATTTGGAGGCATTTAATGTTCGAGCAAAAACGGCTGATTTTCGACAAAAGAGATAAAACCCCCCATTACGTCATGCTTCAGAAATGTGGAAAATGGTCCGTTTTCAAATGTTTTATTTTTGAACGTCAGTTCACATTTGTAGGTGGATCATCAGTGTTAGAGCTAAAATTAGCATGTTTAAAGTGATTTTCATGCTTCCAGGGGCTCGGGAAGTTAATTAAATACCATTTGGAGGCATTTAATGTTCGAGCAAAAAAGGCAGATTTTCCACAAAAGAGATAACACCCCCCCATTACGTCATGCTTCAGAAATGTGGAAAATGGTCCGTTTTCAAATGTTTTATTTTTGAACGTCAGTTCACATTTGTAGGTGGATCATCAGTGTTAGAGCTAAAATTAGCATGTTTAAAGTGATTTTCATGCTTCCAGGGGCCCAAAACACAAGATTTATGGAATGGTTAAAAGTGCATGAAAATGGCCAATTTACTCACTCTGAGTTCTCAAAAAGGGTTTCTTCACCCCGGGAAGTTAATTAAATACCATTTGGAGGCATTTAATGTTAGAGCAAAAACGGCTGATTTTCGACAAAAGAGATAACACCCCCCATTACGTCATGCTTCAGAAATGTGGAAAATGGTCCGTTTTCAAATGTTTTATTTTTGAACGTCAGTTCACATTTGTAGGTGGATCATCAGTGTTAGAGCTAAAATTAGCATGTTTAAAGTGATTTTCATGCTTCCAGGGGCCCAAAACACAAGATTTATGGAATGGTTAAAAGTGAATGAAAATGGCCAATTTACTCCCTCTGATTTCTCAAAAAGGGTTTCTTCACCCCGGGAAGTTAATTAAATACCATTTGGAGGCATTTAATGTTAGAGCAAAAACGGCTGATTTTCGACAAAAGAGATAACACCCCCCCATTACGTCATGCTTCAGAAATGTGGAAAATGGTCCGTTTTCAAATGTTTTATTTTTGAACGTCAGTTCACATTTGTAGGTGGATCATCAGTGTTAGAGCTAAAATTAGCATGTTTAAAGTGATTTTCATGGTTCCAGGGGCTCGGGAAGTGAAATAAATACCATTTGGAGGCATTTAATGTTCGAGCAAAAACGGCTGATTTTCGACAAAAGAGATAACACCCCCCCATTACGTCATGCTTCAGAAATGTGGAAAATGGTCCGTTTTCAAATGTTTTATTTTTGAACGTCAGTTCACATTTGTAGGTGGATCATCAGTGTTAGAGCTAAAATTAGCATGTTTAAAGTGATTTTCATGCTTCCAGGGGCTCGGGAAGTGAAATAAATACCATTTGGAGGCATTTAATGTTCGAGCAAAAAAGGCTTATTTTCCAAAAAAGAGATAACACCCCCCCATTACGTCATGCTTCAGAAATGTGGAAAATGGTCCGTTTTCAAATGTTTTATTTTTGAACGTCAGTTCACATTTGTAGGTGGATCATCAGTGTTAGAGCTAAAATTAGCATGTTTAAAGTGATTTTCATGCTTCCAGGGGCTCGGGAAGTTAATTAAATACCATTTGGAGGCATTTAATGTTCGAGCAAAAACGGCTGATTTTCGACAAAAGAGATAACACCCCCCCATTACGTCATGCTTCAGAAATGTGGAAAATGGTCCGTTTTCAAATGTTTTATTTTTGAACGTCAGTTCACATTTGTAGGTGGATCATCAGTGTTAGAGCTAAAATTAGCATGTTTAAAGTGATTTTCATGCTTCCAGGGGCTCGGGAAGTGAAATAAATACCATTTGGAGGCATTTAATGTTCGAGCAAAAAAGGCTGATTTTCCACAAAAGAGATAACACCCCCCCATTACGTCATGCTTCAGAAATGTGGAAAATGGTCCGTTTTCAAATGTTTTATTTTTGAACGTCAGTTCACATTTGTAGGTGGATCATCAGTGTTAGAGCTAAAATTAGCATGTTTAAAGTGATTTTCATGCTTCCAGGGGCTCGGGAAGTGAAATAAATACCATTTGGAGGCATTTAATGTTCGAGCAAAAACGGCTGATTTTCCACAAAAGAGATAACACCCCCCCCATTACGTCATGCTTCAGAAATGTGGAAAATGGTCCGTTTTCAAATGTTTTATTTTTGAACGTCAGTTCACATTTGTAGGTGGATCATCAGTGTTAGAGCTAAAATTAGCATGTTTAAAGTGATTTTCATGCTTCCAGGGGCTCGGGAAGTTAATTAAATACCATTTGGAGGCATTTAATGTTCGAGCAAAAACGGCTGATTTTCGACAAAAGAGATAACACCCCCCCATTACGTCATGCTTCAGAAATGTGGAAAATGGTCCGTTTTCAAATGTTTTATTTTTGAACGTCAGTTCACATTTGTAGGTGGATCATCAGTGTTAGAGCTAAAATTAGCATGTTTAAAGTGATTTTCATGCTTCCAGGGGCTCGGGAAGTTAATTAAATACCATTTGGAGGCATTTAATGTTCGAGCAAAAACGGCTGATTTTCGACAAAAGAGATAAAACCCCCCATTACGTCATGCTTCAGAAATGTGGAAAATGGTCCGTTTTCAAATGTTTTATTTTTGAACGTCAGTTCACATTTGTAGGTGGATCATCAGTGTTAGAGCTAAAATTAGCATGTTTAAAGTGATTTTCATGCTTCCAGGGGCTCGGGAAGTTAATTAAATACCATTTGGAGGCATTTAATGTTCGAGCAAAAAAGGCAGATTTTCCACAAAAGAGATAACACCCCCCCATTACGTCATGCTTCAGAAATGTGGAAAATGGTCCGTTTTCAAATGTTTTATTTTTGAACGTCAGTTCACATTTGTAGGTGGATCATCAGTGTTAGAGCTAAAATTAGCATGTTTAAAGTGATTTTCATGCTTCCAGGGGCCCAAAACACAAGATTTATGGAATGGTTAAAAGTGCATGAAAATGGCCAATTTACTCACTCTGAGTTCTCAAAAAGGGTTTCTTCACCCCGGGAAGTTAATTAAATACCATTTGGAGGCATTTAATGTTAGAGCAAAAACGGCTGATTTTCGACAAAAGAGATAACACCCCCCATTACGTCATGCTTCAGAAATGTGGAAAATGGTCCGTTTTCAAATGTTTTATTTTTGAACGTCAGTTCACATTTGTAGGTGGATCATCAGTGTTAGAGCTAAAATTAGCATGTTTAAAGTGATTTTCATGGTTCCAGGGGCTCGGGAAGTGAAATAAATACCATTTGGAGGCATTTAATGTTCGAGCAAAAACGGCTGATTTTCGACAAAAGAGATAACACCCCCCCATTACGTCATGCTTCAGAAATGTGGAAAATAGTCCGTTTTCAAATGTTTTATTTTTTAACGTCAGTTCACATTTGTAGGTGGATCATCAGTGTTAGAGCTAAAATTAGCATGTTTAAAGTGATTTTCATGCTTCCAGGGGCTCGGGAAGTTAATTAAATACCATTTGGAGGCATTTAATGTTCGAGCAAAAACGGCTGATTTTCGACAAAAGAGATAACACCCCCCCATTACGTCATGCTTCAGAAATGTGGAAAATGGTCCGTTTTCAAATGTTTTATTTTTGAACGTCAGTTCACATTTGTAGGTGGATCATCAGTGTTAGAGCTAAAATTAGCATGTTTAAAGTGATTTTCATGCTTCCAGGGGCTCGGGAAGTTAATTAAATACCATTTGGAGGCATTTAATGTTCGAGCAAAAAAAACTGATTTTCCACAAAAGAGATAACACCCCCCCATTACATCATGCTTCAGAAATGTGGAAAATGGTCCGTTTTCAAATGTTTTATTTTTGAACGTCAGTTCACATTTGTAGGTGGATCATCAGTGTTAGAGCTAAAATTAGCATGTTTAAAGTGATTTTCATGCTTCCAGGGGCTCGGGAAGTGAAATAAATACCATTTGGAGGCATTTAATGTTCGAGCAAAAACGGCTGATTTTCGACAAAAGAGATAACACCCCCCCATTACGTCATGCTTCAGAAATGTGGAAAATGGTCCGTTTTCAAATGTTTTATTTTTGAACGTCAGTTCACATTTGTAGGTGGATCATCAGTGTTAGAGCTAAAATTAGCATGTTTAAAGTGATTTTCATGCTTCCAGGGGCTCAGGAAGTGAAATAAATACCATTTGGAGGCATTTAATGTTCGAGCAAAAAAGGCTGATTTTCCACAAAAGAGATAACACCCCCCCATTACGTCATGCTTCAGAAATGTGGAAAATGGTCCGTTTTCAAATGTTTTATTTTTGAACGTCAGTTCACATTTGTAGGTGGATCATCAGTGTTAGAGCTAAAATTAGCATGTTTAAAGTGATTTTCATGCTTCCAGGGGCTCGGGAAGTTAATTAAATACCATTTGGAGGCATTTAATGTTCGAGCAAAAACGGCTGATTTTCGACAAAAGAGATAACACCCCCCCATTACGTCATGCTTCAGAAATGTGGAAAATGGTCCGTTTTCAAATGTTTTATTTTTGAACGTCAGTTCACATTTGTAGGTGGATCATCAGTGTTAGAGCTAAAATTAGCATGTTTAAAGTGATTTTCATGCTTCCAGGGGCTCGGGAAGTGAAATAAATACCATTTGGAGGCATTTAATGTTCGAGCAAAAAAGGCTGATTTTCCACAAAAGAGATAACACCCCCCCATTA